>NC_141294.1:18489752-18767252 GCF_037954325.1 Fistularia commersonii | reverse complement strand
TGATGAGATTTTAGATGGAATGCAGATTTACAGACAATATATCTCAAATTTAAAGTTGACCAATAACAGATTTTCTTTGAATTTCCTGGGAAGTTTTTGGAGATTTAGAGGTAATTTGTTTTCAATTTGGAAGTGATTCATCGCAGATTTTAAGGTAATTAATTGCAGGTTTTCATGGAATTATTCTCAGATATTAAGGTCATTTATTCCAGGTTTTAACGTAATTCCCTGCAGATCTCCAGCTCGTCTCCACATGGACTTCAGCTCCCAGGTGAAGAGAAATAAAAAACAGAGAAAAAAAATCACCACCCAGCTTCTGCGCCAACAAAGATTTATGGGCTCCAGATGTTTCCAACCGCAGACAGCGTTCAGAGCGACGGTGGGTGTGTGTGAGGGGGAGGTTGAGGGTCGGGGTCGGGCGGAGAGGGCGGGGTGCAGACGGTGGGGTCGGATTAACCCCCTCCAGAAATAAACGCCCGACGGGGGGAGATTTGGAATAATTTTCCATCGCTGGAGATGGATGAAAGCGTTCCATAGCGATTGAAGGTTGGATGAAAGAGGTGGCGGGGGGAGGTCGTGGGGTCAGAAGCTTTATGTTATCATTTTTCAGTAGCTCGTGCTATGCTAAGCTATGCTAAGCTAACTGTCTCCAGCTCATTGTTTTCACATTCAAATGCCGCTCAGAGAAAAACTTCCTTTTGATAGTTACAAAAATCTTGAACTATAATCTGTAATTGAAAATAATACTAAATTAATGATAATATCAACACAAAAAAACAACAATTATAATGATAAGAAGAAGAAGAAACAACAATAATAACAACATAACATTAACAACCATTATATATGTGGAAAAAAAAATTAGGATTTTACAAGCAGATCAATAAATAAGGGGAAAAAAACGAGAATAAAATCCCCAAATAATCTGATAAAACTAAGGATTAATTCTGTAATTAATCAATTAATTAAGTAATCAATCATGTTATCAATTCTTTTCTGAAATCCAGGAACCCCATTACTGAGATGAGAATTTATCTGAATGTCCCTCCTCCCCTACGGTATCAGCAGCATTTAGGAGGCTGGGTTAGCGGCGGTGTTAGCAGCTGTGTTAGCAGCGGTGTTAGCAGCTGCGTTAGTGGCTGTGCTTAATGGCTGTGTTAGCAGCGATATTAGCAGCTGTGTTAGTACTAACCGGCGTAAGCGGCAACAACCGGGAAGCAAAATCTACATACTGTTGCTTTAATGCGGAATTTCACTAAAGAACATTCAGGATCCAAACTCCTGATGCTGCAGTAGGAAACGCTCATTGTTTTGCCCATTCCATTGGTTCTCACCATTGCCAGGGTTATCTGGGGATTCCTCTCATGATTTTTCCCTGCAGATCTTTTAAATTTTCCCGTTGCCTCCATCTTTCCATTTTTTGGTCATTTTTTACAGATTATCTGTTCAGGATTTTTATGCACAAATCTGGTAAATTTCTCTCTGTTTGTCACTTGCATGTTTTTTTCACTTTCTTGTTTGTATTTTGGTAATTTATCAACTTTTGGGGGGGATTTGAGGCTAAAAAATCCCCCAGGAGGTTATCTAGCTGTTTTGTTTTTTTTTTGTTTGTTTTTTTGTCCCGCTATTTTCACTTAAATATTGAGGGAGATTTTTTTGGGGGGAAAATATTCACAATTTGTCTGAAAAATCTTCGTTCGCATTAATTTCCCTGGTATTTTCCAGTCATTATCCCGCTGACTGTCGTTTATTTCTGAGTGGTTTTGAGCCAAGCCATTGCTCCCCCTCCACCCCCCCATTCCCGCCTCCAACATTTCTTTCCTTTTTTTTTTTTCTTTTCATTTTTTTTTTTAATGAGATGCAAAAGTGCAGCTAAAAATAAAAGCACAGACGCACTTGAATGTTGATGGCGGCTGCAGCGGCAATGGCATCCCCCCCCCCCCAATACCCCTGCACCACCCTGCTGCTGGCCAGAGAGACCAGAAGCTTTTAGTTCCCCCTGCTGCCACCGCCAACGCCACCACCCACTGCCGTCCCCTCCCTCCACTGCAAAACGGCACACCATTTATTTTCTTCTTACGCTTCCAATAATTGAACGGGTCCCGAAAAGGCAGCAAATCCGATGGAGGCGCACCGTCCACCCGGGGGGGTCACGTGACCTTGGAACCAGAACGCTGCCAAGTTCGGATTCTCCTGGACACGCAATACATCAGCAAAATTACAAAAATACAAAAAAATATTAGATGAATAAACAATATGAAAAGCCAGATTTCACTCAAAAACAGCGGGAATTTTACTGAAATATGTGGAGTGGGTTGATATATTTGGGAGAGTCCATTAAACCCCTCAAAAAAGTTTAAAAAAAACATGGTAAATAATACTTTTGAATTTTTGAAAATCTGCCAAAAAAAAGAAAAAACTGACAAAAAGACTGAAACTGAGGGAATAAATAGAGAATACATTGGCTAAATTCTAAGGAGAAATTGGTAATAAAACAACAAGAAAACTTTTCTAATAAAAAAGCTAAAAATTAATATTGAGAAATAAATAAAATCCATCGTAAAATGGATGCAAAATTAAAAATGAATAATTTGTATGACATTTTTCCAAAAAATATCAATCTATCTATCTATCTATCTATCTATCTATCTATCTATCTATCTATCTATCTATCTATCTATCTATCTATCTATCTATCCATCTATGTAATCTGGAAAGTTCACTGAAACCTTTCAAGAAATCAGCTGAGACGAACAAGGGAAATTGAGACAATTATTAACTGGTAAAAATAAAAAAATGTATAAAAACATTTATATATCAAATATATATAAAATATCTACTAAATGCTCCAGACAAATTGAGAAAAAAAAGGCAAAAAAAAACTCAAATAAAAAAAAAAAAGATAACAATAAATGCTAAAAAATATTCAAAATCTGCTTGAAAATGAACGAGAAAATAAAAATGTGGCAGAAAAAATTATTGAAAAATGATATTGCCAAAAATGATCAATCTATCTATCTAGAGAAGAAGAAATCAACTGAAAACCATAGAGGGAAATTGAGAGAATAAATAGCTGCTAAAAATTAAAAATAAATATGGAAGCATCGGCTAAAAACTCAAAAGAAATTGAGAAAAAAAAGCAGGAAAAAAAAGATTGAAAAAATCACATATTGTAAAAATTAAAACTAAAAGTCAGTCTGATAATGAACTACAAATTTACAATGTGGGAACGGGTACTTAAAAACAATCAATAAATTATATACTTTTTTCTTAAAAAAGCCAAAAAAAAAAAGCATTCTTTGGACAATCAAGTGATCAAAAATCAAAAAGTCAAATCCTCGCTGCCGCAACTTGTGACCCAAACCAGGTTGCCAATGTTTTGGCCAACCGCCATTGCCACGGTTACTCAAAACATTCCCAAAAAAAACACTGCACGCCTGTCCCAGAGTCACCACAGGGACATCTCCCTGCTCCGCTTTCTCATAGTGAGTACGCCGTAATAACACATGAACAACGGCATGTCTGCAAAGGCTGGGCAGTGTCTTCATCCGGGATGGCGTGATGATGTCAGCAGTGGCGTGCTAATGTCATTGGGTCAAAAAAACTGCTTTTGGGTTAATACTGTATTATTACTGTATTATAACACTGGCCTAGAGTCAGCGGGGCGGCGACTTGCTCTCACTGGGTCAGTTTAGGTCCAGAGGCTGAACATGGACGGGCGCCAAGTCGCTGCCAAGCATGCACACACACACACACACACACACACACACACACACACACACACACATGCACACACGCATGCACGCCATTCACAGCGAAAACGACAGCCAATGAGGTGAGAGGGGAGAGCGATCGCCACTCGGAGTGACAGCCAATGGGAGCAGAGTGCTAACCTCCACACGGATGTTTTTTTTTTTTCATATTAATTCTTTGCAGAGCAGTTACATCCAGAAGATGCACATGTGACATGCACACACACACACACACACACACACACACACATGCACGCACGCACACATGCTTGCGCAGGTGCACAAATCGGCGTGACTCATCAGATGGTGTTTGGGGGCGTCTGGGCTTTATCTGATCAGGGCCGCCAGCTGGCGTAACGCCGCTCAGACCTCAGATGATGGTTGTCACCGACTGGTCGCCCCGTCGCTCTCGAGGAGCCAATCCCGGCTGTCGGCAGGGCCGGGAGGCGGGGTTTAACCCAGCCCCTGTATGAGGCAGCTGTCAATCACCCAACACCTTCACCCTCTCATTCACTCATTCACATCCGAAGGGCGACTGAAAGAGGCTTCGGGAACTTTGCTGATTTGGGAAGACGGGGAACACGAGGAAAACCCAGGCAGGAGAACGTGGAGAACGTGGAAAGAACCCAAGCAGAAGGACACAGAGAACATGGAAAACATGGAGAACATGGAAGGAACACAGGAAGGAGAACATGGGGAATATGGAGAACATGGAGAGAACCCATGTAGAACATGGAGGGAACCTGGCGAGGAGAACATGGAGAACATGGAGAACATGGACGGAACCCAGGTAGGAGAACATGGAGAGAATCCAACCAGGAGAACATGAAGAACATGGAGAATGTGAGGGGAACCCAGACAGAGAAACAGGGAGAACATGGAGAAAACCCAGGTAGGAGAACGTAGAGAACCCAACTGCCTACCGGATGAGAAGCACCTCTGCGATGCTACAATCATCTCATCAAAGGTCTTTTACACTGGGACTTTCCAGGCAAGTCCTCAAAGTGCAGGAATATTACAGTATAATTACTTCCACGCAGTTAAAAAAAAAAAAAATTGTTTTTGAAGCTAAAACTTCTTCAGGAGATGGAAAAACTTTGCGATGTCAAGCAACAAAGAACCCGTCTGGGTAAAACATAATAATGAAAATAATATAATTAAAATAATTAAACTAATAATAATAATAATAATTTGTGATGAATTATCAGACTTTTGAATCTACTGTAAATATCCACAAGTGAAAGATTTAGTGATAATTTGTCCAAAAAAGTGATAAACTTAAAACTTGGAAGTGATCTGAAAAACATTTTCATACATTTGAAAAAATGAAATTACACTTGAAAAAACAAGCGAAAAATACCTCATAGATTGGTAAAAGAAAGATCATTTTTGGAAAAACTGGAAGGAATTTCACCATAGAATTAAAAAAATGGCAAACAAAGAAAACTGAAAACATTTCAGTGAGAAATCGTCAAGAATTTAAAGGAAAAAAATGCGCATTGAAAAATCCCCAATGAACAAAATGGAAATTGAGACGCTTATCCTGAAATATTTTGAATTAGACTAAAAGAAAAAAATCAGCGACAAAATTAGAATAACAAAACAGAAAAAAAAATGAAAATAAATCAGCGAGAGACGTATAAGTATAAATCAAATTACATTAAATCTGAAAAAAGACTGATTTTGTCGGATTCGAGGGGTGGAAAACGGCGAAGCGGCGGGGGGGGCGCCTTGTCTGTCACATCACTGAGATCATGACTGATGTGCAGAGTGAGATTAACCCTGGGGGGGCTGATGGGGGGCTAAGGGGCAGTAAAGGGGGGCAAGGGAGGTGAAGGAGTGGCGGGGGCATAAATGTCTTATGCAACTTATTATTCTGTTTTTTGTTTGTTTTTTTTTGTCTCTGGGCTTATTTCCATATTCCTTTTGTTGCAGGAGCTAGCACCCCCCACCACACACACACACACACACACACACACACACACACACACACACAAACAGCCCCCCGGCGGGCACCTAGCGTGCACGCGCACCCCCCCACACACACACACACAAATGCACACTCAGCCGGGGAGACAATGCACAAAACTCTCAGAAGAGAAGGAAGAAGGTCCAAAAACAAAAAAAAATAAAAAATAAAAAAAAAAATTTTTTTTTCCGTGACCCGGAATCCTAGGGTGACTGGCGCGCGCACGCACGCGCGACAAATCCTAAGTGTTTTTAAAGTGAAGTTAATAAAAAAGAAAGAAAGAAAAAAAAGAAAGAAGGAAGTAAAGAAAGAAGAGTTGTTATTTTTTTTTCTTACCTTCTTCAGCTGAACAGGGCTGGAAAAACAGAGAGAGAGAAAGAAAGACTCTCCACATCTCCACTCCTGAACGACACTGACGGAGGGAGAGAGGGAAGGAGGGATGGAGGGAGGGAGGAGGGCAAGGGGGCGGGGCCTGTTCATGAGAGGAGGAGGGAGGGAGGGAGAGATGGGGTTAGAGAGTTAGAGAGAAGAAGGGAGAGAGAGATAAAGTGAGGGAGAAAAGGAAGGAGAGAGAGGGAGGGAGCGACAGATGGAGGGAGTGTGAAAGAGAAAGATAGAGAAGGGGGGGAGAGGGTGAGAGAGAGAGAGGGAGGGAGCGAAACAGAGGTGGGGAAAGATAACAGAGAGAGATAGGTGGATGGAGTGAGACAGACGGAGGTGAAGAACGGAGGGAGACGGATAGAGAGACAGGTGGAGAGAGAGAAACAGGCAGAGAGGGGGGGTGAAAAGCAAAGGAATGAGATATTCACACTGAAAAGAGAAGAAAACAAATAACCGTCGGCGACGGAATCAGGCCGACTTCTTCCGGACTCGCGGCTGGAATGTCGTTTTCCCCCCCTTTTTTTTTCCTTTCAACCAACCTTTATTAAACCGGCGTTTCTGAACAAGTCAAACTACCGGAAAGCACGCGCGGGGAGACGCTCGGCGCTGACGCGAGTCGCTCGATGTCTGGCGTGTGCGCATGCGCTGTATTTTTCAAGCAGGAAATAAAAATTAAAAAAATGAAGAGAGAAGAAACCTCCATTATTGTTGTCATTATAATTTTTTTTTTTTTTAAGGGAAAATAAATGATTCCCGTCTGAATCCGCGCGCACGCCCCGGGTTCGGACCCGGCTCCCGGGCGCCCCCTGCCGGCCGCCCGCGGTACTGCGGCTTGTTGACGGCGCATTTTCACGCTCCAGTTGGCCGCCGACGGGCGTCCGGCGGACCGGAAGCGCGGCGGCGCACGCTGATTGGCTCGTCGCAGCGCGTGCCCTCGTTCCTCCAGCGCTGTATTTTCATTACCTATTTTATTCAATTTCCCAACCCGGAAGTCCTTATATACCAGGAGGCCCTTATACATCTGAAAAAAACATTGATCACCTAGAATTATATTTATCACATATAATAATAATATATAATCAAATAATATATATCAAATACATCACAAAACAAGAACAATTCACCTAAAAAAAAAAAAATCAAGCTCAGGCTGTTTTACTCGATAGGGGTGATAAATGGTGCAGCTGTTAGCGCTTCTGTCTCACAGTGAGAAGGTCCCACAGAAGGGACCTGTGGATTCCCACCGAAGGTAGCCTTCCTCTGTCAGTTCTCCATGTTCTGCCCATGTCCTTGTGGGTTCCCTCCAGGTTCTCTGGTTCCCTTCCATAGCGTAAACACATGCAGGAGGTTCGTTGGGAGACTCTAAATTGCCCAGACAGGTGAATGAGAGTGAATGAAAATGTGAGAATGAAAGAGAACCCGTGACCATGACGACAGGAAAAGTGTTATGGATAATGAATGAATGCATGTCACTGATGAAATAAATCAGATAAACCCACAATATTTTATTTCCTCATGGGTTTCACAAAGCAGGACATTCACACAACAACCAGGGGGAAACTTCGGCGGAAACCTAACAACTTCGCTGGCACAAGAACTTCAGCAGAAATATAAACATTCATGGGAGGCCAAGAAGCAGAGTGCTAACAGCAACAACAGTAATTCCAACTGTCATAGCATTTTTGTCCATTCAAAACAAAACAGGACAAGCATGGTACACTCAAGTACTGCGTTCTGGTCGCTGTCCATATCAATTACCTTCATAGTACTATGAGGTTCTACTTTTACCAATATAAAACCGTCAAACTGCGAGATCGACATTTTAATTTTAGCAAAATCAACTTAAAATATCATGAGATGCGAACAGTTACATTCAAGTCAGAAAGTGTTTGCAGTATTATGTGGAAAATACAGGAGGGGGGACTGCTGTTGCCATGAAAACACTATGGCGCCACAGAGCTACAGTCTGAATGTGTTACAGTATGCTGCCGAGACGCTAGGCTAGCTCGTCAATGTGGACTACAGTAATTGCTAGCAGCTTTTTTTTTTCTTTTTTTTACATTTTTACGCCACTGGTTTTGTTAGTGTCACCCAACTCCCTACCACGCTTGTATGCGTGTATTACCACCATCAGCTGGACTTTGGCAGGCTGAATGAATAAGTGCACTCTTTACATTAAAACAATTTACATAAAAGGAAATTTGAAAGTCTGTACTTTGCGTCTCTTGGATTATCCGAGATTTATCTACAAATCAAGGATCTGTCTGAGAGTCGGGTGTTTATAAGTTGGATGCCTCCTGGAAAATTGAGGTGTCTTTCTAATAGTTGGGTGTTTGCCTAAATATTGATCTCCAGCTGAAAGTCGTGTGACTTTCTGAAAGTCTAGTGTCTGTCTGAGAGTCGGGTATATGTCAGAAAGTCAAGAATTTATCCACAAGTCAGGTGTTTGAAAGTCAGTTGTTTATCTGGAAGAGTAGGGTGTTTGTCTGAGAGTCGGGTGTTTGGCTGAAGGTCTGGGTTTACCGTTTTACAGAAACTCCTGATCCACTGCGTCAATTTCAGGCAAAACACAAAACCCTTATTCTGCGTGACTAAAGGTGCAAAGCTAATGCTAACAGTACGACATACACATATCTTACCATATCTTACATCAATGCTAAATTTTGACTTTGCTGTTTTTATTTTTTGGTAAGTTTCATTTATTCCTGCTGTTCATTTTTTACTTTCTTACATGCAAAAATTAAAAAATCAGCTGGATAAACATCTGGGGTTCGACGAGCTAATTTCACATTTTGTTCAATAGCGTAATCGGCGCATGTTTGTGGTATTCACCCATTTTTTCTCTTTGGTAAAAACTCTGTCACATTACCACGGTAATGTTAGCTCACACCAATTGGAAACATTTTGAGTGCACGGGGCCTTCTGATTGGCTGCTCGGCGCTTTCGTCCAAAACACACCCATGTATCAACAAAGGCAATTCCAAGACCAAGACATTGATCTGGATTGTAGTTTAAGGCACCTTCAGAATAAAAGACTGTAAAATTTGCTTTGGATTGTCAAAATAAAAGCCCAGTGGTTGTTTATTTTTGTTTGCGGACGGCCGCAGTGACGGTCTTTTTGGGTCAAAGTGCTACGTTCCAAAACCGGCTTTTCAGAACTCGACCTCAACGAGAATAAGAACCCAAATCCCGTGACCTTTGGGGATTGGCAAGGCAGCGGTAAGAGAGGGGCCAAGGGGAGGGTTACTGGGGCCAGCTGATGGCCCCCGGTCTTAATACTGAGCACATGTTGATCCTCTTATGTAGCAACATGTGAAACTGTGACATCCAGAGACTTTTTAAGATGGCGCTCCGATAAAAAGTTAGGCGTGCGCATAAAAAAGAAAAAAAGAAAAATCCTCTGTTCAGCCGGCGCCCCCTACTGGACGATCTTGTCTACGGTTATTGTCGTGAATGTTTTGTGAACTTTTGCAAACAGTTCAGAATGCGGTCAGATTTTTTCAAAATAAAGCACACGATGACGAGTTGTCATTCTTTGGATAAACAAAAAAGCGGAATAAAACTATTGCACGAACTTTGTCCGTGCAGGACAACAGAGCAGAAAGTGACAAAAGTGAAGGCATTTCAGAATAAAATGTCACAACACAAGGCCTCTTATCGATGCTATCGATGCTTATCGTTCGTCATTATAACACTGAGAATCTTTTTTTTTTTTTTAACCGTCTGGAAAAAAAAATAAAAATTTACATAAAATCAACAATCAATAGTAGATAATAGGTCTTGTCAGGACACGTGGGGATGTGGTGTTGCGACAGTCAGCTGCTCCGAATGGCGAGCTCGCATTCTGTACCTTTGAGCTGCTTCACACAGAATAAGGCTGACGGCAGAGGCAGGCACCATCCTCTGGACAACAGCGGAAGTGCAGGTGGACGGTCCAGAGTCCAGATGCAGGTTGGGGGGGGGCGAAAACCACACATGCACGCGGGATATGACGCAATGGTGACATCGAGCAAGGAATCAAGTATTACCGATATTATTACTTCCCGGCGGAGACCGTTAAAAACGTTAGCTTAAACGTTAGCTCCTCGTCACAAATACGACGTCCGCTTTACTGTCAGTCCGAGTCCGTGCGAGGCGGCGTCCTCAGCGGACGCTCAGGGCTTCTCCACGGGTAAGTCCACCATGGGGAACTTCTCCGAGGGGGACGTGGACGGACCTGGCTTGGGCTCCAGCTCGCTTGCCGCCGCAGCATCAGGCTGCGAGCCCTGGGCGCTTTTCGCCGCATTGGCGGCAAATCCCTGGGCAATGTCATCGAATGTCCTCCCCTTGGTCTCAGGCACCCGCAGGTAGGTGAAGATGAAGAACAAGATGAGGAGGATCATGAAGATGATGAAGACATATGGGCCGCAGACTTCCTGTCAGACAAAGATGGAGGTTGTTGCTTAATTTAAACCCCTTAAATGTCTCTGAAGACACAAAGATGGAGAGATAAGGCACAGGGCCGTGAAAGGAACCCTGTGGAACACCTAAAGTTAGCTGAGAATCAGAGATGGATATATGCATGGGTGAGTATTTCAGCAGCTAGGAAATTAGATAAATAGCTTGGTAGCTAAGCTAGCAGGGCTGGCTGACTTAACTATGTGATAGGCGACAGATTGACACACTGATCGAGCTAAGGGGAAAAAAAGTCAGAGCCACAGCTGAAGGTCGACAGGATGGGACAATATTTACATGTTGACATTGAAAAGGAATAAAACAATGTGTGACGGTTTATTTAGTTGAGATAGTTTGACCATCTGATGTGAACATCAATAAACAAATATCCATATTTTTTTAAATGTTGCAATACCTCCAGTTTTAGAAAGGTCAGCCCCACCAAGAAGTTGGCGGTCCAGTTGGAGAAGCCAGACACGGCTATGGCGGCGGGCCGCGGGCCCTGTGAGAAGAGCTCGGCCACAATGAACCAGGGGATGGGTCCCGGGCCCATCTCAAAGCTGGCAACGAAGCCAAACACGCCCAGGATGGCCAGGTGGCTGAGGGACGGCGTTGTCTTCTGCTCAGACATATCGGGATCATGGGAACACGCAGGGGTTAAACATCTCAAAACAATCATTTCACTTCATTCCTTTGTGACTGCTAGACTTTCTGAAATTATATAGCCGTTTCAGTAAAATATTCTCTTTGTATTATAATTCAATCCCACGGGAATGCTGAAGTGCTAACATGCTAACGTGCTAAACATTGGTGAGACACACGCACCACCAGAGTGAGGGAGATGGTCATGATCAGGGCAGAGATCGCCATCCCAGCCAGGCCAATCAGGTGCAGCGTCCGTCGCCCCGCCCGTTCAACCAAGAACAGCTGGAGGAACCGGAGGAGAAGGTCACGGTGGGGGTAGTGGAATCAGACGGGAATAAAACCAGCGTCTTATAGGCCGAATGGGACACTCACAGAAACAATGGTGAAAACTGTGTTGACAACTCCGGCGCCAATGGTGGCGTAGATGGGCTGCGTCACCCCCGCCGTGGCAAAGATACCGGTGGAGTAATAGAAAACCTGGGCAGAGACAAGGTGCAACTTTGAACATACAAGTTAAGGTACCCTGGTAGCCTTGTCATTTTTAATCATCAATTTTTCTCCAAAAATAGGGTCGAAAGTCATAACTCACAGCATTGATGCCTGACAGCTGCTGCGACAGCTGCATGACAATGGCGATAATGATGGGCTGACGGTAGTGGGGCACTCGGAATAGCTCAGGGATGGTGACCTTCTTCTCCTGTGTCATCTTCATCCCCTCTTCCTTCATCTCCTGGATGTCGTCGGCCACGTCCTCGACGCCGCGCAGACGCACCAAAGCTGGGGGAGTGGGAGCGAAGGAATGGATGGATGAGTCATGTGACCGGGAGATTTGACCCTTCCCCCTCCAAATTGTTTGGAACTTTATCATTCAACACTTTTGGTCAATAACAAACCAGCACGAAGACGGAGGAAACAATACGGAGACCATATATAGTGAAAAAGGTGTCTCGACATTGATGTTCTACGAGGTGGGAATAACAATAACCACCAGACAGGTTGAAGTATTTTTATCTTCTCCCTCGAATGCTTTGCCATGTGAAGGATCCCACCGTTATCTAACTCTGTACTTATTTCGGCGAAAATGTTCTGCTTAAAGTCCTGGAAACCACTCTGTGGCGTAGCATGCAAGAAGAGCTTGGACCTTCCACAGGTTTTAAAAGTGGTACTCGGCAGTCCACAATAAGTTTCTGGTAACATCAAGCCCCTACTGTATAAAATATGACCAAAAAAAAAAGAAAGTCCAGTGAGGTGGTCGCTAATGTCACTTTTTATCGGGCCAAAAATCTAGAATAACGGAAAATGTACTACAACTTTCAAGAAAGTGCTAAAAATGTCAACACATTACATGAAATCTTCCATCGACAACATAGAAACAAGTAGTTGGGCTGTCGTCATGGTGACAGCGCCCAGGCGCAGACCTTGGCGGGCCTCCTCCTCCTTGTTGAGGACGATCAGCAGGTAGCGGGGGCTCTCAGGGCAGAAGGGCAGCATAGCGCTCTGCAGGAGGGCCGGCAGGGCGGTGAGGGCCAGCAGGAGGGGCCACAGAGTGTCGGAGCCCAGAAGCACCTCCAGGCCGAAGATCTGAGACACACAAACACGACAAAGTCAAAAAGACTGAAGTTTAAAAGGTCTTTTTTTTCTTTAGAAAAAGGTCAAATAATCTACGTAAATACCTGAATATTAGCATTGAAACCAAGGAGGTAGCTAAGAGAAAAATAGCAAGAAATGATCAAAAATATCACCTAAAAACTTTCTCGCCCAAAACAGCAAATCACTCCCCCCCCCCCATTATTAGAAATCTAATAATATTTGATCATGATTATATGATTAATTAATTACAAGTATGTGTTTAATTTGGGGCAATGCAGTGGTTTGCGCTTCGGTTTCACATCACAAGGACCCTGGTTTGATTCCAACCAGAGGACCTTTCTGTGTTTTCCCTGTCTGCATGGGTTTCCTCCGGGTTCTCCGGTTTCCTCTCACAGTCCAAAAACATGCAGAGTGATTGGAAAAAAAATTGGAAAAAATTGCCCCGAATGAATGATTGAGATAATGAATGAGTCAATATATGTGGCCCTGCGATTGACTGGCGACCAGTCCAGGGTGAACCCTGCCTCTCCCCCAATAACAGCTGGGATGGCTCCAGCATCCCCTGCGACTCTGATTGCAGGATAAACAGAAGGAGTGGATTGATGAATGTTTAATTTATTCGATTAATTTTAATCGCACTTTAATTTTGCATCCCGGAGTGTTTCTCAGTGCACAAGCTGCAGGGGGGAAAAGATTACAGAGACACACAGAGAGGGTTGAAGGGAAATTTAAACATAGGAAACTTCTGGACGCAAGTGTAAACAAAGATGCTGCTAATTGCACTTTGTGTTGGAATAAGTTCCCGCACAAAGGTCGGTAATGTTGGCTTTGTACGAACATGCAGGCCGGTAATTTGGGCTTTTTATTAGCATGCAAATTAGAATTATTAGCGTTGTACGAACCTGCAGGACGGTAATATTTGTGCGAGAACGCGCTTCGGTAATTGATGTAGTTAGTTAGCATTCTACAAGTGCGCAGGTCTGCAATGTTAGCCTAGTGCAAGCACTCAGGTCGGTAATATTAGCATGCAGGTTGGAAATGTTAGCTGTGCAGGAGAACACAGTTTGCAATGTTAGCTTTCTACAAGCTTTCATCTTGAGTGCACGTCAGTAATGCTAGCACTGCACAGCACACATGACGGTAATGTTAACTTTGTATGCACACACTCATATGTAATGTTAGCTTTGTACGTTGGAGTACGTCGGTAATGTTAGCATTGTGCTAGCACAAAGGTTGTTAATGTAACGCACGAGCGCTCAGGTAGGTAATGTTAACTTAGTAAGAGTAAGCAGGTCTGTAACTTTAGCTTTCTACCAGCATGCAGGTAAGTAATGCTAGTCTTGTACAAGCACCGTTGGAAATATTAGCTTTCAACTAGCAAGCAGGTTGGTAATATTAACTTTCTACAAGCATGTAAGTCCATAATGTTAGTTTCGTACTAGCACGCAGCTCAGTCATGTTAACTTTCATTAAGCCTGCAGGTCGGTAATGTTAGCAGTGTATTAGCGCACAGCTCAGCAGTGTTAACAGATTGCAGCCTTGTTAGGAGGAAAGATGTCAAAACAAATCCAGGAAGTAAACAGGTCATGATGGATAAACGCTCTAATCTATCAATGATAAAAAAAAAAAAAAAGTAATAAATTTGATCAACTGTTTACAAAGCCTTTAATTAATTATACACATAAATATTTATTACTAATAATATTCATTCATGATGTAACCCCTGTGAATATAGGGCTACTAAAATGTGGTGATATTGGGATTACATGTAGATGGCACACTAAGCTGCCCGGACAATAGTGATCGACTGGGTTCTTCTTCTATTTTTTTTCCCTCTTCTGTCCCCGCTTTGAACTCTTTTAAGTTCCTTTAAATCAGGACACGAAGACTGATGTAAGAAAGCAAGACTGTGACATCAAGTTTTATCGTATTGAGAACTCCAATGGAGTTGAGCGCGTTTTTGTTCTCTGCTAAATCAGCCCTTAAAAGACACACAGAAAGATTAACATTTAGCATCCTGACAAGAAGGATTCCTATAAAACCAGTCGGAGTAAATGTTGAGAAAATTTTTATGAGTTATTACAGTAACAAATGCACTTAGCATTAATGTTGACGTTTAATCCACTTTGGTATAAGTCATGCAAATGCTTATATCATGATATCATGGGTTGATGTGATGAGTACTTCACCTCAAAGGGGTGTATCCTTAGTTATTGGTTAAACAAATGTACAAGAACATAATTAGAGTGAAATCCTTCATCAGTCTGCACTCGGTATCGATTAGTTTTATGGTGAGCTGCAGATTCCAATCCAAGATGGCGAGTCCAGCCCAGTGCAGACTGAGGATGGTCAAGAAAGCAATGTGGTTTCCTCAGAGGAACCTGATATTGGATCCCTTCGACAACAGATAAGACACCAAATACTCCCGCTCACTCAAATCAGTCATTGGATAAATAAACAGTTTTTGAGGGACAGAGGGGATGCTGTTTCATATGTATTGATTAGTAATATAAATTAATCAGACGATAATTTTTATTAGTAATATTTATTAGTGATATTGATATGTATTAATTAAAAATTTACTATATCTATAATTATATCTATATTTGTACTATTAATTATATTTATTTAGTAGTAATATTATTAATTAGACATATTCATATTCAAATATCTGGATTAAATTAACATAATCCCCCGGATTGAAAAGAGACCTAAATAAACACACCTGAGCCACCAGGATGCCGATGACGACGCCAAGCTGGTGCAGCGTGCCGAACGCCCCCCGCAGGGCGGTGGGGGAAATCTCTCCCACGTACATGGGCGTCAGGCCCGTGCACAGGCCGCAGAAGACGCCGATGACCAGACGGCCGATGATGACCATCTCGAAGGAGCGGCTGAGGGTGGACAGGCCCATCAGGGTGCCGCCCACCCCAGCCAGGATGTTGGCCAGCAGCATCGACTTACGCCTGGTTGAGTAGAAAATAGATTAAAAGAAAAACAATAAATGAAAAAAAAAATTGAAGGAAATTAATGAAAAGCATCTAAAATATAAATTAATTTAGAATAATTAAATCTGCCTTTAAAACCCTTTTTTAGTTAAATCTCTCCAGAAGCTTAAAAAAAAAAAGGAGGAGGCCCCGGAACAGATCCCAGGAGGCGCACCTGCCAAATTTGTTGACCATGGCCCCCACGGAAAAGGAGCCCACCATGCCGCCCACGCTGAAGATGGCCACTGCAAAGCTCCACACCATGGTGATGGCGCCAGGACTGAAGGGCTCGCCGTAGCGCTCCATCGACACGTTCCTGAAGAAACTGCGCAGCTTCTGCGGGAAAACAACATCAGGCAGGAGCTTAGAGCCGGAAGGTTCCCGTCACGACTAATTTGTTTTTTTGCGTAAAAATCCTGCATTTTTTTAACTATTCAAGTCTTAATTATTATAAACACATTTGTTAATTTTCACATGTTTTAAATATAATATAATATAATATAATATAATATAATATAATATAATATAATATAATATAATAATAGTGCCACTAAGGGGCAGTAGGGCTTCAAGCTTCCAATGAGATTTACTCATTAAGAAACTGCCAGTTTTTTTGCTGAAACAAACACACACACACACACACACACACACACACACACACACACACACACACACGCGCGCGCTCACACACATGCGCACACTCACACACATACTGAACTGTCTGTAGAATTAGAATATTTCATAGAAATAGTTAATAGATAACAAATTATATATTTGGATATTGGCCAAAAATATAATTGATATAATTGAACTATTGATCAGATGTGGATTATTTTTGAGTAAATAATTTGACTCCAGGTGTTTTTATTATTATTATTATCATTTATAAAAAAAGCACCTTCCGACCTTCATTTCAGAAGTCTTTGATATTTGGATCCCTTGAATTTTTATTCACTTTTCCCCCCCACTTTTTTCACTTTATCTAATCCCTATTCCAGTCAAGGCACGTGACCACACACACACACACACACACACACACACACACACACACACACACAGACACAGACACACCTCCTCCGGTGCATTGATGACGCCCGTGTTGTATCCAAACTGCAGCGAGCCGATGACGGCGGTGGAAACGCAATAAAGGAGGTACAGGGTCACTTTCTTCTGTTGGGGCTGCAAGAAAAATAAAGATATTATTAACTGAGAGACTTGTAACAAGGGGTGGCGTCACAATGGCGTCCTCACACGGGGACATGGCGGCGGCGGCGTGCTGCTACTGCTGCTGCCCTGACAAAGCCCCTGTTGTGGGTCACAACACTTTCACACAAAGACGCTTTCACAGCTGGTGGTGGTAGTGGCAGCGTCAGACTGTTGTTGCTGTTTTTTTTTTAAATAAAATCCTGTTAACTTCTTGGTCATTTTTTAGCAAATGAATCTATTTATTCATTATATATTTTATTTTGTTTTCAGCAGTTCTTAACAAAGGTTTTCTATTCCCTAATTTCTGCTTTCAAGGTTCCTGTCTGTGGACAATCATTTGTTTTGTTTTTCATAAAATCCTAGTAACTTCTTGGTAATTTTTTGCCGATTTTTTCAATATCTTTATTTTTTAACTTTTCATTGAATTTACTTAAATCCATACCACAGCTTTAAATCAATTCATGCAACAGTCATTTTCTTTATATTGACAGAAAGTTTCCTATTCCCTCATGCCTTACTCTTTTCAATATTTTTTTTGTTACTTTGCTCAAATAAAATCCTGCTGACCTCTTGGTCATTTTTAGCAAAATAATTTATTTAGTTTTTTTTAAGAAAGGTTTTTTATTCCCTCATTTCTGCTGTCAAGGTTCCTGTCCAGGAACAATCATTTCATTTGTTTTGTATGTCTTTTTAAAAAATCCTGCTTAGTTCTTTATATTGTTTTAGATTTTGTTTATATTATTAGTTTTTTTTTCTTTTTCAAATTAATATTCTGCAAATTGGTTTGTGTCTCTTTTATCGCTGCCTTCTAGGTTGCTCTTCCTAAACGATTTTTCTCCTGTAGATCATATCATTCCTTTTATTTTTGAATAAAATCCTGGGTCCTTTTTCCTTGGTCATCCTTTTTTTAATTGCTTTTTTTTACATTTCTGTTTTTTTTTTGCTTAAATCTAAACACAAATCTAAACACCTGTAATGAAGTCTTGTAACTTGGTTGGTAATTTTTCTTATATCTTTTGATTCTCTTTATTGTTTTAAATTTTATTAATATATATATTATCTTTTTTCTGCTTTTAAATCAAAAATCTGAAAATTGGTTTCGTGATTTTACACTTTGTTTTTTATCCGTCTGTTTCTTTCAACAGGTTTTAACGAAAGTTTTCTATTCCCTCATTGCTACCTTCAAGGTTTGCCCTCCGTGGACAATTGTTCTCCGGTAGATCATTTCTCCCCTGTGGAGAATAAGACCCCTAATCCCGTTAGCGGAGGGATTTCTTTCCCGCCCGCCGGTTGCGGAATCTAAGTGCCTTTGGCTTCAGGGAACCAGCCGGTTAATCCCTCCCTAGAAAAAGGAAAAGAAAAAAAATCCAAAGTATGAAAAGTATCCCGCTGATTAGCGCAGAAGTAGAAAGTCCCTGCGACCTTTTCGCACTCCAACGCCGATCGGTTGATTCATCGTTGATGTTCGTCGTTTTACGGTCAAACATCGACTGATTCACTTCCGGTAAGGGTAAATTTTAACAGAAAATAACATCTTTGGGTCGGCCTTGCAGCTTGGATTACAAGTTTTGATCCCATAGTCCAAAAACATGCAGGTTTATTGGAGACCCGACATTGCCCAGACGAGTGAATGTTGTATGTCTCTATATGACATCAATATGAGAGTGAATAGTTTGCGTCTCTATGGAACGTATGAATGAGAGAGTGAATGGTTGGATTTCGATATATATAGCGTGCTAATTAGTAAATGGTTGCATACCTGCATGACATATAAATGAGAGGGTGAATGGGTGTTTACTGATATGATGTGTGAATGAGATCATGAATGGCTGTATGTCTCTATATGACGTGTGAATGAGTGAATGGTTGCATGTCTTTAAGACGTGTGATTGAGATCATGAATGGCTGTGTGTATCTATATGACATGAAAGGGTGAATGTTTTTATTTCCATGAGAGTGAATGGTTTATGTGTTTATGTAAAGTGTGAATGACAGTGAATGTTTGTAGGCCTCTATAAGTGACACAAATGAGAGGGGAAATGTCGCTCGCCTCTGTGACGGGTGGATGTTCATATATCGTCAGGTTTTTGTCGATTGTCAGTCTGTTGTTCGCTCCGCTGAGTGGAGACCGAGCTGAATTTCTGCGCAATGTTTGACTTTTAATTGTTATTCAAAGCGTTGCTGCCGGTAAGACGTAGATTTGCGGACGGTGACCTCCGTCTCTGCCGCCGCCGTCCAAACAAGCCGATTATTGATAATCCCTCTGTTAATCCCATCAATAATCCCCCCCCCCCCGTTAATCATCGCCTTCCATCCATTTTCCTCAAAAACCCCCGTTTCCGCCGAGATCCAAAAAAATCCCTTTTTTTAGTTTTACATTCCACATGAGTTGAGAAGAATTCAAAAGAAGCACACACACACACATACATTAAACTACCAACACACACTTAACACGCCCACTTCGCACACAAACTTGGTACACACGCCTAAACAAAAACACTTCACACACACACACACAAATTAGACAAACGCTCACACTTGATACACACCCACACATACTGGACGCACACTTCACACACACAGTAGTAACGACCCAATGAAAAACAAAACACCACTGCATCTGATAAGTGGATCAACGTGGGGGATGCAAGTAAAGTGTGTGTGGGGGTATCTGTGTGTGTGAGTGTTACTAATCAACGATAAGGCAAAGACGTCCTGACCTGCAAATACAGGCTGGCATGAAAAAAAGAACTGGATGTGACTGACACGGAGGAGACGAATACAGGAAACACTGGCCGGCAGATATGGGGGGGGGATCATGACATTAGTAATATTAGCAGGACAAACCCGCAATGCAGAGTCTGAATATTATAGGAATCCAGCATTGTTTTTCGGCTTACATGGAAAAAAATCACGAGTTACAACTTGTTTTATGTGTGTGTGTGTGTGTGTGTGTGTGTGTGTGTGTGTGTGTGTGTGCAAAGTGAGTTGGTGAAAGTATGCGTGACATTAATGAGTTAAGGGCTGGGAGATTTCTTAGTGTGATCTGTGCCTCTTTTTTAATTGCTGTAAGATGAAACATGAGTATGTTTTTGTGTGTGTGTGTGTGTGCATGAGATAACACGACCTGTGTATTCAAATGTGGTGATGTTATGTAACTTTTACGCAAACCTCAGTAAGCTCCCATCATAAAGCTTCTTATTTCCTGGTAAAACCTGCAAGTTTCAACAGAGAACTCTACTTCTCTGTTTTAATTACTATTACGGTGCGTTCTTGTACACTGATGTGTGTGTGTGTGTGTGTGTGTGTGTGTGTGTGTGTGTGTGTGTGTGTGGCTGTGTGTGTGTGTGTATGTGTGTGTTACATTTTTAAAGTGTGTCTCAAAGTGTGGCTGTGTGTGTTAGAATGTTTGTTGAAATGTATTTTGTGTGTGTGTGTGTGTGTGTGTGTGTGTGTTAGTGTGTTTGCAGCATGTGTGTTTCAGACTGTGTGTTCTAACATTTTATCATCGTGTGTGTAGTATTTTGTACCAGTGTGTTGGAATGTGTAGTACAGTGAAATAGTTTATAGTTGTGTGTTACTGTGAATAGGTGTGTGTAATTTTGTGCTACAGTGTGTAGTACTAATGTGTATCTGTGTAGTATGAATGTTGAGTTGTGAATTGGAATGTGTAACACCGTCTACTATTGTATCCCAGTAGTACTGCATAGCATTGTAGTTGTGTTTACTCCAGTATCCCTCAAGTGTCTGCGCCCGTGTGTACTTCGCAGTGTACTCCTGTGTCTACTTGTGTACTGCTGATTGCAAAATGTGATTGTGTGCCCCAGGGTTTAGTCCTGTGTGGATCCTTGTGTTTACTCAAGTGTGTACCTGTGTAAATCTGTAGATAGCCTTGTACTCTTAAGTGTAGTTTGGCATCGTGTGTGTAGCACTGTATGTACTCATGTACTTCTGTTTGCAACCCTGCATGAAGGCCATTTGTACACACCTGTGAGTATTCAAGCTTTGTACTCAAGTGTATGCTCAAGCATGTCATCTTGTTTGTACTCCTGTGTGTAGCCATTCTTGTACTTTGAGTACTCAGTGTGTACTCCTGTATGTACTCCTGTGTGTGGCCCTCAATGAACTTATTCACTCCAGATTGTACTTTTGAGTGAACTCCTCAATGTACTTGTGTACTCCTGTGTACTTCAGTGCCTACTCCAGTATGTACCCCTGTGTGTACTTGTATACTCCTGTGTGTACCCTGGCATATAGCCCTTTGTGTACTTGTACTAATTTGTGTAGTCCAGTGTGTAGTTTGTCATGTACTTTTTTACTCATGTGTACTTCCAGTTGTTACCCCTACGTGTACTTGCGTACTCTGGTGTGTATTCCTGTATATACTCCCATATACACCCTGCATGTAACCTGATGTGTACCCCTGCATGCACTTGTATACTCCAATATAGACCCTGTGTGTGTACTTCTATAGATACTCCAGCATGCCCAGTTGTGTACTCCTGTGTGTACACCTGTGTATACCCTTGCCTGCAATCCTTTGCATACTCCTATGTGAACTTCTACTTCTAGCTCTGTGTGTACCCCTGCATACACTTGTATACTCCAGAATGTACCCTTGTGTGTACTCATCCACATAACTGTGTACTCTTGGTTACTTCTGTACATAGTCCAGTATATACCCCTGCATGTACTTGTGTAGTCCTATGTGAACACCTACTTGTAGCCATGTGTCTTCCCCCTGCATGCACTTGTATACTCCGCAATGTACCCTTGTGTGTACACCTCCACATGACTGTGTACTCTTGGTTACTTCTGTATATAGTACAGTATATACCCATGCATGTACTTGTGTACTCCTGTGTGTACCCCGGCATATAGCTCTGTGCATACCCCCACGTGTACTTGTATACTCCAGTATGTACTCCTGTGTGTACCTGTGTTTGTCTGTGTACTGGTGTATGTACTCCTGTGTACCCCTGCATGTATTCCTGTGAACTCCTCTGTACTCTTGTTTACTCTATCACTCGTGTCCAGACAGATCTCTTCAAGTGCAAACACTAACCCCATCAGCCTCTGGCATCTGTAGTGCTTCCACCTTGAATTGACTTCACCTGCTGGTTCTGATCGTCTCCCCCCACAACAAGCCCCGCCTCCAACCCCACCCCTTGCAGCCGTTTCCCAAAAAGTGGCAGCCCATGCCTGCTTCCCCACCTGAGAGGCGGCCCTCCAAAGCAGCTCAAGTTCCAACTCGCCCTGTTTCACCGTGCCTACATCGTGATTCATGCCCTCCCATCCCCCTGAACCCCACCTCCTCCCACCGCAGAGGAAAAGTACAGCGCAGCGGGCTCATGAAAAATCCCGGGATCTGATTCAGTAGGAAGTCGTGTGTACAAATAGGCTGGATAAGACAATGGAAGACAAACCCCTCAGGAATTCATTTGTCAGACCACCGATCCGGAGCGCCGCCGCCGTCACAACAGAAATACAGCCCGAACTCGATTAAACTAAACTAGGATTATATTTAACTCTAGGATCTGTTCAAGTACCCCCAGTCAAGATTCATGAACCTCTTTAGTCCAGGATAGGGAA
The DNA here is from genome assembly GCF_037954325.1 of Fistularia commersonii. NCBI lineage: Eukaryota > Metazoa > Chordata > Actinopteri > Syngnathiformes > Fistulariidae > Fistularia > Fistularia commersonii. The sequence goes on along the minus strand of NC_141294.1, from coordinate 18,744,696 downwards.
AAAAAATTGAAATAAAATAAAATCATAAAATGATTGGAAGTTGGAATTAAATAATTTAATTTGAAAAAAATGTCTGATTTTTTTATAATATAAACAAATACCAAAAATTACTTCCTGAAAAATATATATATTTTGATCATTCATTCATGTTGGCTTGTTTAACATTATGATCGTTCTTTAACTTCTCATTCTTTAAATATTTTCAATAACGAATTTTGACTCTAGTTTTGAACAGGAATGTTTTGACACATTTGACAATTTATTTTAGGTTTGCTTCAATTAAATAAAAATGATGTAAACTGGCTCTTAAAAATATTTTCAAATGATACATTCAAATAGATTCAAATTTAAGATCAAATTAATTTTCCTTGTCATTTGTTTTGGTATTGGCAGAATAAAAAAAATCCAGCGAAATTAACTGCCAGAGTCCTTGAGTCTTTTTTTTGTAAATAGAATAAATTAAAACATAGAATGTCAAGACAACCTTGCATTTTTTAACATGATTAGATTTTCTTTTGATAAAAAAAAAAAAGGAAAAACAAAATAAGGCTGAAAGGTGGAGCTACAAACTCCAGCTTACCTTGTCTTCTGTCATCCGCTCCATCCTTAGCGCTGGCCTTGCCGGATCTGGACAAAATGAAGAAAAATATCAAATATCAAAGAAAAAAAAAAGAAAAGGTAATAAACAGAAACCCTTTGCCCTCTGAGGAGGAAAAACTCAAATGGCTGACAGACGTCTTTGGAGGAGGAAGAGGAAAAAGAGCTACTGAAACTTCCCTGCTGCTCTAACAGTGATCCAGATGCAGCTCGTCTCTGAGAGGCAGGACCACGGTAGGCCACGCCCCCTGCTGCCGAAACCACGCCCCCAGTTGCAAGAGCCACGCCCCCTCCACCTCAAACCTCATCTCACTAAACACATAATAACAATACACTATTTCCAACACACACGCAAGAGGAATAGTCCTATTCAAACCGTAAGTTTCTTATTCAAACGGGTGATCAGGACACGGGAAGTACATTTATTGGCAGTCATTTGGAGGACAGCTCTGGAACCTGAAGTGTGAGGGGGCGGAGTCACACACGTCAGTTGGTTGTTCCGTTCCCAAAAAATAAAAGTCAGGACTTTCGACTTTCAAGTGATCAGATTAGAGTCGCGATCCGGAATTGAAACCAAAGAAAAATGCCTTGTTGGAAAATTCAAGTTTAATTTTTGCCTTGGTAGTCAATTATCCCAATGGCAAGACCTATAGAGGATAGATAATATATGTCATCATAATATTAATAATGATAATAATAATGATAATAATAATAATAATAATGATAATAATGATAATAATAATAATAAGAAGAAGAAGAAGAAGAAGAAGAAGAAGAAGAAGAATATAATAACAGTAATAATAATGTATTTGTAGGACTTTTTTATCAAATTGTTTTACAAGCAATGAGATACCGATGAACAATAATAAATTATTAAGAAGTTAATGCTCCATATACAGGAAGATATAAAGAAAGATAATAGTAAAATTGATAAGAAATATGTTTTTAAAGTGCTATACAAACTAGAAAATACCAATGAAGGTCATAATGATCAATCCGCGGCCTCTCCACTGTAAGTCGCTTTGGATAAAAGCGTCTGCCAAATGACTATTCTATTCTACATCATAATTAATAATAATAAAACTGATAACTAAAACTAGAAAAATACTGATGGCTCTAAATTATGACAAATAAAATAACATAATAATTGTTATCTATAAAGCGCTTTCCAAACTGGAAACATATTGATGAAGGGCGTAATGATGACAAAATTAATGATAAAATATTTATAAAGACCTGTGCATATTAGATAAAGATACAGATGAAAGTCATAATAATAAATTAATAATATAATAATGTTTGTATAGAACACTGAAAACAAATACTTGCAAAATTCATAATCATAAAAAAAATAGCAATATATTTATAAAGTGTTATACAGCCTAGAAAAAGATACTAATGAAGGTCATATGATTAATTCCAAAATAAAAGAAATATATGAAAAGAAAAGTTACAACTTTATTGATCCCACAGGGGGGAAATTAAAACAAGGCATTGGACTAACATTATTTACTAGAGTAATTCCACTATTTACAACATGGATTTATCAATATAATACATAAAATTACAATGAAGTAACTAAAATGATACCAGTGAATGTCTATGGAGGTTATAGTTAATAAAGGCTTATTGTGGAAACTGATACCAAAGGATACTAATGAAGGCATTCATAATAATACCAATAATAACAATAACAACAACAACAACAACGATATCAACAATGATAATAATGTATGTACAAAGTACTAAGCAAACTAGAAAAAGATACTATAGAGGGTGAAGTATCTGATGCAGGTCAGCATGTGAGATGGGATTGGATAGTATATTATTCATCACCCAATAAGGAAACCAGAAAAGGTTAATGGCCTTTTTTATTGATTGGTCCTGTAGTGGGAGATTGGGGAACCGTCTTAATTAGTCAAAATAATGATGAATTTATACACCGCTGCACAAACTACAAAACAATGAAGAGCAGCGTGAAACGCTTTTAAGTGCTTTATTTCATCACGTGATCAGATGATGTCACTCTCACACGCCGTGGAAGGAAGGAAAGGACAGAAGGATGGAAGGTAGGAAGGGCAGACAGATGGGAAGGAGGTAGGAAAGAAGGAAGAAAGGACGAATGGACAGAAGAAAGGAAGGGAGGCAAGAGGGATGGCAAATGGAGTACAATGAATGTTGGTTGTCGGGGCGGGCCGCCCACCGGGGACACGAGGTGACGGGACATGCAGCGCGCGAGACAAAAAGCCCGGTCACGCGGGGAGCACGAGCCCCATACCTGTGGGCGGGTTGAGCCGCCAGGCGGCTGGCGCCTAATTTGGCTCGAAGAGCGCAGGGAATGCTGACCCGCGGCGGCCAATGCATACTCCCAAGAATTATGGTAATCCGGTCGTAGAACGGCGCGTGGAATAAATACACCGTAATCATTCGACTACTTTGGCAAGATGTTTTGAAGAAGCTACTGGGGTGAAGGCTGAAACATCTACTAGTGAAGAAATTCAAGTGCAGTTACCACAAGAAGAAGATTTCAACAAGAATTGCTTGTTTTTGTGTCCTGCTTCAATCGGCACACACACATAAACCATATTCAAATGAATCGTTGTTAGATAATTTTCTGTCACCATTCTATTTTCTGAGATACCCTGACCTTTTCCTCTTCTCACCCTGAGACACAATGCCCTCGCTCCCCTTGATCATCCTTTGTCCCTTCTGTGACACCTCTTGTTTATGGGCAGCGCCGGCCTTGGAGATCGGTGCCGTTCACATTCCATCCTTATCTGTTATACCCCCAACTTTGTGGGCAGCAACCCACTTCCCCATACCTGTATTGTTCCTTCATACATAGCTGTATGAAGGAGACTCACTATAACCAATAAAGCAAAGCCCTGCTGGAAGATAAGTTTCTTTCTGCTCCCCGTAGCTATGATTAACCTCTGATACAACAGAGCTCATCCACCATTGGCTAGGAGATCCGGACCCTGGCCTTGGACTGAGAGGACGGGAAGGACCCGCTGCTGTGGTTCCCTGGGGTCACCACCAATACCTTGCCTCAAGACCATGCTTAAAAACCATTCATGACAAGAAAACTAAACAATAATAATAGTAATAATTGGATTTGGGGTTAGCTTGTGACAGACTTGAATTAACTTTCCACGATGTTCATACATACATACAGCGTGAAAGTCTACCTCTCTGCTGAAAATCGAAGTGAAGACAGCTTTGCGGCGCGGGCATCAACGAGGAAACTGCATGTTTTTGTTTCCCACCCGCCATCTATCAATGTGTGATCGTTACTGAGCAATGGCTTCCCTCCCGTGACCGCTTTGCCGCATTATCTTCACGAGAGATTTCGCGAGATTTCGCGAAACTTCGCTTCCGCTTTTGTGGTGGTGCGTCCAACATGGAAACCGAGGCGAATAATACGGCAACCACTGAGGCTCAACCCTCTGGCTGTAAAGCCCTCACTGATTGCTGAGGAACCAGAACCGACCCGTGGCAGTTCTGAGTTTACATGCCGCAACCCCGACAGTGGCATCCCAAAGAGGTCCTCTGAGATGTGTCGGAGAGGAACACGATAGACAGGTGGAGAAGCAGGGTGTGCCAAGACCCTGCCCCTACACACACAACCTACACTCAATATTCCCTGTTTCCGTGGGGAAAACTGGAGCAACGGAAAAAACAAAACCCGGTCTGGGCTACGTGATCAACAAGTGGAGTAGTGGGCAGTACACCCACTGGCAGCGGGCCTACTCACTGCCAGCACTTACAGTAAGAAAGACAGAGCTGATCAACCCCATGGGAAGCCACTAACAGCTACCAAGAAGCTGCCTTGCTAAACAGGAAGGAGTCAGCAAGTCTAACTAGCAGCACAGTTCAATAGCTGGTTCCCAGAAGAGACAGCAAGTGATGTGGCCCCTTACCTGGAGGGGGGCGCCCAAATAATACTGAGAGATCAACTTGTCTAGCGACAGGCAAGGATGTGATAGACACTTGGCCCATATGTTGTTGAGCTGTTTATGTACACCTGTGAAGGGCATGCCGGCTAGAGGACCAGGAGGAGCTTGCCAACCAGGCTATCAAGCCTGAACATCTCTGGGAGCACCTGCTTGCTCCATGCACGTTGTCAGCAGCTTTAGTTGAAGGAGAGCGTGTTGAACATGTATTATGCCCCACCACTGTTTCATAGCTCCAACATGCCCTGCACCAGTCTGAAGTACACAGTACTTCTCTGCCACTCCAGACTTCCTCATACGGTACCATAGTTCCTGTCACACATACCTCAGAACCGGGCTCTTCTTCGCAAATCTATTTCTTCATATAAACCCCTGCACTTCTTCATTCCTTATCGACTTAACATCCCTTATCGCATTAGCTGTAGTTTTCCAATCATCTAGAAACTGTGACCACCTAGAGCCTTTCCCAACTCCTTCCTGGTAACCATACAACACTCCTTCCTTTTCAGCTTCCATCACATCGTCCTCCACCAGAGTCATCCTGCAAACCACCATCCAATGCTGTCTGGCTACACAATCACCTACCATTACTTTGCAGTCAATGATATCCTTAAGACTTCATAGTCTGTACATGGTGTAGCCTACCTGTGTGCCCTTACCTGTTACCCTACGTTCCTGCCTCTTATAGAAGAATGAAGAGCTGTATTTCTCTTCCCATAGATCAACTTAAAGCCTCTAGCCTTGCTACCTTTAGACACACAACATACCACGTCGTCCCAATATTCAAAGTCCCTGCTCTCAGTTCTAGACTCTTGCCTTTTCTTTTCTATCTCTGCATCTTCTATCTCTTCTTCTTCCAGCCGCAGTAGCCAGACATCCATTGTTGCTCTGTAGGATATCAACTCCGCTGGTGGTTGTTGTTCACCCAGGTCTTGACCAATGCGGAATGGAAGTCCTTGGTATGATTTACCTATTCAGTTCTGGCACAGGTTTTACATCAGATGCCCTTTCTGGCACAACCCTCTGCATTTATCCAGGCTAGGGACCAACTCAAGGTGTAGCCCCTCTTTGGGGCTACATTTCTTGAACACTACACTTAATACGTTTATTGAATCAACCAGCCAATCAATCGGTCTCTGGATCAATATGCAGGGGGGGGTCTACTGGAGTCATCCCACACGAGAGGGCAACTAAAATGCTGATTTGTGGTTTCCTATTTTGCCACTAGATGTCACCGAAATAAAGCTGTGGATGACCGAACTCATTTTGGACACAGTAGATGAAGTGGTCCAAATTTTCATCGGTTCATTTGCCCATCACTATTGAAAGACATTGGATTCCACTTGGTGTGGTGTTGTTACTGGTAACCAACCGTTCATGGTTCATCCATGATGGATTACATGCAGACAAAACTTTTTCCGAAAGTCATTAACAAAGTATTCTTTCAAATGAATAAACAAATAAATAAAAACTATTGGGGAAGAGCAGGGTTACTAGTTTTACCTTCAAAAATAAAAACCTGTGGGTCAAAGGCACGAAATACTTAAGACTGAATAATTTCAACTCACAAACTGCGTTGCCTTTTGTTGAATATCAGAAGTGAGATTTAAAGTAGTCATTCTCTGAAACATGGCTCATTGTCTTTGTTCTGCTTTAATTCTAGTAAATCAAACGGAAATAGTCTGAAATCACTGAGAGTGTGCAGCGGTTAAGAAATACCTCACTTCCTCAGCAGTATTTTTCTTCATTTTTAATGATCCTGTTTGATACTAGGCCCGACGGCGATATATCTCACCTTTGCACTTCAGAATTCTGTTCCTCTGAGATGATTTTACCCCTTCCACCAAGCCGATCCAGCCGTTGAGCGGTAAAACCAAACGGTGACAAGCAAACAAAGTAATGTGAACATATGCAAATGGAGGGCAGTGTGGTTGACACACACTGTCACACTATCTTTGTTGCGCACACTGACTTGCAGCTATTTCCTGAAAGGCAGATATTGTTCAACGTCGCTTCCAAGTTGCAGAGGCCTGGCCTCGGTCTACCTGCGTTATCGAAGAAGCTTTGGTTGGCGACACGGATGCGAGTGGCGCCTTACTGCGGTCGCCCTTTGCTGCAGTTCTTCCTCTACACCAGGGGTGCTCAATATGTCGATCACGATCTACCAGTTGATCTTTTTTAATCGCATGACATAAAAAAAATAGACGTCAGCCTATCATCTATCCCGTCACTTGATTGATATACAGGGCAGCCAGTCAAATGACATTTGTTTTTTTCCGACAATGAGGTGACAGCACATGCACAAATAACGGCGCGAAGTGCAGCAATACTAACAAGCTAGTCAGCAAGTTACCTCCAATTTTTAGCCTTCGTTTTTTTTCTCTTAAACTTAAGAAAAGGTATAAAATGAGGGGGGGGGAGCTGGACCAAGTAAGAAGACAAAAACTTATCACTTTCATACGGAATGGGAGGAGGACTTTTTTTTTTCACGATGACATTTTCAAAGTGCGTTCGCCTCATCTGCCAGTCTAACATCGTGATTACGAAGAAGGGTAATGTGGAGCGGCGTTTTCGGACTGTTCAGGGAAAATACGACATGGACATCCCGCTGAAAAGCAAGCTCAGAAAGAGAAAGGTGAAGGAACTAAAATCCCATTTGTCCGGACAGCAATCACTTTTCACACAACATACTTCAAAAGCGAAAGCCGTGACCGAAGCATCGTTCCGGAAGAGTCACGTCATCGTGAATAAGGCTGTCAACTCTGTCAATTCAGTGCAAGTCATCAGCGTGAACTTGGGTAAAGACAAAAAATGTACATAAATATTTTGTGCTGTGCAGTATCGGCTCATGCGGTTATGCAAGGCACGTCAACATACATTGTACATTTGAAGAATATTTTGCATTTTTGTTGTGGGTTGATCATTTTTACTTGTTCATTTTACAAGTAGCTCGACTTCCATTCCGCTCGCACTACACGTGGATGGCATAACCCTCATTGGACTCATCTCTGGTGGGGTTGAGACGGCGTACAGATGGGAGATCGACCACCTAGTGACCTGGTGCGGTCAAAAGAACTTGGAGCTAAATGCTCTGAAGACTGTGGAGATGGTGGTGGACTTCAGGAAGAACCAACCCCACCTTCCCCCATCATCCTGAAAGACTCCCCAGCTGGCACTGTGGAGTCCTGCTGCTCCCTGGGAACAATCATCTCCCTGGACCTCAAGTGGGAGGTGAACATCAGCTCCCTCACAAGCAAAGCACAGCAGAGGATGTTCTTCTCGCGGCAGTTAAAGAAGTTTGAACTGCCAAAGACGATGATGGTGCACTTGCCCATCCTCAACTCCTCCATCACCATCTGGTATGCTGCCACCACCGCCAGAGAGAAGGGCAGACGGCAGCATATTGCCCGCTCTACAGAGAGGGTGATTGGCTCAGCAGTCTACCTTCTCTACAGGACCTGTACACCTCCAGCACCCTCAGATCCTGGGTGACCCCTCTCAGCCAGGACATAGACCTTTCCAACCACTCCTCCCTGGCAGGAGGTTGCGGCCCATCAGGACCAAAACTACCCATTTCTTCCCATTGGCATCCTGCCTCATCAATGCTCCGGTCCTCCATTGACATTATCCCTACCCCTCTATTGCACTTCTTTGCAAAACTTGCTATTTTCCACAACCAACCACGATCGCTCTGATTTCCCTTTACTTTCACTTTATTTAATTCCTGTTACAAGTTATCTGTTTGGGGGGGGGGGGGGCTAAGTGCGATTAGTGGGGTAGTGCTTGGTGAAGAGGTACGTTTTCAGCTCACGGCGGAAGATGGGCAGCGATCCCGCTGTTCTGACCTTTTCGGGGAGTTCATTCCACCACTGAGGAGCCAAGACCGAGAAGAGCCAAGACCGGTTCAATCGGCAGCCGGGGGCTCTGAGTGATGGGGTGGACAGTCGCCGAGAGGTGGCAGATCGGAGGGGACGGGTAGGGACATGTGCCTTGACCATATCCTAAAGATATGACGGGGCTGTCCCATTCACTGCCCAGTAGGCGAGCAGCAGGGTCTTGAACTTGATGCGGGCAGCAATCGGGAGCCAGTGAAGGGACATAAGAAGGGGAGTTGTGTGGGAGAATTTGGGACGGTTGAACACCAGGTAGGCTGCCGCTTTCTGAATAAGCTCCAGAGGCCTGATGGTCACCGCTGGGGCACCGGCAAGGAGGGAGTTGCAGTAGTCCAGACAAGAGATGACAAGAGCCTGGATGAGTATCTGGGCCAGGGGAGTTGGCAGGAATCGTTTACTGTAACTCTGCATCAAGCTACGTCAAAACTTCTGCATTGATTTGTGTCAAGTTTGAACCCAATTTCTGGCAATTCAGCAACAACTGGTCCTAGGTATTCCCGGCTACTTGCATCTGGTGCTAAGTACACAACAAGTAAGAATCTTCTTGGGAGAAAGATTGCCAGTGGCATCATAAAAATGAACTTTTCCTCCAATAAGAAGCAGAGGTCGTCCTTCCTGAGAAGATCGGATCCAAGCTCTTGGTGACCTTTTAGGACACGAGTTCCCATGGATAGATCCATCGGATAGAAAGCCGGCTTTTGTCCATTAGACCCTTGACTGCACTGTTCTCCTTTGCGGTGAGTATAAAACCATCCAGCTATCCATTCCCGCTGCATCTGGAAGTTTTGGAGTGAACAATCACGGTGTTGGGTACTTTTCTCCTTTAATGAGGCGCAGCAATGCCACGGCATCCAGTGCCACTGACAGGGGTAAGCGGTATGCTTCCCGTTCACGTGTTGTACCAAGCCCAGCTGTGCACCCATAACGTCACCTTTGGGGCATGCAGAACGCTCTGAAGATTAGAGGTTGAAACTATCTCTTACACCTGTCTGATTTCACGGACCTTTGCATGACCAACTTGGCCCGGCACCTCTAACTTGAAATGTACCTGGCTTAAAGGACCTGAATGGATCCTGCTGAAGGGTGATGCCCGTCCATCTGTGCAGCGCCATCAAAGTTAGACTCTTGACCCAAGGTTTGTCATGATTGGCTCTAGCGCCGTGGCACATCTGAAAGCAGGTTAGGTGCCATAGAGAAAGGATGAAGGAATGAATTTGGCATTTATCAAACAATAACTCCCAGAAATGTAATGCAGAGGTGTGTAGTACCCAGAGCCACTAGTTGTCCAAACACCCCACCGGTGTTAATCCACTCATCCGAGTCACCAGGCGTCTTCTTCCCGTGAATGGTGAGTCTGTAAATGACAAAGGAGAGGTTTGTTGTTGTGCCGGATTCCGACCCGGCCAGGACGTGAGTCACTGTGGACCTGACCTCGAACTGAACCCAATCCGATTAGGACATCCAAATTTTCAACCCAGAGCTGAAGACAGGCTCATGATCTTCTTGCCCCATCAGAACGCTGGAAAAACTTTGGTCGATGGGGAAAATTCTGTCACAGCATCTTCTCGATGACAACCAACTTTGAAAAATCAAATCTGACGTCAGTTTCCGAACCGCCCGATGTTACCTAACGCGGTTGGAATTTTACACCAACTTATGAAACATCATGATCTCATATGAAATCACTACACCTTTGACTTTTCGGCCCTGTACGACAAAGCTTGCAACCGACGCTACTCATGCTACAACACTAGCGTGCTAGTTTGAGACTGTCCGGATCCGTTCCCGCAAACCCAGCGGCATCTCATACAACATTAGGGCGGTGTGTTCAAGGCAAAACTTAACTTTCTTGTACTTGAGTGTAATTAATGTAAGGTAAGAATAAACCCACTGTCCTCATATGAGGACGCGGTTAATTTTCTAAGCACAACGTGAAAGACTCCCATTTATAAATAGCGATATTTGTTTTATGACTTTAAAAAACAGAGTTCGTGTAGCAGCACCACCTAGTGTTCGAGGGTTGCAACCAATTGTCAATCACCTCGCTTATTTATATATTTATGGTTTTTTTTTTTCTGCCACATCAGCTGTTCCCAGGAGAAAGTGTGAGTGTGTGTGTGTGTTCTGTCTGCTGGGCTCATATCCTTCTGTTAAGACATGTCAGGACTGATTTTGATGCCGCTTCCAGAACAGGAAGACCTTATCTGGCCCTAATGACAGTGGCAGATAAGGACACGCCTTTGCCGGCCTGTTGTAACAGTATCATGCAACGCCGCCGAGGCTCCTCCGGTTACGCAACAAGACCCACATCTGGGATTAAGACAAACTGAAATATGTGGTGAAACATTTTGCTATTCTCACATCATATGGACACATAAACCATTCATCCTTTCATTCATATGCCTGAACAAATTCAGGTCGGCGGCATGTTTGCCACTCTCATCAAATTTATTAAAAACAAACAACACCATACTGATGATTATATCCTCTGTGTCTTGGATATGGAAGCATATAACGATCATAATTCAAAGTCAAATGCATTAGTGGAGATGCGTTTTCATTTTCAGAATTGCATATTTTGACTCAAAAATAAACAAAGTAATATGTGATCCGAACTGCATTTTCATTTTCTTGTCTAGACTGCGCCTTCCGTGACCTATTCCAAATGAAAAAGCAAAAGATTTAATCTTCCAAAACATACTCTACCAAATTGTTGAATGTCAAATTAGAAAAACAAAATGCATTAGCAGAAATGTCTTTTCATTTTCAGAACACGGCTGCATGTTTTAGTTAAGAAACAAACTGAATAATAAGTTATCCAAACTGCATTTTTTATTTTTCACAGTTCAAAAAAAAAAGACAACATTGCTTTTTCACTGTCATGTCCTGCCCCGCAAAAAATTGACCAAAAATCAAAATGGATTATCAGTCCCACGTGGCACTGGTGCGAGACGTCACCGGGCAATATTCTTCTTTGCAGGTAATTTGCGCACTAAAATATAGGGGTGCAGAAAATTACCAATTCAAAAATGCATCCAAGTACTTAATTGGAAAATTTGGAATTAACGCAATTAAGTCTCATTATTGATTTTTAAATTCAAAATAACAGCAAGTTTGATGGTTGCGTTTCCCGTTTCTGCCTGAATATAAGGTTGCATTATAGGTGAAGCGGTCCCTAGTACAAGCAAAGTAAAAAAATAATAAAAATAATTTAAAAATTAATAAATGCAACGTGGCAGAGGAACGAAGCAGCAGCAGCCGAAGTGCAATAAAAATTACGCAAGATTTGATGACCGATATCTGGGAACATTATTATTACAAATTTCCCAGGAGGCGTTGTCTCAGACAAGATTCACCCTAAATGTAAAACTTGCCATGCAAAAATAAAATATGAGGAACCACATTAGCCGACAGCACATAGAGCAAATGTTAGCCTCAGCAACCAACAAAGACATTTGTGTATATCTTAATTTTTAAACAGAAAGAGAAATATATTTATCTAAGTTAATTGAGGAAAAAAAAAAGTGAGGTAATATAGAAAATTGAAAATGTGATGGACTGCATAATCCAATCAAATTGTAGACTGGTGAATCGCAGTGTAGATGCACATTAAGCTGTTTACCAGGTAGCTGATACTAAATTTCAACAACGTTGCCTGAGCTAAACTCTTCTCAGAACCGCACAGGTCTGCTATATCCTTCAGTTTGAAGCCACGCAACAAATTTGATCGTGCTAAAAGAGATGCTGCCCTTCCAACTGCCGCTGCATCGAGTTGTGGAAGGACTGAGAAGAGGCCAGGGTTAGGGAATGCCATGCTAACAAGTACCTGCTTTCGGCTAACAGGTAAACAGCTAAGTTGTGTGTTGTATTCTCGTGCCAAGTTAAGCTTCTAAGATCGAACACTCTCCCGGGTCACTTAGGATTGTTAAATTATTTTGATGTATTTTGTACTTTTTAATGTCCCACCTGAAGAAGAAAATAAAAACACAATTTAGATGATCTATTATGCATTTTATTTATGCAGCGGAAATATGCATCTATAATCAAATGCCAATGCATGTGACTTTGAATCATGATCATTTTTGCTTCTATACATTGACGTGCCTCTGGAAATGTGCCATGTTTTTGTAAATTAAAATAATGCAAAATTAAAGGGTAGAACGGGTAGGATGGCGCACTGCCCCCACCGTGTGGTTGACATGGGTAAGTGCATGTCAGGCTTACTTCCATTCAATCTTCTGTACGGAGTAAAATTGAGGGTTTTTAGAGAGGAATAGAAAGAGGGAGAAAAGGAAGAATATGTGACTGAATTAAATTATTTATTTTAATTTTGTTCACATTGGACGGAAGGTCACTTTTAGGCTGAGGTAAGGAAACCATACAGATTACATGGTCATGTGGATTAAAATGGAGAAATTTAATATATTTGATAATAGTTTTAAATAGTATTTACACTTTCAGCCGCTGGAGGATTTTAATAAATTAAGTCAATTCAAACGGATTTTGAAAACTAAACAAGGGTTCAAGATGTCGCTCTGCTGGCGCCGTGTGGTCGAAGCCGGACATTTCAGGGTGGCAGGTCGCTCGACAGATCGATCATGTTTTCACAAAAATGTGATTAGGAGTATAAAATCAACGGAAAATGAGGGATCTAAAGTTTTACAGTGATTTTAGTTTACAATCTAGTTGAAAAATAGGTGGTTTGCAGTAAACGTTTTAGGCCCAACGCTTTATCAGTTTCTCTAAATAGATCAAATTGAATTAAGAGAATGTTCAAAAAAAATTGAAGCATGTAAGTAGATTGATTCATGTGTTTCTTCTGAAATACAAAAAAAAAAATTGCAAAAGTGTCACCTTAATTTGATGCCAAATCTACTCAGGTTAGTACGGGGGTCACCGGGTTCACCGGTGGCCCTCGGATGCACCGCCACAACAAACTGGGTCAAACTCTTCCCAAATATCATCCAAGTTTCATTTATTCTATTTCAGACAGCAACATTATGCCGTCTGAAACCCGTTCCAAAAATAACACTGTAAACAAACAAGACCCATGTTTGTTTATTCATAACTGACTTATAAATACAGCACTGTTGTGTGAAATTTTTCCTTGGAGGGTGGGAGGGGTCAAACCTGAAGATGTCGTCACCATATCTACCGATAAAACATGTTTATTACTTTTAAAGTGTGTGAGGTACAGTGGATTTGGAAAAAAAATAAAACACCATCAGTCGTTTTCTCTGTTTATTGAATACAGACAGCAAAGATTGTTGGAAACAAATTGGGATACATGTGAGGGCCGGGGCTGAGGTTGTGCGTGTTTCTGCTTTTTAAGACGCAAACGGCCATATCGATCGGTTAAAGACGTCCGTCAGCGCGACGACACACAAAAGAGGCTGCCAGCTTGGAACATCCAGCAGGGGTCAGACACCGTGTTCAGATTTTCCCGGGGAAATTTCCGTTCTCTATTTGCTCGTCCCACTTCGCGACCTGGAGAGGGGAGGGGGGCACACGGGACATGTAGTTGAGGAGGCTCTTCATTATGTTTCTTCATCATGCACACACACACGCGCGCACTGCCTTTGCCTGACGAAGCCGTCCTCAGGGTGACAGGGGCGGGCCGCGAACCTGTGACCCGATCATTTCCTGCCGGGGGAACCTAAGCCCCGCCCACTTCTGAAGCGGGTCTCGTCATCACCCAGACGCTTCGCAGGAAAAACAGCCAGCTGTATTTTGCCGAGCGGCTCCCCGGTGTTCGCACGGGATCGACTCACAGGAAGTGTGTGTGTTTGTGTGTGTTGATGTTCATGACAGTAGGAACAACATCCTCTGCTGAGGCAACGTCATTTATCCTGTAGACGCAACAAACATCCAAGTAGAGAAATAACCATTTCGGGGAACTTGTGGTGTGCTGGACATCAACAAAGCATTTGCGTCGCAGTGCCTGTGTCATGTCCCTGCACGCGTGCGCGCACACACACACACAGAAAATCTCCCATTGTGTCGGAGATGGTTTTATGCACACTGACTGTCAGGCACGACCAAATTCCAGAACATCTTTGGAAGAAAAAAAGAAGACGATATTCTGAGGACTATTCTAGAAGGCTTCAGGTGAGAGCGAAAGCAGGCGCCATGTGACCAGCATGGGCGTGGCTTCTTGTACTTCTCAGACCACGAACCATCTTCTACCTGTCATGGCTGGACCGCTGTGCTGCTGGTGGACTGACAGCATACATGTGTGTGTGTGTGAGTGTGTGTGGGTGTTTGTTCTAGTTCATAGCGTGATACCAGGCTATCATAGAGCAATCCGTGGAGAAAAACTGAAATGTTTCGAGGAGGAGGATCTACAACAGGATAAGAACGTACCCAGCTCATGGGACAGAGGCTTTTGTAGACCCTCTGGTACCACTGGCAGGGCGTGACATCCTGGTCTCTGGCTGTCAGGGCCTTGGTGCACCGGTGGAAGTCTTGAGGATAAAAGAAAAACAAGAGTAAGATGATGTTGAAACCTGAACTACAATTTTTCTCATTTCCCAATGCCTAACAGTTAAATAGAACATGAGCGCATCAATACACGGTGGACATATTTTTTTAGACGTTCAACTGGAATTTTAATGCATCATCTCCGCTTTGACCTTTGGATTTGTTTACCCTTGTCTGCTTCGCCCAAACTGACCCCGTCTGATTATAAACGGCGACGGATTATCAACCGATCCTGGATGCCGGCTCTCATTCCGTTTGCAGCCGTGCGCTCATTTTGGGGGAATTTACCACCGACGGCCACTTGAGCTGATACCCTTTTTGGCAACAAAGAGAAGCAAAATAGTGGGAGGGAGAGTCACCTCTCCAAAAATGCCAAGTCTTAAGGCTCGTTTAAACTCAACGTTAAATGCGGAGCCTTCGTGTTCATTTCCTGCACAGTCCCCTACGTTTGCGTAGACAACTGCAGCAGTACCACCGAGAGACATGTGGAGCAGTGTGTTGCCCGGTATGCTCAAGTGAAGAAAGGAACAGAAAAAGAATTATCCAGCCACATGCCACTGGTGATGTCCTCTCCACTACCACATTGTGCGTCTTTCTTAGAATGCACATAATCAACTCCACTGTTTCCATGTTTGTTCTTGTCTGAAACGGACCACAGAGGTGAACTCTGCACCGCCCTCTAGCTGCTACATTGCTTAGCGGCCACCGTAACATGAAGAACGCGAGGGAAGTACGAGTATACTGAACTATCTGTTCAGTGTTATTGCTGTGAAAGAGTAAAACCAGGGCTTGGGATCCAAAGGAGCTTGAGGGGAACATTTCCTCGTATCTTCAAGACTTTAACAGTCATTTCATGCTTTTTCGTTGGATCCAACTGATCCATCTATCGACTAGTAGCACGAGTCTGACCCCGAGCTCAGGGCCGTGTGGTGACAGAAAGTGTTGCTAAACTGGGTGGGCGAGGTGAAAGTTGGGCTGCTTTTCAATACAAATGTCATTTTTTTCGTAAATGTTGAAAGAGCAATTTTACTTTAGAAGCTGCCGCACTGCAGTCAAAATAAAAAAATGTATTTTATTGACATAAGTTCTATCCAATGTTGTCAGTGATAAAAGAAGACTTGAAATGACGGGCAACCATGTTGAATAAGTCCCTTTGCTGCAAGCTAGAATTGAATTATGCTATTAACTGCACCAGAAATAACTATGTAGCTTCATTTGCAAATTGTTTTATCTAAAGTCATTTTCAATATTTATGGTGCATTTATTGGAATTTATTTACACATAGTCACCTTCTTAAACTGATTGCCTCAGTCATTGTTCACATTTTTGACGTGGTGATATACATATGTATATATATATATATATATATATATATGGAATCATTTCATCCTTTGTGGCATTTTAGATGATGAATAATCTTATAGTTTATGCAAGGGGCTTGATTGGTGTGTTATTTTTTTCCTGTGTCTCCTGTTTAATTTCTTGCGGTTGCCCTGCAGAGTAGATTTGGTTGTCTGACTGCACTCTTTGTATTGATGCATTCACTAAAGCAAGCTATTGACGTGCTTCCTGTTACGTGTGCTATGATTTTAACCCAGTTTCCAGCAAGCTAAGATTTTTGTGCTGTTTTGTTTTTTTAATTGAACTGGACGGGTTTGAAGTTGTGACTGGGATGGAAACTGTCAGGCTGATGTGGCAACACCGGTGACAGGAGCCGTGTCTCACCCAGGTAGTTTTGGAAGCAGTTGCGGGTCTGGTTGGTGTTTGGGAATCTGGCGTCAAACGGGGCCGTCCTGTAGTTCTTGATCTTCTCGTCGATGGTCTCAGACATGTTTGCGAGCTTTCGACCGAGCGCCTGTTCAAAGCTGAAACATAGGCAGCGTCGTTATGAGTCACGAAGCGATTAGAATATGCGTCCGCGGCATGACCTCAAACGCCCGGCATAGCTAGCTAAGCTAAGCATAGCATTGGACGTTACTGTTAGCTTTGTTAGCATGCGTCGCCTTCCTAGCATACATCGCTAATTACAACGCACTGCAAAATTAGCCATAAGCTAGAACGTAACGAGACACATAACCGTAAATAGACTCGAGTACATTAGCATTGCTTCATAAGCTGCTCGCCCCGGCTGGTCACTCAATGACACAACGTAGCGGTTCAGTTTTATTTTTACACAAGCGTCTGAAGGCTTCATTAATGTCCGAAAACTTCATTATAAAATATTGAAAATATTCATTTTAACACCGTGGTGGGGCGGAATTAAAGTTAGCGTAGCTCGGGGAAATTACTCCCACTAGCCAGGAGCTTGACTACGAAGTCATGATGGGGGAAGAAAAAGACAATCGTTTCAGATAGCTTTTTATTTAGAGTCTAGATTTTTGTGTCAGTCATTTAAAATAACGGACTCAAGAACGGACAAACAAAATATAAATACTGATACCATGACATGATCGTGATACGCTAGCCAGTTAGCATAGCTTGTTAGACTGCACTAGCTAGGTGCTAGTTTGTGGATTAACGGTTCACTAAAAAGGGCGGATCAATTGTTCGTCACAGCTTCATGGGGACGAATAAAGTATATCAACGCACCCGTTAAACCAGAATATGCCTATTTATACAGTAAAACCAGCACATGAATTGAATTTAACGAGAGCTCACCTTGAACCGCGGACGGATGTGTCCTGTCCTCTTGGTAAAGATATCGTGATGCGCATGCGCGCAAAGCCTGCTGGGAAACCGAGTGTCGAACCGCAGCTTCGATGCCAGAGCCTCTGACAACTTTTCATAGCTTTGGTTTTGTTTTATCTATAAAATACTTTATATATTGACAATATCTTCAAAAAATCTATTTCAGTAAATCATGTCCAGCTTTTGTGTTGATATTTCAACCAGACATCAATTATCACTTGCAGCCGACAGGAGCATTAGACCATTGGTGACCATTAGAAATAGATAATAAAATAAAATAATCTCCATTGGACCTTGGCTCCATTTTTTTTATCCAGTTTTCAATCCAATAGATCATGTGATGTGAAGTAAACATGCATATTGCATGTCTTATTACTGCAATGCACATATCAAAATGATGTGCTGTCATTTTTTATCTTTTATCATTTTTTTTTATCATTATTGTTTAACATCCACACAATAAAGTCCTTTTCTATTGTACGCAAAAGTACATTCCTCCACGTAAAATAGGCCATTCGGATTCGTCGTGACGGCCGAGGATTTAATTGGAAAGTAAATAAAGAGGAAGCGCTTTCCCTCTTCGGTCGTCTTCCCGTACGCGATGGAGGGGAAAAGGGGGGGGGTCAAAGATCACAGGTGTCCCGGGTCCGTACATCCTGCCTTTCGCCCACGTGAGCGTTTTTTTCATCCCTTCCCCCCATAAATGATGTCACCACTCCCAACAGAGCACCCGTTGTATGTGGAAAGCAGTGTTTATGTCAGCGTGCTATCCAAACAGATTGTGCTTTAACGCACAGAAACGTATTAAAGATCCACGTTACGGCTAAATCACACGTTTCCGACCCTTTACAAGGCTTTCCCTCTCTCCCCCTTTCTCTCTCTCTCTCTCTCTCTCTCTCATTCAGCCAGGATATAGGTGTTGTCCACTGCAAAAGGAAGGAAATTCTGTCACTTAGAACAATGGGCCAGTCGCTCTATCTATAGACTCGGAGAGGCTGCTAGCCACCATCGGGCTGCAGATCCTGCCCCCCAAAAAGACGACAGGACGCCTCTGACGTACTCGCCATTTCACTTCAACAGCGGGCGATGGATGCCGAGGATTAAGGGTAAAGGCCGCACGACGGGTCGAAATATGGGATTGCATCGCCCCGCGGGGGAAACACACCAGATCATTCGATTGGCTTGAGTTCCGTTTGGTGTTTGGGAGGCATATAAGAGTAATATAAAATAAACAAATCAACAGAGGCATTGGAAGGGATTGTGGGTAAGTGCGATCATTTTTTTTTTTTTCTGAAATGGGACAAAAGATCGAGTCATCGGGAAAACCGTCGCTTCTGCTTAAGAATCATAAAAGATGGTCAAGACGTGATTATAATTGTGATTTAGTTGGATATTTTTCCTTCGCTGCCGCTTCCCCGCTACACCGTCCGAAGGAAATCACCGATCGCCTTTAGGGCCTTCCCCATCCTCGACGGCGAATTCTCGATACGTGACCATTGCGTTCTTTACAAATAAAACAGCGAAAACGGAAGACGCATCGACCCTCCCGCCGACAGATGGACCCGCGGAGGAGGCTTCCTGTCGGAGGCCCTGAGTTTTTCAGGGAGTTGTTCGAGGAGGCAGTGGGAGGGCGTTCATCGAGTTAATTTCTTTTTGTTTGTTTTTCACCGTGTTGACACCTCACTGCCGGTATCCTGTTGATATGTCTTGATGGTGACATCACTCCATTGTTATATTGTTTAAATTCTGGCACTGCTGACACACATTCCTCACCGCCGTGTCGGCCGATATTAAAAAAAAAAAAATGGAGTCCAGGAATTCTGGTATCAACCAGAGACTTGAGAGATTATTACATTTTATACGTACTAAGCTCCCCACCCTGGCTGCATTGTGCACCAGCCAATCACAACTTTTCCAGCAAATTCAGTCCCTTATGTTTGCAAAATTCCATTTCCATGTATCGCTTAACAGAAATGTGGCTGAAAAAATTGCAACATATTACTGGATGATTCTTTTCGTCAGATAACTTGAAAAAATAAAAATGAATAAATTTGACATGAACTGTCTGAAAAAAGAACAGATATTTGGTAAATAGTGGCTGGAAAAAAAGCAATTACAAGTAAATTAATTTTATGATACTGAATTTATTTTTCAAATAAATATCCTAATGTCCCCCATGTGCGCCCCCAAAAAATTAAAATGAAAAAAGGAAAATATTCAACGTAAACTTTGTCAAATTAACCTCAGCAAAAATAAATGCATATGTTCTAAAATTAATGAAAAAATTAATTATCTAAAAAAGACATTTTAAAATATGGCCGGATCATCAGAAAAAAAAGATATAAATACACTTTATAAATATGAATTAGTTTTTTAAAAAAATATCCAAAAGGGTTCAATATACACCTAGATTTTCTTAGATAACTTAATAAAATTAATCATTTTCAAAGTTAATATTTTGACATAAATTTTCCAAAAAACATATATTTGACAAATAATGTCTGGATAGTCAAAAAAAAAAAAAACACTGAAAAATACTCTTTTAAGAAAAAAAAAATAAGTAGATGCAATAAAAAAACAAAAAAAAAATTAAAATTTGCAACATGTCTTTTATTACTTTTCCAAAGTGACTTTAAAAAAAGGTAAGAATGAATTAGCATTAAAACTGAGTATTTGAAAAGAATTATTCAAATACACCCCAACCCCCCAAAAAAATGAAATAAAATTATCTTGCAGTTCTTGTCTGGAAAATGACTGCAGAAAATTCTGCTGAGCGTTTCCTTTCGCTCTGCCTCCGTGTAGATGGAGGGGTCTGGCAGTCCTCGCTTCAGAAAACTCCATTTCCCGGTGGGCCTGTGGATCAACTCTCCGAGGAAACACTTCGCCAAGCTGGGGGGTCGCTGGCCAAGCGTCATCTCCGTCAAGTCAGTACCGAGTTCCACCTCTCACCCCACGCTGAAAACAAAAGCGCCATGGGCATGCTCCATTGGAGATGCTAAATTATCTGTAGATGCGGGCCTGTGATTGACAGGTCCGGGTTAGACCCCGCCCCCTCCCACTTAAAAACTGTATTTTTCCACGTGGGATGTTCACTCTCTCTCTCTCTGACCTTCATGTCCGTCGGACACTCTTTAATCTTGCTCGCATTGTCACCTGCATCCTCTCCAACCCCCCTCTTCCACTTCTATTTCTACCCTTGTTGTTTGGCCCTGTTTGTCCAGCCATTAGTCACAGCTGACCGGTCCCTTCCTCCCCCCCCCACGGCTCGCAGGTCCACCACCAGCTCCGACGCCGCCTCCCTTCACGAGGCCCACTCCGCACCGTCCTCTTCGCTCTCCACTTCCACCCCCTCGCTGGCGTCCCCAGCCCCGTCCCCATCCCCGTCGCCGGCCTTCCTCCGGCCACGGCCCGCCGGGCCCCAGTCGCGCACCAAGCGCCTCTCCCACCTCTTCCTGCGGGGGCGCTCCAACAGCGACCGGGACAGGGCTGTCGGGGAAAGGGAACGGGAGGTGTGGGCCCACTCGGCCGCCCCGTCCTCGCACCACTACCTTCCCCCTGCGTCTTCCTCCGCCCCGGGGCTGATCAAGATCTATGGGGATGCCCTCTCCAGCGGGGCCAACTATCGCTCCCTCCTGGCCAACGTACACTCCACGGCCCGGCAGCTCATCGCCCAGGTCATCACCCGCTACACGGAGAGGGAGAGGGAGGAGACGGATGATGCAGGTATGGGGGGTTTAGCCAATCAGGAATGACCTAGAATTCCGGGTTTGCTCAACAAGTCTACAAGTTTTTTTTGGACCAGAAAAAAGCATTGGACCGTGAGGAATTCTGTGAAGAGTGCTCCTGCAGCATGGGGTACCGAACCCTGTAATAGTTCAGTACTTGTATGCTCGGTGCCAGAGCATGTCCGCATTGCCATTTATAAGTTGGACTTGTTCTTGGTGAGGGTTAGACTCTGCAAGGGCTGTCTTTTGTTACAATTCTGTTCATAACTTACGATCAGAATATCTAAGCGCAGCCAGGGTGTCGTGGGGGTCTTGTTTTGTGACCTCATGGTTGAGTCTCTACTTTTTTGCGGACGATGTGGCTCTGTTGGCTTCATCGGCCCGTGATCTCCAGCTCTCCATGTAGTGATTCGCTGCCGAATGTGAAGCAGTCAGGATGAGGATGAGCACTTCCTAATTTAAGACCGTGATGCTCAGCCAGAAAGGAGTGGAGTGCCCACTTGGGGAAGAGGTCCTGCCTCAAGTGGAGAAGTTCAGGTATTGCTGGGTCTAGTTCACAAGCGAATGAAGAATGGAACAGGAGATCCACAGATTGGCAGATCAGTGCGGCGTCAGGAGTGATGCTAACTCTGCACCGGTGTGTCCCAGTGAAGGAGCTGAGGCAAAAGGCGAAGCTCTCATTTTACCAATTGATTCTTACCCTCACCTATGGTGAAGAGCTTTGGGTCGTGACCCAAAGAACAAGGCTGCAGAGCCAAGTGTCCTAAATGAGCTTTCTCCGCCGGGTGTGCGGCTCCCCCCTAAAGATAGGGAAAGGAGCTCGGCCAGTACAGTTGCTGCTTCTCCTCGTGGAGAGGAGTTAGAGGTGGCTTGGTCATCTGGTTAGGATGCCTCCTGGACGCCTCCCTGGTGAGGTGCTCTGGGCATGTTCGAGAGAGGCCCCGGGGAAGACCCAGGGCACGCTGGAGGGTCTATGTCTCTAGGCTGGCCTGGGAACGCCTCGGGAGACCTCCACAAAAGCTTAATCAAGTGGCCTGAGAGAGGGAAGTCTGAGCCTCACTGCTTTGGCTGCTGCCCCCGCGACCCCATCCCGAATAAGCAGTAGAAGATGGATGGATGAATGACCTGGCTTAAACAGCAGCGTTATGGTATAGTAATGAACCCCCCTAATCACCTTCCAGTACTCCAAAAGCACAGCCCGGAGGACTTCTTGCTGTGCGATGTCATCGGAAAGCCCACCCAGCGGCCAGACGGCGCCGTCAAGTGGGAGACGGAGTGCCGTCGGAGCGTGGCGCCGTGGGAGTGCCCCCTGCTGCTGGTGGACATGTGGCGGCCCAAGGATGGCTTTGAGCGCCGCTTCGAGATCCAGAGGAAAGATGACTATGAGAGGGAAGAGAGGGAACGGGAGAAGGAGCGGGAGAGGGAAGGAGAGAACTACCAAGGTGGGTTTGGTGCCTATACAAATATATAGGCATATATAGTGGCATATATAGTGTGTGTGTGTACATATACATATATATGTATATATATATATATATACACACACACCATACATACATATATACACTTCTCAAAAAAATAAAGGGAACACTTAAAAAACACATCCTAGATCTAAATGAATGAAATATTCTTATGAAATACTTTGCTCTTTACACAGTTGAATGTGCTGACAACAAAATCACACAAAAATGATCAATGGAAATCAAATGTATTAACCCATGGAGGTCTGGATTAGGAATCACACTCAAAATTAAAGTGTAAAAACACACTCCAGGCTGATCCAACTCTGATGTAATGTCCTTAAAACAACTCAAAATGAATCTGTGTTGCTTCCTGAGTGGACACTATGATTTCACAGAAGTGTGATTGACTTGGAGTTACATTGTGTTGTTCAAGTGTTCCCTTTATTTTTTTGAGCAGTATATTTATACACATACATATGTATGTACACATGCATACACACGTACCTGTGTATAAATATATATGTATATATACACACATATATACTCACCAATACACGCTACAACATTCTTATTATTATTATTAGTAGTGGTGGTAGTAGTAGTAGCAATACTAGATACAGCGGTAATATCAATAGTTGTGGTAGTATTTGCAGTTTAGAATGGACATTTTCATGGCAAAAAACATGTGGATGTAAATATACTCACTTACACATATTTATATATGTATATATACACAAATATACATATATATTTATTTATGGGTATGTGGAAAAAATCTGTGTGAATATATATATTTATAAATACACATAAACACACACATCCATGTACTTATATATATTCATGTATATCTCTGTATATGTATACACATATGTATCCATGCACATATATTGAGTGTAAATATGTATATATGTATGTATTCATACGTAAAACACTTGAAAGAGACCATTTCAAACTGCAAAATACTACAACTATTAGTTAGTACAACTACGAATAATAATAATAATAATAATGTTGTAGTGTTTGTTGGTAAGTATATATGTGTATATTTATACATATGTATACACACATATGTATTGATATATGGATACCGTATATATGTGCTTATGTTCATGTAGTCATATAATAATAATAATAAGAAGAAGAAGAATGATAATAATGGGGTTCGTGTGTGTGTCCATGCGTGTGTGTGTGTGTCTGTGTGTGTGTGTGTGTCCATGCGTGGTGACCCCCTGTCATGGGGCCAACAGGTGTGCGCTGGCGCCGCACCAGGATGGCATCGGGCGGAGGGCCAGAGGAGGGCGAGCGCGGCCACCGTGCCAGGAACTCTGAGCTCAGGAGGAGCATCAGCGACATGAACCTCAGCCTGAGGCGTCGCCAGGGCAACCATGTCAGTGGCGGCGAGCCACGCGGCCCCGGGGGTCGGCAGAGCAACAACGGCGCGGTGCAGGACAGGAAGAACATCGTGAGCATGATCAACCCGCCACAGGGAGAGGTGAGGACGCCAGTTTAAGAAGGGAGAGGCTTTAACCATGCCGTGCCAGATTTTTTGGGTCTGATCGCCTTTGTTTCAGGTGAGAGCGTCAAACGCCGAGGGGAAAGTGGGCTGGACCAACCAGCAGACGGAGGAGGACAGGGACTACTCCTCCTGTGACCTGGAAATGATGTCACAAAGTCTGATACTTCCTCCGACAGACAGGCCCTACTTCCTGCTGCTGCAGGGATACGACCACAGCAAGGCACGCATACACACCAGCCACCCATCCATCTTCTGCCCCTTATCCTGCACTCAGGGTTGTATATATGCATATATACACACACACGCATATTTTTTCAAACACACACACATAAATATGTATGTGTGTGTGTGTATATATAAATATACAGCCATCCATATATACATATATATATAATTCAGGGGCGGGGAGCAGTTAGGGGTTCAGTGTCTTGCTCAACAACACTAAGATACACACACATCCAACCAGGATTGCCATACACACCTCAGAGATCAGCAAGGAGCAGCTAACAAAACCTCCAGATGCTTCCAGATGCGCAAGCCGAGGTTGCCGTGACATCATACCTGCATGGCCCTGCAATCAGCACATACCATCTGCATTTCCACCCTCAGCCTCACAAGTCCAAACTGTGCGGCATCCGACAACAACAACAAAAAAAAAAAACAGTCGCGCAGAGACACAATAGCGAAGCAGTCAATCCCGGAGGGGCCGGCCGCCACCAACACAAAACCCCCTCTGTGTGTATCACGCCGCCGCGCACAATGACCTCACACAGGTTTTCTTTGTAACAAACTGTGACACACTTGGGCTCTTATCGGCCCGCTTCCACCTGATGGAGGAACGATAGAGACCGCAGCACTTAGAAAAGATAGCAGACCTCCCAGACCTGTGTTTTTGTTTGCGCGTGTGTGTGTGTGTTCTAATACACACCCCTGTGCGTGTTCTTTTCTTTCAGGACTTTGTTCTGTACATCATGGCGGCGCACACACATGTGTTTGGACGGAAGGCCACGGCGAGAGAGAAGGAAAAGGACCGTGAGAGGGAGCGCAAGGGGAAGCGGCCCCTGAAGGTGGACACCTTCCTGTCCGGACCTGACCTCCTGGCCCGGCACCTGCTGGTCAGGAGGGACTCGGCCGTGCCTGAGGCGCACGCCGGACACGGTAGCTACATGTTAACCATGTGTGTGCGTGCTGCTAATGCTAATGCTAAAGCATCTACATGGACCATACTTGTACTCTCCAGCTCTGATACGTCCATTCAGAGGCGGTGCCGTCACGCACAACGGAGCCGCCCTCTACCGGGAGGCGACACTGAAGCCCGGTGACGTCATCGGCCTGGGGAGCCACTTCCTCTTCCTTTACCGTGACCCCCGCGTGACCCCTGCGCCACCGCTGGCGCTGACCCTCCCATGGCACCAGGATGCCGGCACCCCCTGCTGCCCGTCAGGGTTGGCGGACAGGCAGGAGGCTCTGAAGCAGTACCTGGGAACCACAGACGCGGTGCTCAAGTTCCACCATCGCCACGCCGACGCCCTTTTACAGGTACACCATTGGTTGAGACACTTTTGCATATTCAAGATGGCTGCCATGAGACATGGATATATGAACACAGCCAGTGATTCTAACAGCTAGCGTTGCAAATATGGCGCCGGTCGTCCGACCCATCAGACTATAAAATTCGGACTAGCCTTGAGATCTCATTATTTAAACAGCACTTCCTGTTTCCATTTGGCATCCGTAGATGTTGGATGAAGAAACACGTGTACATTTTTCCAGCTTATGTGCTTTGATTGGCTGCTCTGCCTGTGATCAGGTACTCTGATTGGTGTGTGGATATGCAAATATAAATATACAGATATATATACAGTGGACCCTCGCTACGTCGCGGTCTGGCTTTTGCACCCTCGTTTCTTAGCAGATTTTTTTTGTAATCTGGTTCTCGTGATTTATTGAATAATGTTCATGATGAAATAGCCATATTCTTGCCCAGGCCTGGCCAACCTGTGGCTCCCAAGCCGCATGCGGCTCTTAAGTTCATGTTGAGTTTTGTGTTTGTGGGTTCTTTTACTTGTGCAATCACGTGCTGCTCCAGCGTTCCGCGCACAGCAAAAAAAAAAAAAAAACACACATATACAAAAATTGACAAAAACGCATGTGGCTTGGGAGCCACAGGTTGGCCAGACCTGTTCTAGCCTAGGAAGAAAAAATTGTAAAAATATAGTAAAATTAAACTACAATTAATTTCATAAAATAAATAAAATACAAGATCTCCTTTGCTAAACAAAGATATCCAGCATCACGAACTCTCGCTCCTACCATTGTACCCAGGCCAAATCTCACACAGAATATCATTTGCTTGCTGTTTCGTTCCTCATGTTGATGGTTAATGTAAGAATAAGCTGATCTCATTGAAGGTTTTGTCAAGCAAATAGTGTCCTGGTCCACTTCGCTGCTGTTTGCATAAGCGTGAATACTCCAGTTTGTTGGTAATAGTTTGTGGGAGCTTCGTAAAGGGTTGAGTCAGTTTCATTGAGGGTTAATACATCTGTAAATACCATTAAAATTGTCACGTCTTGACTTCCTGGAAATTCACTTTTCGCGTGGGGTCTTGTAACATAACTTCTACGAAAAGTGAGGGTATACTGTGTTTGTGTATGTATACAGTATGTGTGTGTGTTTGTTTGTGTATGTGTGTGTGTGTGTGTGTGTGTGTGTGTGTGTGTGTGTGTGTACATGCAAATGTATGTATGTAGATTTACATGTATTTATGTATACATATACACAATGTATACATATATGCATAAGTATGTATGTATATATACACACACACATATATATATACACTTATGTATGCACACATATATATGCATGTGTGTGTATTGTATATATATATATATATACATATATATAAAATACATTTAAACACTCAACTCATGTTTTGATTGGCTGTTCTGTGCTTGGCTACTGTGACTTATGTGTCTTTTTAAATATATATATATACATATATATGTACATATGGGTGCACATATGTATATACATATACGCACACATATATGTATACAGACACATGATTGGTGTGTGTATAAATAACATCTAAATGTTTCACATGTATAAATATATATGTGTGTGCGGATGTGTGTATACATAAATACATGTAGTTGTGTGTATATAAATTTGTGTGTACGTGTATGTTAGTGTACATATGCAGTATATGTATACACATATACAAATACACTACACATATGTATACAAACATATATGCATGTATGTGTGTGTGTGTGTGTGTGCGTGTGTATATTGATATATAAACATATTTATCTCTCTCTATATGTATTTTATATAAATTTTGAATATATATATATATATATATATATATATATATATATATATATATATAAACACATTTTTATATGCAAAGTCATGTGTTCTGATTGACTGATCCACCCACGTATGTGCAGTATGTATCTGTACATATACACACACACATATATATAAATATATTATTGGAAATATACACGTATTTAAGCGCAAACTCACATGTTGTGATTGGCTGTTCCACCCACGTGCATGGTTGCAGGCACCAAAGGTCAACCACGCCCTACAACGCCGGCCGATCACACCCCACAACCCTGACCCGCTATCTGTCCGTCCTCCCCTCGCAGGAGATCCTCTCCAAGAACTCCTCCCCGGACTCTGGCGGCGGGCCCCTGGCCCCCGCTTACCTCCTGTCCATCATGATCGATCACGCCTCCAAGCACCTCGACCCCGTCCTCACGCCGCAGATATTACTCAAGGCAGCCAACCATATAAAAGAGATTGTCTGGGTAAGTACAGGGGGGGGGGGGGGGGGGGGGGAGAAACAGCAAAGCACACAAAATTCGATCCGCCTAATGATGCGTGAAGATGATAAAATATCTCTGAAGCTTTACCGCCGCCGTGTTATTCTAAAGAAGCTCGGCGTTGGCTGGAGGGGGGGCAGAGGGAGGGATGGCGGCTGGAGATCGCCGCAATCCAGCCAGACAGAAAAAAACTGTCAGACAGACAGACAAGGCCGCGGACGGGAGCCGAGGATGAGCTGATGTCACTTCCTGTTGGAAAATGTGCTGTAATTGTCCTGGCTAGCGTGGCTAGTCACCCGCCGCTCCTCCTCCTCCTCAATGCTAGGCCCACACGTGTCTTTCTCTCTCTCTCTCCTTGCAGGATAACATTAAGGAATTTGGGGATAAGCATCCCACGCAAAAGTAAGAACACTTTTTCTGCTACGTCATGTTTACCCTGCGCGGAGATCTCCCGCCGCGTGATTCATGATACTTTTGTTCTCTGGCTGTTATGTCTCGGGTGAATTTTTGCGGTGCGATGAAAGCATTCCCCGGGAAGTTGAAAATGGCTCAAATACAGTTGAGTAATCATAACCCCGGGTCTATTTATACCCTGGGAATAGCACCGCAGCCGTTTTTGGAGTGTTTTTTTTTTTCTTTCTTTTTTTTTATAATCTCAACAATGTGTCCAGCTCGCAGGAGCAGGAGAGCGAACTGAGCATGCCCAACGTCCAGGGGCTCTCAGCCGACCTCCGACCCCTGATGTTCTGGATGTCCAACGCCACCGAGCTTCTCAACTTCTTCCAGGTCAAAGTGGAGGCCATGGAGAAGGAGTGGGAGTTTGAGGGTGAGGCCAGAGTGTGTGTGTGTGAGTGTGTATGGGGGGGGCGGGGGTCACGAAACCACAAGTCATTCTTTTTATATTTCGGAATAACACTTTCATTTTTTTTCCCTTATAAAGGCTTCTGCCTCACTCTCTCTCTCTCTCTCTCTCTCTCTCTCTCTCTCTCTCTCTCGCGCTCTCTCTCTCTCACACACACACACACACACACACACACACACACACACACAATATGCAAGACAAGGTCAGTCATATCAAGAAGCAATTTCAAGGCAAAAAAACAGCTTTGCTATAGCTAGAATTTGTGTGTGTGTGTGTGTGAGGGAGAGAGAGAGAGCGTGGGGGGGGTTTCACAAAACCACAAGTCATCCTTTTTATATTTCAGAAGACCAGTTTCATTTGTTTTTGTTGTTCCCTTATAGAGGCGTCTGCCTCACACACACACACACACACACACACACACACACACACACACACACACACACACACACACACACACACACACAGTATGTAAGACAAGGTCAGTCATATCAAGAAGCAATTTCAAGTCACTTTGACAAAAAATAGCTAAGCATTTGTGTGCGTGTGTGTGTGTGTGTGTGTGTGTGTGTTTGAGAAAGAGAGAGGGAGCGAGAGAGTAGGAGGGGGTTAACAAAACCACAAGTCATCCTTTTTATATTTCAGAAGAACACTTTCTTTTGTTTTGTTTCTTTGGGCTTAAAGGATTCTGTCTCTCTCTCTCTCTCTCATATGCACACATACAGATAGACACAAACACACACACACACACACACTATGCAAGACAAGTTCAGTCATATCCACAAACAAGTTGAAGGCACTTGGACAAAGTGAGATTAGTGTGTGAGTTCGTCTCTGTTTGTGATTTGTGTGCGTGTGTGTGCGCGTGCATGCGTGTGTCCAAATTCCCACTAACGAACTAATTTGCGCCCCTGAAGCCCCCGGGGACCCGGTTTTGACGGCCGACATGGACACCTGCTCGGAGGCCCTGGCGCAGCTTGATGACGTCATCATGCACACCTTCCAGCAGTGTGTGTATCACCTGACCAAGGTAACACACATACACACACACACACACATGCACGATCACATGTGCACGCGAGCCAGTATCGGTGGAGTTATGACCTGTTCTTGCCGCCGCCGTCTTCCTCAGACGTTGTACTCCCTCCTGCCGGCGCTGCTGGACACCAACCCGTTCTCTAGCGAGGAGAAGGAGAAGGAGAAGGACGGCACGGAGGGCGAGGAGAAGCGGGAGGGCGAAGGGGGCGTGGACGACGTATCTGCCCTGCCGCCCAAGGTGGCAGGTTTGGTGGAGGTATACCGCTGCTCCCTGACGCTGTCGCGGGAGGCCTGCCTGTCGCCGCCACTCACCTCCCAGACCTTCGGCTACCTCTTCTTCTTCACCAACACCTCCCTGCTCAACACCCTGCTTGAGAGAGGTGACCGCCAGCGGCCTATGTTTAAGACTCCGAAAAGATTTTGAAGAGACTTTCAATAATGTAACGTCACCAGGAAACATTAGCTAAGTCGCTTGGAATGCCATTCAATACAGTGGAAATGATGTTAACATAACCAGCACACTCACCAGGTATTTGCGGAGCCTCTGCTATTTCACAAAGAAATACAGTTTTTCACCGCAATACCACTCTGGTACCAGTTTTCCTGTTTTGTCAGAGCTCATCTATTGGTTGTTGATTCAGTCTTTATTACACGTTTTATTGTACTTTTCTTATTAAGGTATTGAACCCATCATGGATGAACCATGAGCAGATGGCAGCCATCTAGCGGCGCCAGGCGAGCAGTTAGGGGTTCAGTGTCTTGCTCAACAACACTTCGACAAGCTAGGAGGAGCCAGAAACCGAACCAGGAATGTTCGATTCCCAGCCAGGCCCCCCTACCTTTTTTATTTTACTTTTACCATATTATTATGATTATTATATAACATCATTATTAATAATTACAGCAGCGTAAAACATAGTGTTGCCATTATAGCAAACATGTTTGTTATAGCCACAAGTCCCAGGACTAGGCAAAGACTGAGCTACGACTTTGCTAAGACTTCCACGTTACAATTAGCAACTGAGATGATGGGAACCCGCTACAACTCCAGTAAGACTCCCCTACGACTCTTTGGATTTCCTTCCTACTTCCAGTTTTAAGTCTCAGAAATTCGTAAAGTGTAAGTCGAGGATTAGACGCACCCAAAGGTCAAAACACGATCCAACTCCATCAGATGTAACATGGTTAGACCTCCGGGGGACGCCATACTCTCCCAACCCTTCTCATCGCCCGAGCTTACTGCCTCTCTCTTGTTCTTCAAGACGGGCTGTTCTCCTGGTCCAGAGCCGTCCAGATCCGCACCAACCTGGACCTGGTCCTGGACTGGCTGCAAGGGGCTGGGCTCGGGGACATCGCCTCCGAGTTCATGAAGAAGCTGTCAGTCATCGTCAACTTCCTGTGCATCCCCAAGACGCGGCTCATTCAGGTGAGGGGAGGCGGTTTTGTTGTGATGGTTTTGGGTTATTATACCAATCCTGACATTGGTGTGTCCGCTTTCCAGTCATCCTGGATGAGTCTACGGGAGGAACACGGCTTGCTGAGCCCCTCCCAGCTGCACCACCTGCTCACCCATTACAAACTGGGACCCACCAGAGCGCCGCCCGCATCCTGGGCTCCGCCCCCCGGGACCGAGCTAAGCGGAGGTGAGAAAACAAGCAAGTGGCACTAGTATGTTCGGCTGCCTCCACCCCGGCACGCTTCTCCCCTTGACAAAGGGTTCAGAATGGGTTTTGAGAAAGCTTTGCGTTACCCTGGCAATCAAAAAAAAAAAATCCAAAAACCAAACCAAAAACCCTGGATTCAAAATCCTAGCTTTTGCAACTTTTCACAAATCAAAATATGATTCAGAATACGGGTGATGGATCACGAGCAAGTAACCGCTTCTCTGCTTGGATGAACAGGTTACCATGGCAACCAAAAAAATTCAAAAACCGAACCAAATATCCTGGATTAACATTCCTAGCTTCTGCTATTTTTCAAATCACAAAATGATTCAAAATACCCAGATAACAGGTAACGTTGGCAACATCACCAAAAATTATCAAAGAAAGACCTCTTAGAAGCTTAGCTTAACTCAACTCACTGAACTTCTTCTTGATCCATAGAGGTCAAGCTTCTGGTAACCATGGTAACAGAAATCGGCAAAAAATGTATTGCCCCCCCATCTATGGGAATGAATGGGAAGCTCCTTGAGTGCAACCTGCAGAACAAATCCTGCTGTCTGATCGAGTTCGGTATTGATGCGTCATGTAACCATGGCAACAGATGTCACTAAAAACTGCACAGATAAGAAAAAAGCCATAGGATTGAATGAGACCAGTATGTGGACATCTGTACAAATCCAAAAAATTCAGTCTCGATCAGGGCGGTGGTGCAATTACCTTGGTTGCTTGGCGTTACCATGGCAACCATCATCACCCAATATGAACAGGCTTAAAAATCCATGAATGCAGAGTTGGATATGAAGGGTGATCTTCTCATCTGTTGAGTTCTCCAAAGATGGAACCATCTCATGAAGTCACATGACCTGACTCCCCTCCCCTCCTTTTCGCCTTCCAGACATATTTGAGAGCTTCCTGGACCACCCCCCGCTCATCCTGCCCAATGAGACACCGCGACTCGACCTCTCACAGCCCATCCCCAGCCCCGAGCTCCAGAAGGAGGTGACCCGCCTCCGCACCTTCTTGTGGGGGCTCGACCAGGATGAGCTCCCGGCCAATCAGAGGACTCGGCTGTAAGCCCGTTCCCCCACCCCCACAACTCGGATAAGAGACGCCACACTGGCGTTCTCCATCGCATCATTTATCCTCTTTAGATTTTTTTAACCTCTATGTCTCTGCAACACGTTTTCTTTGAAAAGCGGGAAAATAAAAATGTTGTCTTTGGCGAAGCCAGACGTCCCGCGCCTTTCTGACCTCCGCGGCTTTTCGTCAAATCCTGAATTCTCATCCTGGTTCAAAGAACCGTCTACTTCAACTCAGCAAGAGGGTTGGGGGTTTTGATCCGGTAGTCATCTCTGCAGGTTCTCACCATGTTCTCCTGCTTGGGTCCAGCTTCCTCCCACAGTCCAGAAACAAATGAGAATGAGAGGGAGAATGGTTGGACCTTTCTATATGAGCCCCTTAGATTGACAAGTGACCTGTCCAGATTAGACCCCGCCTCTCGCCAAATGTCATCCCACCTTTGTGCAGAATCAGTGGCAAAGATAATCAAAAAATGGATGAAAAATCCAAATTTAAATGTCTTTAAGGCATTCGTGCCTTGAAGACATTTAAATTTAAAGACATGCTTCGACCAGTGTCTGATTCTTTTCATTCATTCATTCATTCTCAATGCCTTTCTCCCCCTAACACGGTCATCATTCCGGTGATTTCGCCCAATTAGAGTCAATTAAGGATGAAATATTTTCAAAATAAAAGCCAGCGGCTGCTGATCAGCCAGACGTGGTGGCAAAACCGTGACGGCTAGCTTCCGCGGGGAGGGGGGGACCGAGCTGTCGAGACGATGAGTGTACAGGTAAAATTACTTGACTAAGTAGGTGATCAACCCCCCCCCATCCCCAGCCCCGTACTCCCCTCCGACTCTCATTTCCTGCCATGACGGTGGCATTCTACGCACGACCATGACTCAAGAGCGCCAACGGCGACGCTGACTTTCTTTACTAGGCGGCGCCGCCAGAAGGTCAGAGCCGGTGACTTCAGAGACCTTGTTTTCATTTCCTCCCGACTCGGTGTGACACACTCCGTGGTTTTGATCCCAAGATTTCCCATCTCGCGGCGGAGGGGCCCCGGGGCCACGCGGTGGCGGCGGCGGCGGCGGCGGCGGCGGCGGCGGTGGGGGGGAATATGTTAGATGACGGTCATGGTCGGCAGGCGAAGGTCCTTCGGCGCTACCGGATTGGACAGCTGAGTTCATCGACTCTTCAAAAAAAGTCATCTGGTGGGAAAATTCCAGAGAGAGAGCGAACGTGAAGATAAATCCAGAAAAGCTGGAAAATGATATTAATAACCATAATAATGACTCATTTTTTAAAAAAGCAGTTTAAAAAATGGGTGATGCAAATAGGGTCTATCCCAGTCATCAATGGGCAAGAAGGATGGGGTAGAAGGACGATGAGGCTGGAAAAACCAAGCCGGAGGTCTACAAGAAAGACCAGAGGAAGTTTATGGATGGAGGAAGTGAAATGTGAGGATGGAGAAAGATGATTGGCTGTGTCAATGAAGAAGAAGAAGAAGAAGAAGAAGAAGAAGAAGAAGAAGAAGAAGAAGAAGAAGAAGAAGAAGAAGAAACCCGACTTGTCTCATGTATCACCAGAGATTTAACCTATTAAGTGGTGATTTGTTTACCGGCACTTAAAGGGTTAAATCTCTGGGACCCAATGACAGGTCCTAACCGGTCTCCAAGCATGTTTAAAGTGTAAGAAAGAAAGAAAAAAAAGAATTCATGAATAACATCTATATTAATTTCTTTTTCTGTAAGTTTCTTTTTAATTCCTTATTTTTTCAGGGTTTTTTTTAACCAAATTTTAACAAAAAAAAAAATTCTCATTGAACTTTTTTTTAAGACCTACTTTTCCTCGAACTCGCGAAATAGTTCTTTTTGTTGTTGTTGTTGTTGTTGTTATTGCTGTTGCGCGGAGGGGTTTCCCGTCTCACCTCCTGCCCTCCGCGGTTCAACCGCAGTTCAGTCTCACCGCTGATCCGCGGATCCGTCACGCCTCTGTCATTTCCGCCGTCTGCCGGAGCCTCTAATCCGGAGGCACGGATCCCACCGCTAACTTTGTTTTCACGGGGAAGCTCCTCTCTGACGTCCGCCGCGCGGATGTAGACACCGGGCTTCCTCTGTTCCGGTCAGAGCAGCGGAGGAAGACGTTTACGGTAAAAAAAAAAATTATAATAATAATGATAATAAACGGGGGGGAAAACGTGAGAAGACGAGTTTCCTCCCCCTCCCCCGCTAGCTTAAATCGTCACCGAATCCCGTCAACGAATTCTCGACAAAAATCGCGAAATCACGCGATAATGGCCCGGGTGATTCACGGCACGCGCGCGAGTCAACGGGCCCCGCTGTGATTGGAGGGCACCGAGGGCGAGCGCGCGCCAGATCTCATCGCTTTCCGGAACCGTCGCGTAGATGTATGTATGTGTGTGTGTGTGTGTGTGTGTGTGTGTGTGTGTGTGTGTGTGTGTGTGTGTGTGTGTGTGTGTGTGTGTGTGTGGAGGGGTCAATGGTTTCATATTTTCACACAGTGGTGATGTAATAATGTTTGTCATAATCTCCCGCCATCAATATTAAATGATCTAATAATAATGTGAGGGCGGCGCTTTGGCGCCTCGCAGCAAGGAGATCCCAGTTGCGGGGTCTCCATATTTTTCCTCGGGTTCTTCATCAGTCCAAAACCATGCAGGAGGTTCATTGGAGACCTTAAATTGTCCTGACGTCATAATTGTATATCTCTAAATGGCGTGTGAATGAAAGGGTGAATGGTTGTATGTCAGTATTTGCGTGTGAAAGAGGGAGTGACTATAAGGACTGCCCCTGGGCCATTGACAGCTGGAATAGGTCCCCGCATCCCGCAGTAAGATCCATCCATTCATTCATTCATTCATTCATTCATTCATTCATTCATTCATAATCTATACCACTTAACCATTATACCATTATCCTGCAGTCTCAGTTGCAGAGGACCTGGAGCCGATCCCAGCTGTGATTGGGCGAGAGGTGGGTGTCAGCCAGCCAATCATAGGGCCACTTATAGAGATATACAAACATTCACCCTCTCATTCACATTATATAGACATTATTTCATCACCCTCTCATTCACACATCCTATAGACATACAACTACCCATCCTTTCATTCAAACAAAGAGACATTTAACAATTTAACAATCACACGTTATCGAGAGACATACAGCAATTTACCCTCTCATTTACTCAACAGGACAATTCAGGGTCTTGCATGAACCACCTGCATGTTTTTGAAGAAAAACAAAACAAATTGAAAAAGAATGTGCTGTAATGCTAAATACAAAAAAAAATAATGATTATAATTTAATTTGCAAGAATTCATTCTGGGGATTTCTCTTTGAAATCTGTGTGGAATAAAAAAAAAAAAACAACTAGAGAAAGCACTTTGGGAGCCTCCCGGGGAAACACGTCAGAGGAACGGCAACATCTGTGAGCAATTACGGGCACGTCAAGAGATGACCCGACCAAATAATCCGGAATAATTTACTGTAAAAAGTGGGACTGAACTCCTCATCACAGTAGCTTGAGGTTTTTGGCTGCATGTGTGCACGCGCGTGTGCGTTTTATGAGGGACGCCTGATCTGATAAACCCCGGAGGCTTCTGGGAAAAAAAAAAAAAAAAGGCGAGTCCACAACTTCTTCTCACCTTTTACAGCGTGCTCACCTCCGCCAGGTGCGGGGACCCCACACCTGTTCCAGGCTTTTTTTCTCTGTAATTAGCCCCGACACGATTATCACGGGTGGTTGCCAGGGGAGCGGAGGGTGGGGGGGGAGGGGTGAAGACAATGGGCCCAGTTATTCTTGCCGACACCCCCTCCCCGCTGTTGAGTAATGAAAGATCCTTCCCTTCTTCAAAGGGAACGGAGTTTCCTACAAAACAGCTGAGTCAGGACGGAGGAGAGTGAGAGGGGAGAACCGTGGGATGGGGTGGGCGGTGGCGGTGGCGGTGGTGGCGGCTACTGCTGCTGTTTGTGCCCCCCACCCCCGCCCCTTCGCCCTTCACCCCCATCCGCCGAACAGAGCAGAAGAACGTCACTTTTCTTTCCGCCGGCGCCCCGATCTGGTAGCGTTTTACCTGAGCTCGACGTCAGCCGTCACACGTCAGGGGAAAGGCCGCGGGGCCGGCGGTTGGGCTGGAAGACGTCAGATCATTAGTGTGGGGGGCGGAAGGGGGAAAACAAACAGATGTGTCACAGGGTGATTTTGCGGATGAAAGTGGAACCGCTCTTTTATCCGGTTTTTCAAATGGGGCCGTGAACGGCTCAAGAAAACGCCTCACCGGCTGTCGTCCGCAGCACGGCCGACACCGACGCTAGGCCTTCCGCACGTCGTTCATTTGTTCATCCTTTCCTTCTTCCTTTCATTCATCAGCTATATTGCTTGTCTATGCACAGTCAACTATTCACCCTCTCATTTATGTCATAGACATATGGTCGTTTACCCGGTAATTCCTACATCGTATAGAAACAAACTATATAACCACTCACCCTTTCATTTACACATCATGTAGAGACATGCAACCGTTTACTCTTTCATACATATGTCATACAGAGACTATCATTCATCCATCATATAGACCATTAACCTTTTCATTTGCAGGTCATATGGAGGAATACCTGTCACTTTTTCATACACGGAGATATACAACCATTCACTCCTTCATAGCTCTATACACTCTGGTTCATATGTCATATAGAGACATACAACCATTCACTCTTTCATACCCATTTCATATACACTCTCATTCATGCACATTCACGCATCATATAGATGAATGACCGTTCACCCGCTTGTTAATGCACCGTACTGTACAACCATTCACACATCATGTAGACACGTAACTCCATTAACTCTCTCACTCATGGACCATACAGGGACACTCCTATACTAATCAGTTATTGATTGCACGTATGTTTAATTCGTGAACCTCCTGCGTTTGGACTGTGGGCGGAACTGTGGGCGGGGAGAACACAGAGAAAGCCGCACTGTGGGAATCCAACCGCAGACCTTCTTGCTGTGACACAGAAGTGCTATCTGTTGCATCAAAAAACTAACTACCGTAAAACTACCGTATTTTCCGCACTCTAAGGCGCACCTAAAAGCGTTTAATCCTCTCAAAAACCGACAGTGCGCCTTATAATCCGGTGCACCTTATATATGGATCAATATTGAGCCGCAAGAGGTCTCGCAACTACGGGAAGAAGCCGCTGACTCCATTTTCTCCCGTAGAAGAAGTAGTGTGCGGTGCATGCTGGGATATATGACTACACGAAGCGTGCATTTTCATTTCCATTTGTGTGTGCACGCGTCGCCAAAGTAGCAGTGGTAAAAACGGTAAAGGGGAATTCCAGTCCCACACCACTTGTGTGTGTATAAAGACCCCAAAATGACTCCTTTCAAGAGACACGCTTACGACGCAGAGTTTAAACTCAAGGCAATCAGTCACACAGTTGAACACAGGGATAGAGCAGCAGCGAGAGAATTCAACATTAATGAATAAATGGTGCGGAAGTGGAGGAAGCGTCAAGATGACCTGCGCCAAGTAAAGAAGACTAAACAGAGTTTCCGGGGGAACAATGCGAGATGGCCACAGTTAAAGGACAAACTTGAACAGTGGGTTGTTGAAAGGAGAGCAGTACATAGTAGCGTCTCTATAATCACTATTTAAATGAAGGCAACAGCGCTAGCTAGCAACATGAACATCAGTGAATTTAGAGGCGATCCTTCTTGGTGTTTTTCATTTTATGAAACGCTTCGAGCTGTGACAAATTGAGTTGGAAATACATTGTTTTCAATGAAGGGGGCGCAAATACCGCTAAGAGCTACCGGTACTACGGTACCGTATTGTGAAAGCACCAACTTGTTTTGGGAGTGAACGGAGTTGTCAGAACGTTTGTTTGTGTTCTATTAAAAGAGTTTGACTGAGTTATTGACATTCCCTTTAGCTCAGCTCCATTTAGTAGATGCATAACGCGTGCATCTGTAGTTTCTGTGCTATGCGCCTTATTTTTGATTTTTTTTTTAATTGGCCATTCATTGAAGGCGAGCCTTATAATCTGGTGCGCCTTATGGTGTGGAAAATACGGTAATCCTCTTCAAGTTATCCATCCATCCATCAATGGATGGACGCTTATTTTGCACTGCGGGGATGCTGGACCCTACCCCAGCTGTCATAGGTCGAGAGGCGGGTTCATCCTGGACTGGTCGCCATTCAATCACAGGGCCACATATACAGACAGACATTCACTCACTCACTCATTGAGGGGTGAGTGAATTTTTTCCAACTAAACTGCTGCATGTTTTTGGACTGTGGGACTGTGTTGTGGGAGGAAACCAGAGAACCCACGCAGGAAACCCACGCAGACACAGGGAGAGCATGCAGACTCCTCACAGAACGGTCCCCTTGTCGGGATCAAACCAGGGTTCTCCGTGCTGTGAGGCCAAAGCCCTAACCGCTGTGCCACCATGCTGCCTCTCCAAGTAATTTCATAAAGAATCACTTGCTGTTGAGGATTTTGACGGATATTTAATTAAATATCCGAGTTTGGCAGAAGCGATAAGAATTATTTTTACGATCTCCCTCATTTCAGCTGTGTCTTTGTGTTGTCAGAGACAACAGGTCACGGTTTCCGAACATGCCGGGAGATGTAAACTGTTTACAAAGCCTTCCTCTGATCCTCTTCGCTCGTCCTGCCGAGCGTCATCCCGAAAATATTCGGGGTTCTGGCTTCTGTAAAAGAGTCGGCGGGGGCCGACAGACGAGCGCGAGCGAGCTGGAACATTCTCCCCGCGTCCGTGGGCTGCGTTCCCGCGTCCGGGGGCCAGGCAGGAAGCGGTGGGGGCAAGGAGGTGGGGGCATCTCTGTCGGCTCAGACAGACAGAGACAGAGCGGGGGCGGGGGGGGGGGGGGGGGGTGAGAAGGTCCATACCGACGTCAGACCTTGTGGACGGAGAGCCACGGATCAAAACGGACTCTATAATATCCCCCCGTGCCCGCCCGCAGCTCATTCCCGGCGTATGACTTTCCCCTATCACTCCTATGATCTAAGGGTCAGGAGCTCAGACAGACTCCCGGCCTCTGGAAATTTTTTTCGGGGTTCCCGATGTGTCGCTTGTACCTCCCACCACCAGATGGCGCTGACATGGTCCAGTCGGTCGGCCTCATACAAGCGCCGATGGCCGCCAAAGGGTCAGTGGTGACGGTTTCCAGGGTATTGCTAGCGTGGCTACTTGACAGGACGTTTAATGGATACTGTCAAAAGAGCGTAACGTTTACAAAACTGTTGACGTCCTGATGTTTGAACATAGTATATTTATTGATATCAACTTTACAAAGACAAAAGTGGATGTGTGAGCAACTTTACGATGATAATTAACATAAAAATGACATTTACAAACATACTATTTTTGCATTATATTTAATGTGACGTAAACTATACAGCAACAAAACAAAGCAAAAATGAATGCGAAATGTGAGAGCAACTTTCTATCTGCATCAAAATAATTACAAAAGTTGCAGATCTTGCAACTTTACAAAATAATTCACCCCAACACAACTATACAAAGATTAAGGTCATATCAACTTTACAACAATATCTTGATGTCGCAACAATGATTATGAACATATACTTTACGAACATTAATCAAACTAAATTTTTACACGTTGCATACATTTACAGCTGTATCACATATGTTGCAAATGTTGGCAATTTAAGAACATCTTTACAAAGACCAT
Source organism: Fistularia commersonii (assembly GCF_037954325.1). Taxonomy (NCBI): domain Eukaryota; kingdom Metazoa; phylum Chordata; class Actinopteri; order Syngnathiformes; family Fistulariidae; genus Fistularia; species Fistularia commersonii. Next base: position 18,704,164 of record NC_141294.1, on the reverse strand, counting down.
TGATATAAACATAACTTTACACTGTGATGCTCACAATGTATAGGTGCGACAACCACTTATGTGACTTATATTACAAATATGTTGATTGAACAGCTTTACAAAAACTAATAAAGTAGTCATCATTTTACAAAGATATACACATAACTTTACAAAAAATAATTTGAAAAAAAAATTAAACTTTTTTTACATAGATTGTTAATTAGTATAAACATTACAAATATTGTGAGCGAGAGATTACTTTACAACCACTATCAATCTCAACACAACTTTATAATCCTTAAGCTCACCACAAAGTTCAACAGATATTACTTGACATAAACTTTTTAAAATATAATAACAACTTTTCAAAAATGTTTAATGTTATTACAAGTTTATAAAGACATTTTATGTGCCATCAACTTTACAGCGAATATTATGTAATATAAATGTTTTCAATGTTGTGAACGTAAGAACAAAACCTGCATGTTACCACAACCTATTACTACATGTTTACAAAGATTATACATTACCTAAACTTTACTAATACTATTATATGATATATGCATCATAAGTGTTGTGAATGTTAGGACAACTTTACAAATGCAATTAATGTCACCAAAACTTTACAAATATTTTGAACCGAAACCTTACAAAAATGGATCTCTAAACTTTGCAAAAATTGTTATATAATGCAAACATTTGCAAATGCAAACTAAAAATGTAATGCAAAAATAACTATAATTTTACTGAGATAAAAGCATAATAAACGTCTTCCTCGGGTTATGTAGCCACTTACCATCTATGAGGTGCCATTAACATCTGTGGAAAAGATGGAATGAGCCATGCCTTCAAACTGGCTTGGTAGCCCATGCTGTCTGAACAACATCAAGACCAGCCTCACACAAGGACATTACACCTGGAGGCACAACCAGGTTTTGAACTGCTCAGCAGCAGTGCTGGTGAACAAGAAGAATGTAGTTAACTCCTTGGCCCTGACAGCGACCAATTCCACCATGGCTGCCTCATTCATCCAAGAGGGTCAGAAAAAGCCTAACCATGCTCCTACCATACTCAAGCCTGAACAGCTAGCCGTGGCCCGAGATTGCCACGAGATTGGAAAATACAATCACACTTACTACCCTAGGGCCAGATTTGGTACTTTTGTCCCCATCAGTGAAGTCTGTGTACATCATAGAACTTATGCAGTCTCCCATGAAATAGGGAGGTCTCGCAAAGGCCTATGAGCGGAAGAAACTGTGATACACCGAGATGGCAATGGACACTCAACAGTGAAGATGGGACGCAAAGGTCTGTCCTGTTGAGGTGGGATGTAGAGGATTTGTGGTTTGGTCAATCATCAAGCTGCTCAAAGACCTTAATATTCAAGGACAGGCTTTTCGGCAGAACGGAAGGACCTCTGCTGGGCTGACAGAGTTGACCCATTCAGTAACTAACATTGTGATGGTTGGGTATGGGACACAAGCTCAGTCCTGATCAACCTGTGGCTGGACACCTTTCAGGAGAATGTATAAAGTTAAACACCCTATGAGTCAAAGGCACACGACTGATGGGGTGTCCCAAAATTTATATTGTTTTTCTTTTTGCCCTCAATACATACCTCATGTAAGTGCATACCATCTACTGGCACAATGGACAGTGTTTATATGATTCTGACCATAATTTTACAAAGATTATGCAGGTTACATAATTTTTACAAAGATTATTAGAACATAAGGGGCTGCGCCAGGAAGGGCATCTGGGGTAAAACTTTTGCCAAAACCAAACATGTAAATCAAACCTACTAACCAGATTGTAGCGGATTGGTCGAGGCCCGGGGGAAAGGCTGTATGGAGGTAGTGAGAGAGGATATGAAGGTAGTTGGTGTGAAAGAGGAGGATACAGAGAATAGGGTTAGATGGAGAAGGTTGACATGCTGTGGTGACACCAAAGGAGCCCAAAGGAGAAGAACATTGAAAAGAAACATTGGAAATATTGATGATGTCAGAGCAACTTACAAAAATGCTAATTTTACTTCAAGTCTGTAAGATGTCATATGACATAAACTTTACTATTATCATGTAACACATATGTTTTCAATTTTGTGAACAAAAGAACAATTTTATTGACACATTATAAACCTAAATCTTACAAAAATTGACATCTAAACTTAACAAATATTGCTATGTAATGCAAACATTGCAGATATTGTAAATGTAGGACTAACTGAACTTTACAGAGATTAAAGCATAACAGACTTTTTTTTTTTTTACGGTGTTGCAAAATTTTTATGAAAATGATTTCAAAAGAAGACAAAAAGATCACCACAATTTTACAAAGATACAGGTTACATAAATTTTAAAAAGGTTATCAGTGAATAGAAACATTGAAAATATCAATAATGTAAGGACAACTTTAAAAAAAACTATTAATGTCACCACAACTTTACAATTACTAATAAGCTCACAAACAACTTGACAAAGTTGACATAAACTCAACACGACATCTGTCATCTTTCCGACGTGCTTAACAAACAGCGTCAACGCAACCACAACTTTATTTAAACAACAACCAAAATGGCGCCCTCTGTAGTCCTGGTGTTTAATGACCTGTGTGAGTGACACGTCTGTTTCCTGCTGGTGACGTCACCTCCAACCCCAAACGTACACCGTAAGAAAAAAAAGCAAAAAACACAGAGCCGCCTCTTTTCTGGACAGATATTCGCTCTGAGGCGTATAAAGGCGCCCTGTGCGGTTCGGTCCACTGTGGGTCCGTCCGGCCGCTTCACAATCGCAAACCGCCACCGCCACCGCCGCCGCCGTCGCCACGTTCATGTCTGTCAGTGTGGGACGGGAGGGGTGGGGGGCGACGTCCTCCTCTTCGCAACGTCCTCGTCCACCTTTCCCCCCCCCCTCCCGCCTCCTTGCTCAATGCTCTTCTCTGGGGCCGGGGGGCCCGCGGAGCCTGCGGGCGGGGGCCTTATTCCATCCGCCCAGGGGCTTCTGTCAGACGCTTGTTCCATTTTGCGTCACGGTGTTGACTGAGCGGACCCCACACTTAACTCCCACCGAGCGGCGGGGGCGGACCCGGCGGCGGGGGCTCGCGCGGCCCCCGTGTTTCGGCGCGGTAATCTGATGGACCCCGTGTTTATTTTATGTAGCTGTGCTTTGATGGGGTGGAGAAAGTCTTTGGGCTTTTTGTTTCAGCACTTTGACTGCCAGGTCAGAGGTGCTCGCCGTGGTTACGCTCAGGAAGAATAATATTTGCCCTCCTATTGGCTCCAAACAGGCTTTTTTCCATATTAGTGTCAAGGATACTCTGGCTGGTTCTGCCTTCCTCTGATTCGGCACGTTGGAGGTGAAGGGTGGCCGGGTCGGGTTTGGGGCGTCCGGGGCGGGGGGTGGGGGTTCGGTAGGGTAGTGCGCCCACACATGGCCGCTCCCCGGAGGATAGACATGGGGCGTTCTGCGCGCCGTCCCCCGAGCCTTGTTCTGAATACCCCTAAGTGACCCGAGAGACGCCCCTGCAGCCTCATATATTTATATTTATATGTGTGCGTGTGTGTCGGTAGTGAAGGGAAACACACACACACGCACACACACACATGGAGGAAAACACAGGAAAAACTCCCTCCCGCCCAGTGCCCCCAGTGCTCCACCTCAGCTGTCAGCCGTCCAGAACTTCCCAGGGGTTCTGTTTAATGCAGTTACCAAAAAAAACAGAGTTACCTTTTCCTCGTCCGCCCGCCGCCCTTTTTCAGAGCCTCCCCTCCCACCCCCTACCCAAAAAAAATTAAAAAGGAAGAAAAAAATGGCTCCCCAACCCGGTCACCAGCCGAGGCCGAGGCGCCGCAGCGAATCAAACCGGGAAATAGATCCAGCCGTTGAAACCCAGATGCATGTCGCCGCCACGACCCCAGTGAGGGTTCTCCAGGAGGGTTCTCCCTGTCATGTGAGAATGTTCCCCGCCATCAAGAACTGCGGGAAATTCTGCCGGGGGAAACCCGGCCCCCGGACAGCCGTCTGACTGCTGTTTGAATTGGCGACGAGACCACCGGATTAATGTATTCTAACGGATGTGATAATGTGTGTGTGTGTCTGTGTGTGTGTGTCTGTGTGTGTCTGTGTGTGTGTCGAGCTTTGTTGGTGGACACAAATTATGCATAATGCTCAGTCACTTCTCTTCACTTTTTTAAAATTAATTAATTCATCGTTTCAAGAGATTTCTTATAGATTTTGATATCATTTCTTCTTTTTCCAAACATTTTTGTGGGATGGGGGATTACTTTGCTTTCATCTCCTGCAACTTTTCATTTTAAAGTGAAAGTTTCATTCAAATTTTGGGGCAGTTTTAAGTGACATTTTTGATCATTTATTTTTATTTTTATTTTTATTTTTATTTTTATTTTTATTTTTATTTTTATTCATTTTTTTTATTGTCTATTCATTTTTTATTGTCTATTCATATTTTCATTCTCTATTCATTTTTTATGTCCCATTCATTTATTCATCACTTAATCAGTCAATCGATCAATTCAGTCACTCCTTCATTCATTCATTCATTTATTATCTCTTTATTCTTACTAATTAATTAATCAATAATATATTGTGTTTACGCTGGTTACTGACTGATTTCCGACCTAATTCAGACTCAATGTTTTATGCCTAGCTCATATAATGAAATGATCTGTATCTTCATTCATTCATTCATTCTCTATAGCCCTTCTACTGCACTTTTTATGCTATCAAATAAACAATGGGACCAACAACCTCTTATATTTATTAAACCGGTTCCTGGATTTCTCGCATTTTCCAACAAACGTGTGCGATGCTCCGCCATCGCGGTGCATTCAGGATCCATCTGGAATTTTCACTATCACCTGTTTGGTCATATCAAAAGCTTAATTAACGTCCATTTTACTAAAGCGGGAGAGTTTACCAGCTCAGGTTAACGTCTGGCATCCATCTGCAGGTCACAGGAACTTCCTGTGTTGTTTGTCCCGCTCGCCGTGCTGGAAGTCGCCAGCGAGGTATGTGCTGACTCACCGCCGTCCGGGGAGCCAGGCTGATGTAATCCAGGAGAAATAAGGGGGGTGGAGGAGTGACTTCTCCCGGGTGGTTGGTAATCTAATCCCTCCTGATGCACTTTTTAGCAGCTTAGAACTATTAACTAACTGTTTTCTGATCACCGGTGGCGGCATTTATACACCGGCGGTGACGTCAGTACTTAGTGGATCACCGCCGGGGGGAAGAAGCCGCGCCCAACAGATGCCCCAGTCTAAGGAGGTGACTCATAAAGCTGTCAATCAAAGGCTAGTGCCGGTACACAGCCTGGTCTCGCCGCCGTCCCATTGGCCGTCGGCTGAAAGGGGGCGGGATTAGCGGCCTGTGAGCGAGTCGGAACCGGATCGAATTGGATCCTGCGCTGTGGGGAGTTAGCATCCGGATGGTAGGGGGCATCGGGGTTGAGACGCCGCGTAGCGAAGCTAATCACTCACATAAGCTAATTGCGTACGTCGAGCTAAAAGGCAGGTCATAAAATAACATCCGTTGACGTCACCTTTGGGGCCCATTCGAAGCGGTAGCGTCAGCAGCAACTGCTCCGACTCCAGGGCGCCCCCCTTTGGGCTAAGCTAATCACGCACATAAGCTAATTTCGTACATCGAGCTACAAGGCGCGTCATAAGATACATATGTTGACATCACCTTTGGGGCCCACCCGATGCGGTAGCGTCATAAGCAACTGCTCCGACTCCAGGGCGACCCCCGGTGGGTGAAGCTAATCTCGCGCATAAGCTAATTGCATACATCGAGCTTAAAGGCAGGTCATAAGATATATATGCTGATGTCTCCTTTTGGGCCCATTCGATGCGGTAGCATCAGCAGCAACTGCCCCGACTCCAGGGCGCCCCCCGGTGGTGAAGGTAAATTTAATTAAATGAGATAAAACTCATTAAATTCAATCAAATTAAATTTTAGAAAATAAATAGTATGAAACTTTGGGAAATAATTCAGATCATTCAAAATAATTTATTTAATAAAAGCATGTATTTAATTTATTTGATTAATTAATAAGAAATGTAGCAGGGCAGCCGCTAAAGAGCCTGCGGCTGCCCTGATACGGTTCTTATATCAGTATGCATCCTGTCCTTTCCTGTAAAACACTCCGTCTCTGGTTTCTCATCCCTTCACCCCCCCTTACCGTCATTATCTGGTGGGTTTCGTCTCCATCGTCTCTACCTCCTCCTAATCCGCTACTCCCATTTCCAGAAAAGTCTAAAAAATAAAATTATTTTGAAAAACTTTTTCAAAATAAATCCCGCCTTTTCATTTTAATGAAGATGTGCAAAATAAATTCTTAAATCAAACAAAAAAAACAAAAACATGAATGAATATTGACCTATCACTTTATTTCCAAAATCCACCCCCCAATAAATCACATGAAGTTCTTGCCAGTTTCATGAAGACGCGCAAATGCAAAATAAAACGTTAGATTAATTACATCCCTTCACAGATCAATATTAACCTGTATATTTATTTTGAGCCCCCCCCCACCCAAACACAAAAATACAAAGCAAAAACCCACCTACATTCCCTCACCCTCCTAGGACCCTCTCGCTTTCCTAGGAAAACCCACAGTCTCACAGCTTGGTGTCAAACTATGAGCTCCTCTGTCCTATTACCCCCCCCCCCCCCTTCCCACCCACCCCCCATAAAATCTCAGACTCTGTCGTCACCCCCACCACCACCACCACCCCCCCTCCCACACACACACCTGACAGCAGCGATTGTGCACTGCTGTTCCCGGTCCACCTCTGACGTCCAGGGCGGTAGAGTGTGTGTGTGTGTGTGTGTGTGTGCGTGTAAGTGTGTGTGAGGGGGGGTTCTTTCTTATCGCCATTCCTCGGATTCCTGGTGAGTTTCCGGCACGATCCAGGGAGGAAGGTAGCACCGTCGCCACAGCAGCCGCTGACCTGGTGATGGAGGCCGGCGGTGTGATTTATGAGCGGAGGGAGACCGGAGGAGGCGAGGGGGGGAGAAGGGGAAGTCGGGGGGGGGGGGGGGCGCTGATGGTATTGCATGTGAACCTGGAGCCAAAAATAGAAAAAATAAAAAAAAATCTGAATCGCTTCCATTTGACTCAGACTAGGATTGATAAAACGAGACACGAGAGGCATTTGACACACACACACACACTGGGTGGTTAACTGAGAACAGAAGGGGGGGGTCAAAGTTCACAGACACACTGGGAACCAGAACAGACAGAGGAGAATAGTTTCTGCGTTACAGGGATGGAAAGAGGGATCGCTCCGACCCCCCCCCCCCCAAATAAACCTAAAAATAACTTCACTTTCAACGTTCCTTGAATAGCATTCTAAACTTGCACTCAAATTTCAAATCGTGTCCAGGAGTTCAAATGAAAATGACATGAAAATCCTCAAGAAGGCAAATAAAAATGTAGAAAGTATTATGGAAGAATAAATAGATGGTAATTACTTACGGATAGCTAATTAGCAGAATTAGCAATTAGCAATGACAAATTAACAAATTAGCAAGATTGACGATTGGCAATGAAACCCGCTGTTAGCGCTTCTGCCTCAAAGGACCCCGGGTTTGATTCCGACAGTGGCATCTCCATGTTCTCCGCCCCTCATGTTTCATTAGAAACTCTTAATTGTCCATATGAAAATGAATGAATGAGCAAAATGAAGGGTGTTAATGAATCACACATACATAACGAAAACTTGATCATCCAATCTGGAGGTTGCCGATTCAATTCCCGACATCAAGTCTATGTGCCGACGCGTCCTTGGGCAAGACGCCGAACCCCCAAGTGTTTTCAAAAAGTGGAACGAAAGGGGAATGTAAATAAAAAATAAATCAGAAGAGACTGCATGACAGCCATCACACTGCCCATAAAGTAGTAAAACCAATGAATTGAATAAACTGAAGTCATCAAAATCAATAAATAACCACGCCGTCTAATCAACCAAGTGTCTCTTTTTATTTGAATCAACAACAAAGCAGGCACAAAAAAGTTCAATCTCCATCAACAAAATCAATTCATCCATTTTTTCCAGCAATGAATTTCCGAATTCGAATCAGGTTCAAGAGCAGGATTTAAGTTGAAAATAAAATAAAATTAAATTGAATAGAAAAAATGAAATTAATTTTGACTGTTTATAAATACATAAAAAAATATAGAAGAATCTAAATGGAACCCAGGATTAGAACATCTAAAAGTGGGATTAAACTCCCCGGATTAGCAGCAGGTCGTCCGGGTTCAAACTCACATTTACCGACTGTCTATTTTCTCCCTCCCCACCCACCCCCTACAAAAAAAAAAAAAAAAAAAAAATTCCGGTTTTTGTTTGGATGTTTTATTTTTTTTTCTCTTTTGTTTTTGGTTTCGTCGCAGTGACGTCACAGCGGGCCGGAGAAGGTCAGCGGAGTCACCGCGGGCGGCGAGAAGGTCAGGAAAATCGGACTGGACCGTGATGACGTCACCGGAAGTCGCAGGGGGGGAGGGGCGGGCTCAGGAAGAAGATGATGATATCAATATCCGTGTGCGTGATAAGATAGTGCGCGCCGGAGGATCGCGGAGGTGGAGATAGTTTACAGTTTATATAAACATTGACGGGAAAACAAACGCGGGCGCGTGGACGCGCGTGGAGGACAGCGGGTCTTCTGTTCGCATCTCGCACCGTGACATTTCTGTGACCCCCCTCCCTTCCCCTCCTCAACACGCACACGCACACGCACACCTACCCATGCACACCTCCTTCCGCCTCTTCCGGAAGCGCAGCGGCTCTGAGACGAGTCGGGGACGCGCTCGGCGCGCCGCCGATTACACGCGCACATGTTGCGTTTGATGAGGCGCGGATATGAAATTTCCACTCCTGTATTTGCTCAAGGGTCGTAACCGTGGTCTACACACATACACACACACACATAAACACACACACATATATACACACACGCTTCCCGTGCGCCCTTGACGCACGGGAAGCGGTCTTAACCTCGCGTTATCTGGGCCCCCGCGCACGGGATTTACGACCCGCTACGTTTAAATGAGTGTTGATGGAAATGAATGGATAGTGTGTGTGTGTGTGTGTGTGTGTGTGTGTGTGTGTGTGTGTGTGTGTGTGTGTGTGTGTATCGTGGCGGGGGTCCGCCCGTGCGTCACATTCACAGAAGCGAAACGGTCGTGTCAGGTCTGAAAGGATGTGAGCGGGTTATAAATGGGTTCGAGTGTGTGTGTGTGTGTGTGTGTGTGTGTGTGTGTGTGTGTGTGTGTGTGTGTAAGCTGACAGACGTAAGCGTGCGTGTTTGTGTAAGATTGCATGTATCTCCTGGACTTTACAGACCCTCCCCTTTCTCCCGCACACACACACACACACACACACACACGCACACGCGGAGACGTCGACGTGACCGGGGTCACGTCACGGTGACACATTCGCGTGCTGTGACGTCACGCAAGTCGTCTTCGCTTTGTCTTCCTCTCACTTGTTCCCCCTCTTTACACACACGCGCACACACGCACACCCCCGAGCCCGTTGTTGGTCAGCGGCTTCCGTAGAATAACATGGCAACCGGTACAGTGTGTGTGTGTGTGTGTGTGTTTGGGGGGTATGCGTGCGTGTGTGCGCGTGTGTGACGCAAGCGCGCCCGCAACGAGCACGCTTAGAATAACAGCGATCACCAAGGCAACGTTTGGCGCCCCAAATAACGGGGTCCACAGGGGCGGATCCAGACTCCTCTGGGGCCCAGGGGCCCCCCTTGCCCCCCCCCCCCAACAACAACAATAACCATTAATTATCAAATGCATTTAAAAAATCAGCGTCAAAGCTAACCTTTGCGTCAGGCGTTTGCGTGAAACAAAATTAAAAATAAATACCGCGGTTTGAGAGATGGAGGGGGGGGCGGCGCTAACGTCGTCACTGGAGGTGGAAAAATAAAGCAATAAAGTTCATTAGCGTCATAGCGCATTACAACCGCAATAAAGATATTTGTTCTGAGGAGCATCGCTGTCACCTCATAGATGGATAGAATGATCTGGGTTCTAATCCGGGTTTTAACTTGGTTGTCATCGGTTCTACAGGTTTTCCCTTTTCCACCCACAGGCCACAACTCAGAAGGTCCGCTGACCTCTCTAGATTGTCGATTGGTGGACAAGATGGATGGACGGAATTATTGATGGGTGGACATGTTGATGGAGGGCTGGATAGATTCGTCGTCTGATGGATGGATGAGTGATTCTTCGGGTGGGTGGATGAATGAAAAGATATTGACGGATTGGTGTATTGATTGGCTGATAGATTGGCTGATGGATCGACAGATGAATACAGATGGATGAAGAAGAAATGCATGGATGGGTAGAAGGATGGATGGACACATTGATGGAGGGCTTGTTCAATGGATGGATGGATGGATGGATGGATGGAAGGATGGATGGATGGATGGATGGATGGATGGATGGATGGATGGATGGATGGATGAGTCAACGTGTATTGACTGGTGAATGGATTGATGTTTGGATTGATTGATGGATAGACAGATGAAAACGGATGGATGCAGGGCCGATGGATGGATGGATGGATGGATGGATGAATGGATGGATGGATGGATGGATGGATGGATGGATGGATGGATGACACATTGATGGATGGATGGGTGGATGAGTAGTAGGGTGGAGGGAATTATGGATGGACACATTGATGGTGGGCTAGATGGATGGATGGATGGATGGATGGATGGATGGATGGATGGATGGATGGATGGATAGATGGATGGATGGATGGATAGATGGATGGATGGATGGATGGATGGATGAGTCAACGTGTATTGACTGGTGAATGGATTGATGTTTGGATTGATTGGTGGATAGACAGATGAAAACGGATGGATGCAGGGCCGATGGATGGATGGATGGATGGATGGATGGATGGATGGATGGATGGATGGATGGATGGATGGATGAGTCAACGTGTATTGACTGGTGAATGGATTGATGTTTGGATTGATTGGTGGATAGACAGATGAAAACGGATGGATGCAGGGCCGATGGATGGATGGATGGATGGATGGATGGATGGATGGATGGATGGATGGATGGATGGATGGATGGATGGATGGATGAGTCAACATGTATTGACTGGTGAATGGATTGATGTTTGGATTGATTGATGGATAGACAGATGAAAACGGATGGATGCAGAGCCGATGGATGGATGGATGGATGGATGGATGGATGGATGGATGGATGGATGGATGGATGGATGGATGGATGGATGACACATTGATGGATGGATGGGTGGATGAGTCGTAGGGTGGAGGGAATTATGGATGGACACATTGATGGTGGGCTGGATGGATGGATGGATGGAAGGATGGATGGATGGATGGATGGATGGATGGATGGGATGGATGGATGGATGGATGGATGGATGGATGGATGGATGGATGGATGGATGGATGGATGGATGAGTCAACATGTATTGACTGGTGAATGATTGATGTTTGGATTGATTGATGGATAGACAGATGAAAACGGATGGATGGATGGATGGATGGATGGATGAACACAAGCCGGCAGCTGAGAGGGACTCGAGGTAGCACTTCCCAGAAAAGGGGAAGAGATGATGATACAAGGAGAGAGAGGGGGGGGGGGGGATGCAGACAGGACACGAGGTGACAGGGGAGGAAAGAATGTTTCGGGCGACTGAGAACGGCGGAGCAAGGAGCGGCGCGGGAGGGAGGCGCGGAGGAAAAAGCCCGAGTTCTGAGACAGTCGGGCCCTGCAGCCTGTTAACACCAGTCTGAGATGGAGGAAGCGAGGAGGCTCCATGGAAAGACTGTTTGCACAGTAAAAAGTTCCTTTTACGTGGGTTGCCTACTTCCCGTTTCGCCCCCTCGCTCCCTCGAACCTCCCCAAAGCCGCCCCCGCCGCCCCCGGCCCTTCACCTCCTTCTCATTCTCGCACTCCAACCTGTTGCTTTCTTTCGGAGGTTTTCCTCGCCGGCAAACGTGCCGCGGCGCTCGTGGAGCAGGTTCAGCGAAGAGGTTGGCGAAGAACTTACTTTTCTCTTTATTTTATGTGGGGGGGGGGGGGGGGGGTTAGGAGGGGCTGAACCACCCAGGTTCAGTCAGGGGGAGCCCTCCACCCACACACCTTCGCCCCCCAACCCCGTGTTTTTGCCTCCGTCGGGGTTGGAGAGCCAAGTCAGTAATGATGCTGGTTAATGACCTCCTTTAATGGTCTCATTAAAAAAAAGAAAAGAAAAGAAAAAAAGAAAAGCTGCAGATGCACAGCAGCCATATCTGGGGGGTGTGGGGGGGGGTTGTTTAAAATCACATCAGCAGAATGAAGGGAAACTAAAAAAAAACAAAACGAGGCGTACAACTCGAGGACCCAGGGGCCAAATTTGAGCGCCCCCCCTCATTATCACTCCATGTCGAACCATCTGCCCCCCCCACTACCACCACCCTCCCACACACACACACACACACACACGGGTGTATATGGAAATATAGCTTTATTTCTAGACTCTTAATATCTGTAAGTGGAATAGAGTCAAAAAAATTGTTGAAATAAATCAAAATACAAAGAAAAATTGATTGAATTTTTGGAAGTGTGCCAAAGGTCATAGGAGACCGCACGTGCTCAGTAGGAGCTTGACCTGGAATCTGGGAATGGGATGCATGCAACTGTGTCACTACATTTTTAACTGTTGACTTTTTGCCCCCCTGAGGGAAATTTTGCTAGAAATGAATGGAAAATGAAACACACACACACACACACACGCGGAAAAGACTGGGATTCTGTCTTTTTCATCACTTGTAAATTCACATTTCCAGAATATACCGTCTTCCCTTTATGCTACGTGAGCGTCACACTGATGACATCACTAGCGGTGACCCCCCCCCCATGGCATGCTCCCCCACCCCCCACCTCACCCAACATTTAATAAAAGTAATTTTCCTTTAAACCATTGTGTGGAACTCGACTTTGAGTCTAAGCTGTTTTTTTTTATTTTAATGACTTTTACTGTTAGTAAACCCCCCCCCAGGGAGGATTGGTATTTGGAGGCGTGGGGAGGGGGGGTTGTAGGGATCACTGACGGCGGCAGAGACCCTTAAACGCGTCACTTTACCGGACAACGATCCCCCCCCTCCGTCCCGACCCGGACCCCCACTCCACCCCCCTTCCTCCCCGTGTGTCACTATTTCTTCTTCCCCTCGTTTCTCGAGCCATTAACACACTCACTCGCTCTCTGACGTAGGTTGGAGTAAAAAGGAGGGTGTATTGGGGGTTGCGGGGGGAGTAAAGAGGTCAACGACTACCGGTCTGGAGTTAAGGGTGAGGTCACCATGGCAACCACCACCATGACCGATAGAGATGCTCCCGGCCGGAGCCGGAGAGAATGAATGGCGGGGTCACAATGACAGGGGGAAGTGGTGAAAAGAGGAGGAGGAGGAAGAGGAGGCTATGAGGAAACTTAAAAGTAACCTGTTATAGGAGAGTAAATATTAACGGTAAAAGGTCCGACCTCTGGTTTTCCCTTTGAACGTAATCTCAGGGGTTAGTTTGCTCAAGACCTTCTGGAATTCCCTGGAGGAAATGAGGCCGCTGCGTTTACCAAAATAAAAGATGAATTTATTACTAAGCACCCTTACACACACACACACACACACATAGATGCTGCGTCACAGCCAGCGCCGTCACTGTTTACAAACTCCGCCGATGAGGTAAACTGAGCCAACGCGAGACTTAACCCCCAAATCCCGCGCGTGTGTGTGTGTGTGTGTGTGTGTGTGTGTGTGTGTGTTAATCGGTGGACCGGAGCCGGAAAATTAACCCGCCGCAATAAAGTTTTATGGGGTAAAAAAGAAGAAGCAGCGGGGGTTAATCACACCAGACCCCACGACATAAACAATAAAAACAAAAAAGTACTTCCTGGTCAGTAAAGTACCCGGATTAATGACCCCGATAATCCATCAGTGGCCCCAATGGAGCCGTCAGCCAAGGTTAGAGCGATTATGGAGCAAATGTGTGCGTGTGTGTGTGGAGTTCGAGTGATTTCGTGGGCTGTGTGTGTGTGTGTGTGTGTGTGTGTGTGTGTGTGTGTGTGTGTGTGTGTGTGTGCCATGGCGCACAGGAAACCCCGCGTTAAAGAAAGAAAAAAAAATGCGTGAGTAAAGTTTGTCTGGCGGGAGCGCGTCTGTCCACGACGGCCGTGTCACGCCCCCCCCCCTCACTCTTACCCCCCACGCCCCCCCGTGATGCGTTTGAGGTCTGAAGTGTCTCACTCTGTTTCTCCTCCTATGGGTTTTTTTTTTTCTTTTTCTTCTCTTTTTTACACAGATTGGTGATGTAATGGGTAGCATATGAAGGGGGCCACACACAGACGCGCGCACACACACATGCACACACACTAACAACAACACCGATGCGCATGCACGGTACACAGACACCGCATTTATACCGCATACCCATAATTACGCACATATACTGTACGCACGCCCATTTACATAAAACCCTGGATTCCCCCTTTTCCAGCAGGGATGCACCGACTCCCCCCCCCCCACACACACACACACACATGCACACGCACGCGCGCGCACGTTTGATTCTGGACGCTGACGTCTGTGCGCGTACGCGTGTGAGTGATGGGTGAGCCGGCGGGCCCCCCAGGAGACCCTCCCCCCCACTTCCCTCCTCCTCCAAAGGGGGAGCAGGGAGAGTGACTAACTTCACTCTTTCTTTTCTTCTCCTTCTTCTTCTCCTCCAGCTGTGTCTTCAAACGCATGTTTGATGTGGGCAAATTAAAAAGGGTGAGTGTGTCAATATCTCCCCTCCACTCCTCCTCTCCCGCGTTCCCTCCATCCGCGCACCCACCCTACCACCACCACCCTCCGCTTCCCCTCCACCTCCTTATCCTCCCTTGTTTTCCTGCGCAAAAAGAAAAAAAAAAACGTTCCCCTGACCCTTGAGACTCGAACCCGACCCGCCACCCACCGTCTGACCCCGGTGAGCGTGTACGTGCACGTGCACGTGCAGCAGATGCCCGCCGGAAACGCTTTCTTATTTATTTTTTGGCCCCTATTTTGCTGCAGCGGGCCACGCTTTACTGCACCTGACTGTGTGTTTCCAGCCTGTGGTGTGCGTGTGCGTGTGAAGGAGAGAGTGATTGTGTGTGACACATACGCGCGCTCAGATAATGTGAGAAGTTTATGTTACGCTGCGGCCAGTGCGCTTTTTTTGCAGGCGCGCAGCTGCAGGGACGCGTGCACGCGTGAGCTCCCCCCCCCCCATCTTACAGGTGCGTGCACGTGTGCGCGTCCCTTTTACACACACGCACACACACACACTCCTGAGAGGCCCCCTTCTGGTCTGGACAACACCTTCTGCTGCTCCTATCCGTCTCCTCACTCTTTCCTTCGCCCTGCACGCGGAGGGAGAGAAGGAGGTTGTGTGTGTGTGCGTGTGTGTGTGTGTGTGTGTGTGTGTGTGTGTGTGTGTGTGAGTGTGTGTGAGTGTGTGAGTGGAAATAACAGGCTGCTGTCTCAGGAGGGGCTCAAGAGGGGGGGTGGAGGTAGAGAAAGGTGTACGGGTAGCAATAACAAACGCTAAGTGCGCATGCGCAGCTTGTCTGACCTCTCACCCCAATGAACCCCCGCTGTGACACTTTGACCCCCCACACCCCCAAAAAAATAAAATAAATAAAAGTGATGAATAAGAGAAGGGAGGCCAGGTGAAGTGAACAGGCGTGGCGTGGGGGGTGGATAGAATGGAGTGGAGTGGAGTGGGGTGGGGGGGGGGGGCGTGGACGCGCAAGATGCGCCGATACGCGCGGAAACAATGGGCTCCTATTATTTCTCTTTCTTTTTTTTTTTTCTCTCGTCGCCGCGGTTGATAAGAGGGAAGAGATTGGGAAGATAGGAGGATGGGGGGGGGTGTGGAGGGGTGGAGGGGTGGAGGGGGGCAGATAGGGCCGCGCAGGTAGCGGGACGCGGCGGAGGAAGTGCGGTAGATAGCGGGGGGTTGGGGGGAGGAAAGTGATAGAGGAGGAAAAAGAAAAACAAGAAAGAGAGAAAAAAAAAAAACAACGGAACAAATTTTTTTTTCAAGTTTCGCAAAGGGGGGAGGAGGAAAGAAAGAGAGAGAGAGGGAGGGGAGAGGGAGAGTGCGTGAGGACGCGCTTGCGAGTGTGCGTATGCGCATGCGCGTACGCGCGTGTTTTTATGAATGAAGTGAGTCACCGGCGATGTGTCATAGGCCCGACGTCTTTATAAAGGAAGTTTTAAACAAGCCTAAACACTTCACTGCGTGCAAAATTCGGACCCGGCGCACTCGCATCCCTCTCTCTCTCTCTCCTCTCTCCTCTCTCTCTCCCCCTTGCATGTTGTCTCCATCTCTCTCTCTCTCTCTCTCTCTCTTTCTCACACACACACACTCACACACACATACACACACACACACACACACACACATACACATACACACTCTCTCCTCTCCTCTCTCTCTCTCACAACAAACCGTCCCGGTTGTCTCTCTGCCTCTGCAGACTTCCAAGGGTCCATCTCAAAACTTTTGGCTCAAACCGGAACGAATTTTTATTCTATTTATATTTTTCAAATTTAATTTTTTTTAATTGATTTTTATTTGCCACTTCTAGTAGCCGGGCTCCGCCGCCCACCTCCTCCTCATCCACCCCCCTCCACCGGCCCCCCTCCCTCCCCTGACTCCTGACAACTTTCCCCGCTCCCTCCTGGCCGAAACGGGCGCGGAGGAGAACCGGAGGACCACGTGACGATTTCCGGAGTTTATTTATTAATTTATTTATAAGTTTTGCTGGATCTTTTTTTTTTGTTTTTTTTTTGTTCATTTTCGGACGTAAACTCTTTGGATCCGACCCGAATATGAAATGTAAGTGACGACACTCTCGAGTGTTTTTTTTATCATTATTATTATTATTGTTATTATTATTATTGTTATTATTATTATTTAAGTCATCTAAATCAGGCTTTTATTTTGAAAAGGCGCTGTGTTGTTGTGTTTTCCTTGAGTTCCTGCAAAGTTTTTAATTTTATTTATTTATTTTTTTTGGACGTCTCCGTGTCACGTGACGGAGACGGTCGGGCTCGTCTCGAGCCCCCGGTAACGGGGAAGCTCGTGAAGGAGCTCGCGCCTTCACCTGTAATTACCGGGCGCTCGCGGGCTCCGCCGCTCCCCCCTTTCATCCCCCCCCCGCACACACACCTTGTGTTTGAAGTTGAAAGGGGGGGGTGATGAATGAGCTCCCTGTTTCGGGAGCCCGACGTGGCGCGTGCGCGCGCTTTTATAATTCGAACCGTATCCGGTCGCAGGTGCCGACAATCGGACGCATTCATCCGAGGGCCTCACGCCATCTTTTTTTAAATATTTTTTTTTACAGTTCATTATCCTAGAAAAAATGTACAAATGTTTAAATTAAAAAAAAATAAATAAATAGAATAAATCACGTGACCGGAAATTCAGTTTGTTGACATCCATCTTCCGCCTCCGCAGTCCTGCTCGACTCCTCCTCGTCCCTGCTTGTGTCGCTGCTCCTGGCTCACCTGCCGGTGTTCGCCTCAGCCAGCCCGGTACCGCCGCCGCGGCGGCCCAGCGAAATGGACCGGCTCTCCAACCAGACCCGGAACCTCATCAAGCTCACGCAGGAGCTGCTGGTGAGTGGAAGTCCCCCGCCCTATCCCCGGGGGTGGGTCAGGAGTCTCAAGGCTAATGAGGGGCTAATTGCCCGATGCTAATTGAATAACTGAGAGGGGGAGGGGGGGGTGGTCTGACGTCACTCGCTCGATACAGTGTGTGGATTCCACGCATGCGCACACGCATGGTATCCGCTTTATTTTCATTTTTTTTAAATAAAAACCAACTTCTGGAGCAGCTCGCCCCCAACACACCACCCTCCCCCGTGGAGAGGTTTAAATAAAAGAACAGACAGAGAGAGAGAGACGGGGGAAAAAAACGAAAAGAAAAACCTCAGACAGATTTTGACCGGGTGATCTCACTTATTTTATCCACTTTGGATTGGGGGGGTGGATGGAGGGGGGGGGGGGGGGGGCTGACTCAGCAGCAGGTGGCAGTAGCAGGAGGATTAAACCGCAGATTTGAAAGTGGGGGGAGGAGGAGGAGGAGACATGGAAAGGTCAGGGAGTCAAAAACTGGAATACAATCCTTTCCGGAACCAGAACTTCTTTTTTTTTAAAATTATATTAATAATAAAAATAACCACACACACACACACACACACACACACACACACACACACACACACACCTGTGATGACGTGTCATAAAAATGGCGTCGTCCGAAAAAAGAAGAAAAAGAAAAGCGCACCGTCAACACTTTTACCTGCGGCCGCGCATGCGCATGTTTATACAGGAGCGCGTCCGGGCCCCGGCTGTCAGACGACCGGAAGTGCAGCTCGGGACGCCAGATTTTTTGTTTATTTTTCTTTTTACCTTTTCCTGTCTTCATTGCAGCACGTCTGCGGGTTTCGAACCGTCACGCACGGCACGCACGCGCGCGGGACGGGATCGTATCTGTCGTGGCCGCAATCATCGAGACATCTCGCCCGCTTTGCATCATGCAAATCCCCGGTGTGTGTGTTTGAGTGGGGGGGCGAAGGAACCGGTTCGCTCGGCGGATAACGGCGTTAAAAATAGCCGCGTACTCTCTCTAAGTCTCGATCGTGCGTTACGTGTGCGCGCGGGGATGGTGTGTATGTACGTGTGTGTGTGTGTGTGCGTGACGGCCCGAACCTGGGTTCCAGATGTGCAGACGGTATCATACGGTGGCCACGAACAAGGTGGATTTTATTCATAACTATTATTACTATAAGGTTTTCTTTCCTATTTTAATATATTTTATTTTTATTTTATTTTTCCTCTTTTTTTGTAATTTAAATTGTTTTGAATTCCAGCGGGGAGAGGAGACGGAGCGCGGAAAGATAAATAAGACGGGAATCCACGGAAAGTCCCCGCGAGAAAGAAAAAGCAACGACACTGATGCTTTTTAAGGGAGGGGGCGCGCACGCACACGCACGCGCGCACACACACACAGGCAGAGACGCGTCTATAGAAGTTTTCCGACAGCACTGCGTAAGCATGTGTGTGTGTGAGTGTGTGTCTGTGTGACTGCACGCATCCCTCCGCGCTTATGCATTTTTGCGGCGTGTGCGTGCGTGCGTGCGCGAAGGTTTTCTGTAAATAGACCCGTTGTTTTCTGGCGCTTTAACTTTTCAAAGTTTCCAAAGCAAAGTGGACTCGATAGAAATCAAAACCAAAATAAGAGGAGATTTATCACATTCCGGAATTTGCATTCAGGAAGAAAAAAAAAACACGTGCGTGTGGGTGCGTGC
Source organism: Fistularia commersonii (assembly GCF_037954325.1). Taxonomy (NCBI): domain Eukaryota; kingdom Metazoa; phylum Chordata; class Actinopteri; order Syngnathiformes; family Fistulariidae; genus Fistularia; species Fistularia commersonii. The sequence goes on along the minus strand of NC_141294.1, from coordinate 18,684,780 downwards.
GTGCACGTGTGCGCGCGCGCGTGTGTGTGTGAGGTGGTGAGGTCATGCTCCACAATGGAAGGAGGCAAGAAAAGGATAAAGAGGCCGAATTAAAAGGCTGAGAAAAGATGGGAGTTAAAACACACACACACACACTCACACACAGACCACAAGAGATGAAGAGATGAGAGAGAGAGTGGATGACAAACCGATGTGCGTGCATGGGATTGTGTGTGTGTGTGTGTGTGTGTGTGTGTGTGTGTGTGTGTGTGTGTGTGTGTGTGTGTGTGTGTGTGTGTGTGCGCACCCGCAACAAACACCTGGAAGGAGTGGGGAGAAAGGGATGGAGGGGAGACAAAACATCAGGACGGGAGCGCAAGACGCGGGGGGGGGGGGGGGGGGGGCACAATGGCGTCCATTCATCGACCTGCACGCGCAGATACACGCACGCACACACAGGCAACACAGGGGTTTTGAAGGCAGCACCGGACAAACACACACACAACAACAACAACAATAACAACAGCAGCAGAAGCCCTAATCGTCCCGACGCTGTTATTTTCTGGAAATGACGCAGGACGCGCATCCGCTCGTTTCCCGCTCGTTACCGAATCACATGCACGAGCACGAGCATGTGCCCCGCACCAAATTGCACTTCTGATAAGTACCGTTTTTTGGGGCGGGTGAAGAAAGGAATAAGAGATTAAAAACAACAATCTGCAGCATGGAGGGTTCTTTAGCCCCCTCTGCTGGCCGCAGTGAGTACTTCCACTGTAAACAGCTGGATCGAGTACTTACGTCATGTATGGTAATAGAGTACAAGTACACAAAAGTACACAAGTACACAAAAGTCCTGCGTTTAGAAAGATAAGGAGGTTAAAGGGGATATATTCTTCAAACCACCCCTACGGCCTGCTGTGTTTGATGAGGCTTAATCAGGAATTAGATTTTACATTACTACTACTACTACTACTACTACTACTACTAATAATAATAATAATGTTGATGATTATATCATCATTATCCCATAGCTCAAGCACAGTTGGTGATTGATGAGGCATAATTCGACATTAGGTTTTATAACACTGCTACTACTACTACTATGAAAACCACTAAAACTACTACTATACAACTGCTCATAATAACAATCATCATCATCATCACAATAATGAGGCCTAATGAGGTATTAATTAGGTTTGGTATAATGATAAAATTATTAAAATAACTCTTATTATCTGTGGCATTATCTGGGAAGAATAAATGAATAATCGGAATTAGCCAACAGAATAAAAAAAAGAACAAAATAACAACCGAAGATTTAAATTACGTAATGAATACGTAAAACAAGCAGCCAGGCTTTATTTATGTTTATTATCTTGAGGGTGTGGGGGTGGGCTTGAGGTGATGACAATAACACACACACACACACACACACACACACACACACACACACACACACAAACGGACACACATCCATCCAAATACTGGGTGTCCGGTTTACAGATGGTATAAATATAATATATAAATACACATTAAAAACCCCTGAACCTTCCTTGTGGACGTCATGTTTCAAGGTTCCCAGTTGCTGCAGGGGGAGGGTGGAGTTCCTGGCTGGGGCTGGGACGGGGGCTGGGGCAGGGGCAGGGGTAGGGGTGGGGGTGGGTGAATGTCCCGCTCCGTCCACTGCGTCACCCCCGGGCTTTTTATAGCCGCCCTGGAGTTTCCCAACAGCCCAAGAGTGTGTGTGCGTGTTTGTGTTTTTGTCGGCGTTCTGAGTCAGCGGACGGAGACGCCGTTGCCATCTTTCCTCCTGCTGGAGGGACTTCCTGTGGCTTCAGGGCGCCACGGTCCCGAGAGGGAGGGGGGGGGATGCTGAGTGACAGGGGGGAGCGAGCAAAAGCAGGAGGGAGGACGAGTGAAAGGGTGAGCGGGTGAGGCAGGGGTAGATGGGGAGAGGGGGAAAGACAATACAGTGAGTGGGTATCGATAGATGATGGATGGATAGAGAGAAAGGTGGATAGATAGATAGATCGATAGATAGATAGATGGGTGAATTCATTGTGTGTTGCTCAAAAGCACTTGGACACACTAGGAGGAGCCGGGAACCGAACCTTGAATGTTCGATTGCCCTGCTTCCTGCACCGCGCCACCCTCTATGTGATAATAGATGAATAGGTAGGTGGGTAGATAGACAGCTAGATGATGGATAGATCCATGGATGATAGATAGAAAGGTGGATGCTAGATAGATATGAACGTTGATAGAAAGATAGTAGGATAGATCGGTTAATGGATGGATGGATGGATGGATGGATGGATAGATGGATAGATAGATAGATAGATAGATAGATAGATAGATAGACAGATAGATAGATAGACAGATAGATAGATAGATAGATAGATAGATAGATAGATAGATAGATAGATAGATAGATAGATAGATAGATAGATAGATAGATGGATGGATGCGTGGATGGATGGAGTTGCATGTCCTTGTGTTTCTTGTATATCATTTTTCACTCATGTCATATTTAAGCAATGTGATTGGTTCCCGTTGATGACACCTTTTCTTTTTCTTCTTCACCTCTTTCTCTTCCTCTCTGTTTCTCTCTCTCCCTTACCCTCTTCCTCTCTCAGAAGGAGCATGCCTTCGACGCCGACGTGGAGCCGCACAGGTTCCGCTCCCTGCCGGAGATGAGCAACAGATCGGCCAACAGCCTCAGTGCCCTGGAGGTAACTGTCGCCGACACCTGCGTCATCCGCAAGCTCCGCCTCTCCTGAGTGCGCCCCCCGTTAACTTTCATGTGTGTGTGTGTGTCCCGCAGCTGAAGCCCACACTATCATTGTTGCACGCTGACCTCAAGCTGTACGAGCATCACTTCGAGTGGCTCAACCGCGTGTCCAAGAAGCATCACTCCCCGTCGCTGCCCAAGCTGGCTGAGATGATCAAGGAGATGAAGGCACTCATCAGCCTCCTGCAGCGCCAGGTAGGAGCGCTATCACATGCACTTACACACACACACACACACACACACACACACACACACTCCCTGGAAGGTCAGAAATAAGCCTTTAGAATAGTGAGCAAAGTGATGCTTTTGCATGAGGAGTTAAAATGACATAAGTGGAGATCTGGGATTCATGGGTTTTTGCTAATTATTTTTGGGGTCACTGTCATACTTTTTTCTATATGTTTGCATTTTTTTTAATTTTCTGCTAAAGAAGATCATTTGTTCCAGATTTTACTTTCCTTTTTTTCATAGATTTCTGTTATAATTTCATTTCATCTAATTCATCTAATTATATATATATTTTTTTTTAAATTTTATTTTAAGTTTGCACATTTTCTTGACGCCTTTCATTCTACTGTCATTTGCATCCATTTAATTTTTTTATTCAAGAATTTAATCCAGTTTTCATTTGCAGCTATTCTAATTTATTCATCAATTGACTCATTTTAATGACAAACATTTTTTCTAGTTTCCCGTAGATCTTTCTGAAATGCTCCATAATTCATTTGATTTTGATTTAATTTTGTTTTTATTTTGAAATTTGTTGGGAAATTTCATGTTGATTTTTTTTTTCTAGTTTCTTCTGATTTACATTTTTATCTTGTGTTTTTTTTTTTGGTAGTTTCTGGTCATTTCTTCGTTTGTTTTACTTTTTAAGTAATTAATTATAATTAATAATTTTGAGTCTGTACACCAAATTACAAGTGAATAGACAAAGGAAACTACCAAAAACAAAACCATTTTAACCAGGCCAGAGTTTTATTTTGTCACAACCTTGAACATCTCTTCTTGTAACCCATCTTCTCCAGATGCACAGAGTGGACGCACCCAGCATGACCCCTGCGACCCCCTCGCTCCCGCCACACCTCCCGTACCAGTTTGACGTCCTCCAGTCCAGCCATGAGCTCCTGCAGCACTTCAAGCTCTTCTGCGACTGGGCCTTCCGGGCCTTCATCAGCCTGAAGCCCAAGATCCCAGCGGTGCAATGATGAGTGGTAAAAAAAAACAAACCAAAACTGACGGCAGCGGCTGCAGAGAATCCCGCCTCAGATTACATATCTATATATTTATAAAAAGGAAAAAAAAAAGCAATGTGGGGTGGTGGTGGAGGTGTGTGTGCGTGCGTATGTGTAGCGGGGCACGGTTACGAATGACCTGGCAGTGATACTTCAGGCTCCGTGACGATGGGGCCAGTGCTCAGACCGCAAAAAAAACAAAAAAAAACAAAAAAAAAAATCCACTCTCTCATCTTATTTATCTATTTATTTATTTATTGACTGTTCCGTAATTTATTTAATTCTATTTATTTGAAGTTGTCATGTGTCACTCATCTTTTTATTCACGTGAATTTATATTATTATTATTATTATTATTATTATTATTGCTATTATTATTATTATTATTATTTTATTTTATTATTATCATCATTATATCATTGTTGTTGTTATTATTATTAATATTATTATCTAATTTTTATCATAATGTTCCTCCTTTCTCTGTCTCTCTGTTCGTGTCTCACTGAAACACAGTAGCACTTCCTGGTAATGAAAAAGAAAATAGCTCTGATTTCAATTGGCTGGAAAAAGGTGTGTGTGTATGTGTGTGTGCGTGCGTGTGTGTGTTTCTCCAGCTGGTGGTTTTCCCAGTGGATGTAGCAAATGCTCGGGGGATTTTATTTATTTATTTGTTTGTTATTTTTGTTTCTTTCCACATCCCGCGCCACTAACAGTGCCTGTCAAAAACAGAAGATCTCGGTCGCACAAAAAAAAAAAAGAAAATCGAAGCCTTGACATTTACTGATATTTGTTCAATAAGTACGTTGATTGATCACCTCGGTTGAAGCGAACCCATGTGCCTGATCATGTAAATGAGATATTTTTTTCCCCTTTTTTCCATCATTGGCAATATTATTCCTATTCCTCAATAGTATCATCTATATATTAATTATTATTTGGATTTTATTTTATTTTTTTGAAAAAAATCAAAATAAAAATACTAAATGTTATTTTTTTTTAATCGTCAATATGATTGTCTTGAAATACATTTAAAAAATTTTTACTTTTAAAAATTTAAATGAAAACTGTTTTTCATTATTACTTCTAATCCTCGCTATTGTAATCTATAAATAGATTATTACTAAAAAAATTAAAAATAAAAATTGTCATCATTATTACAAATTATCAAAATTATAAAGAATATTGTGTTTTCTATATTACATTTGTAAAATAAAAATATCAATTATTAATATAATCTATGTAGCAATTATTACTTTTTGTGAAATGATCATAGTTAATTATATTTCTAATTATCAATAATATAATCTATATAGAGACCATTACTTTTATTTTCACTATTGTCAAAAGGACATAAATATTTATTTATTCATATTGTTTGAAATATTATTATTTTCAATATTATCAATTAATTATTTAACAAATAAACATTTTGAAGTAATATTGGCAATTATTATTTTAATATCATGAATAAGATATACCATAAATAAATATAAAAATGTATTTGGAAATAGTATCAGTGATTTTTTATTTTTATTTCAATTTGTTTTCCATTTTCTATTTAAGATGATTTTTCTTTGACTCCTTTTTAAAACAATAGTTGTTATTTTCCAAAATAATTTTTGAAGAAAACCTACTTTTCCTTGCTCTTCTTTCCTAAATTTTATTTTCCCCCAAAATGTAATCACTTTGAATAACAAAACATCTATATCTCAAAAAAAAAAAGATTGAATTTTTGTTTCATCCCCCTTTAAAAATAAAAGACCATGACACACCGTTACAGTAAAACAGTGATGTTATTTTTAATCAGTCCATTTCACAATAAAAGCCCAGGTTTATTTTTATGTACACTATAAAAAATGAAACCCTGCCCACCTCACTGTTTACTTGTGAGACACGTTTTACACTGTAAAAAATACTAACTTCAAGTGTGAATTGGAGGAACTGAAGAAAACAAATATCAATATAAAAAAATGTGTATTTATGACGAAAAATTATTTTGTGACTCCAGATTTATTCTTTTTTTTAAGATTCACAGATTCGATTTACATTTATTTAAAATCTTGTTGTTGTTTTTTTTTTTTTGGTTGCAATTTTTAATTTAAGTATGATTACCCCAAACCCCCCATGTTCGTGAGTAAACCGACTGAGGGTTTACACGTTGTCATCTTTTTTTTTTTTTTTTTTTTTTTTTTTTTTTATTTAACCCGAGACAGAAATATTATGTTTGTTGCGCGTTCGGCCGATGTTGTGGTAATGTCGTCTGACTTTGCTGAGCACTGATGGACCCTGACTGAATTCTTTGCACAGATTGATGGGGATTAGCCTTTTTTGGGAGGTTGGACTGGGGGCGCGAATGGGACGGCTGACTTTGAACGCCTGGCTTGGGAAATAAGAGACATCCTTTTTATTTCCTTATTTAATCTGAACACCCAAAGCCTTAAAATACTATGTATTGTGACACTATATTCTGTACAGATGTACATAAATGTACATGAATGTAATATGTTGTACACAGTGCCTTTTCCAGATGTATGTATGTGTGTGTGGGTGCGTGCGTGTAATGAGTTGTTTTCTACAATATTGTGTAGATTTTACTCGCTAGATCATCAAATTTTATCTCTATAATTTTTTTTGTTCATTCCTATTCTAGTATTTGTTACAGTATTGACTATTTATTTAAGTAACTTGGTGGAACTATTTATTTTATTTTTTTGGCACGGGAGCAAGTCTCCTGTCTTTTATTTTATTTTAAATATAACTTTTTATACTGTTTTTATTCTTATTTACACTCAAGCGTCGTGTTTTAAATTATTATAACATCGAGATGCCTCTTCCACACACTGATTGGCCTCAATGTGAAAATATCATGTGCCTTGGTGAAATAAATACTGCAGAATGTGCACAATGGTTTCATGTACATCCTTTTTTTTGTCTTTTCCTTTAAAAAAAAGTTAAATAGAATTCCTTGTCCAAGTTCATCTGAAACCTGAGCCACTATTTTAGTGGCGCTATTGTTCAGCTGTATCTACATCACATTTAAACTATATATGGTATTGTTTGTTTGGTGGCTCACAAGGTTCCTGGTTTAAATCTGGAGATTGAATAGGTTCATGCTGAGACTACATGTTCTCCTGTCTGGGTTTTCTCCATGTTCTCCGGGTTCCTCCCAAAATTCAAGAACTGTAGAACTGCAGGGTCACTATAGCCTGAGAGGTACATATGCAATGAATGACTGAGTAATAATATAAGATTCAGAGTGTTACCTGCAGCAAGGACACAAAGGATCAAATAAGAAGTTTTATGTATATATATATATATATACATATGTGCGTGTGTGTGTGTGTGTGTGTGTGTGTGTGTGTGTGTGTGTGTGTGTATCTGCATGCATAAATATATGAATTATAATACTTAAAATGACAATTCAAAAATGTTGTCAATCCCCTTACACACAGACATCCCTGATTCACAATCAGTTGATTGGCTTCTGCTGTCAGCAAATATAAAAACAATAGATAAACTGTTACATTGATCTCTCTCCTTTTGTCGTAAAAAAATACCGGCATCATCGTATTAGTTGGCATCAAACAAGAAATCAACTTGCTTGATTATTAAGGGCCCACCGAAGCGGTAACTTTGACAAATGTGCACACCGGAGACTACTTTTCCCAGAAGTCTTTGCGACCTGCTCAAATTAGATGCAGTTTAATTCCAAAAGCGAACCGACGCACATTTTTATTTTATTTTTAAATATTTGTTTTTTGGTGATTTTTTACGGTTTCTTTTGCTCACGTTTAAACTCTATTATTGCTTAATTACAATTATTTTTTTCGTGAACGGAATTGTTGAAAAACGTAAATCTGTCGCCGGCGATGCCAGCCAATTGCAGAGCAACGTAAATGACAGCTTGCAGCCAATCGGCGCCATCGTTCTTGGGAGGCGGCATCGGGCGGAGAACTGCTGTTAGTCTGCGCCGTGTTTATTGTTAAGGTTGTGTGGATTAACACTGCGGTACCCATCTCTCCCAAAGCGATACCGCTATTTATTTGGCTTTCAAATGAATTTGAAAATAAAAAAGCGCGGTAAGTGCGGCCGCGGCTCAAGCAAATCCTCCCGCGGGTGTTTAAAACTGTGTGTTCCGGACTGACGGCTGTCAAAAATCCCCAGGCCGGGAATTTGTTTGTGTTGATACCGGTTGAAGGCGCGTTTGCGTGTCTGCCGCGGCAACCCGCCGGTGGAGAACCGTACCGGGTCAAGCTAGCGCTAGCCCCGGTTAACGCTAGCAAGAACCGCACTGCGGGACGGTGAGAACTAGCAGTGATGTCCAACGGGAAGACGGAAAGGGGAAGGGGGGGCCGACTGGCTTCATGGCAGGGAGGGAGGGGGAGTTGGGGTGGGGATGGGGGGGCTTTTAAAGGGGTACAAGACCACCAGGAGTTGCTAGGTTACCACACTGTTTCCGCCTTAACATCCTGACAGGTCTCTGTTTGGCTTCTACAGATGGAGTCTCCAGCTGCAGAGAGGAGGAAGTGATGTGAAGCAAAGATGGCCAAACAGGAAGTCAGGGTAGATCACTCAGACTGAGCAGTGGAGCATCTGTTGCCATGGCAAACTCGGTGGCCACCTTGGCGGTTCAGTCGGAACTCCTGCCCCCTCAGTCCGCGGCGTCCCTCTCGCCATTCCCGTCACTCCTGGGCGCAGGGGAGGACGGGGAGGACGAGCGGGTGAAGACGGATGGGGAGAAGGGTGTGGTGGAGGGAGGGGAGGAGGTGGTCCTGGACATGGTCGCGCCCTCGGTCCCGGCGCCAAAGACGGAGCAGTCGGAGCATCCCTTCCAGTGCCTGGACTGCGGGAAGAGCTTTCGGTGGTTGTCCAGGCTTACACACCATCTGAGGAGCCACAACAACGAGCGGCCCTACCGGTGTAACATCTGCCCAAAGGCCTTCAAGGGCTCCTCAGCCCTCCTCTACCACCAACGGTACCCGGGATCCTAGCTTCACTCATGCCATCCCGCCCCCCATTGAACGAGATCACACTGAGAATAGATACGATACGATGGCCGAAACTCCCCCAAATCCACAGCCAGCAGCAAAAAAAACTCTTAAATCTGACACAGTTCACATTTAAAAAGCTCCAGGTCTGTTATCTGTGTCAAATGTCCAACACCCGTGGCCCATGAGAGCCTGCAGGGAATCAGACGTTTATTATACTAATCAGTGCTGCGCTCAAGTCTCTAATTTCACTTTAAAAGCTCGTAAACAGCAACCTCAGAATGACAAAAAAAACAATAATAGCAGTCAAGTCCAGAGGATGTTGTGTTGCACGGTAACTAGAAAATAGAAATACTTGTTACAACATGGATGTTGTAACAACCGAAATGTACACAAACACATGCCACTGGCCCCAAACCTGAGCATGTTAAAAACGCAGTCCTTGACATTCTTGTCAAAAAGTAATATTCATCAACCCCTTTTTTTGTTGAAGATCTCATGGATCTAAAATTGTTACCTTACTAACATAGATATTTATTTTTGTATTTAGCATACAGTAATCATAAAGTATGATTTCCTGGAGAAATGTTACCCTGTAGCCGTAGCTCTGTGCTGGTTGCTAATGTAATCCACTCACTTATCAGCACAGAACTCTTACGAAAACAAGCGATCTAAGATCTTAAAACACCTTTAGTCCCGTTGGTGCACGGCTACCCGATACATCAACCTGCTTGGGTAGAAATTCTAATGTTAGCGATGAATGACCACTGGTGTTTTTGCGTTGCAGGTCTCACTCAGGGGAGAAGCCTTACAAGTGCCAGGACTGCGGCAAAGCCTTCAAACGTTCCTCTCTGCTGCAGGTGGGACTTGGAAGTGGGATTTTTTTTTTTTTTTTTTTACATAAGTTAACATAACAATCTTTATCATGCACTCAGGGTGGTGGGGGTCACTTGGCAAGAGGCAGGGTTCATCCCCTCCTTGGTGCCAGATGATCAGAGGGCCACATATAGAGATCATATAGAGTCTCCAGTGGACTGGACCATCGGCATGTTTTTGGTCTGTAGGAGGAAACCGTAGAACTTGGAGTAATACAACCAGGGTCCTTCTTGCTATGAGGCTTCCATCTTGCTAACCAACACGCTAACATGTGACATCCGGTGTTGTACATAACTATGTCACTAACCTAGGCTAGCACAGTGGAGTCTGGAGAGGCAGTTAATTCCCCTTTTCCCAGCGTTCTCTAATTTCACTTCAATGGATATGGCTTTCCTTTTCCTTGAAGCACTGCCATCAGTCTTACGCTTGGGAGCCATAAAGTTTCTTAAAAAAGCGACTCAGATGAAAACAAAAGTACAACTGGTGATTGTAAACAAAGCCGGCTTCCCCGTATCGCGCTGCGTGACAATGTACTGTATGCCTCCGCTCGGCTAGCCAACTAGTTCCTGTGTAAAATTTGTTTTCATGTCACAAATGGCATACCTCGGAATGATTGAATAGCACTTTCTTAATTTATGGGAGATGGCGACGTAACTAGGAAACACCGTGGGTCGAGGACGTCGTAATCCAAAGACTTCCTGTAATTAATGACCGAGGGAGGCCATTAGCTGGTTATGCTAAGCTAACCAGGAGGACCCTTGAAAGCCACCCCTTTTTTCAAGACTGACTACGTATGTCCCTGTCATAGGTTCATCAGAGCGTCCACACCGGAGTGAGAACCTTCCTGTGCCCCTACTGCCCCCTGACCTTCAAATGGAGCTCCCACTACCAGTATCACCAGCGGCAGCACACCGGCGAGTGCCCGTACCGCTGCGACACCTGCCCCAAGGCCTTCAAGAACTCCAGCAGTCTCCGGCGACACAAGAACGTCCACCTGGGCCTGAAGCCGTACAGCTGCTCAGTGTGCAACAAGTCCTTCACGCAGTCCACTAACCTGCGGCAGCACATGAGGATCCACACGGGCGAGCGGCCTTATGTTTGCGGCGAGTGCGGCCGCAGCTTTACGCACTCGTCCAACCTGGCGCTGCACAGGAACTCCCACGCTGGCGCCGCAGCGAAGGAAGGGAAGGGCAGCAGCGGTGAGGAGACAAGGAAGGGGAGCGAAGTGGTGCAGGTGGTGGTGGGAGGGGAGGCGGTGACGTCGTCAATGCTGACGGACATGGTGGGGTTTGTCAGCCAGGATGGCGCGGACGGAGTCGGGGTGGGGATGGAGGAGGTGTTCCTGTCCGCTGCTCCGTCCGGGCCGAGCCCGAGCCTCCTCCCGCAGCTCGCCCTGGCGCCCCAAGCAGACAACGCCTGTGCATCCAGGGCCATCGGAACGGAAGTCCACCTGAGCACCGACACCGGCGCCAGCGTGCTGCTGTACAGCTGCGGAAGCTGCAGCCACACCTTCGGCACGCGCTCCGAGCTGGAGGAGCACCAGTCCATGCACATGGCGCCGGAGGAGGGCGGGGCTAGCGGGGCCGGGGGACCCGGGCCCGGCGTGGAGGTCGGGGACGGGCTGGTGGGCGCTGGCCACCTGCTGGCAGACTTCGAGGAGGTGGTGGAGACGACGACGGTGGCAGAGGGCGGGCACGCCACGGAGGTGCTGCTGGGGCTCGCCGAGGGAGCTGACCCGAACAACACAGTAAGGAAACACAAAATAAACCACAAACAAGCGCTTCTACACACACACACACACACACACACACATATACTAAGGAAAAAATATTTGACAAAACCCCTTCCATGACTGTAATTGTCTTTTATATACGCAAATATTTCCACAACTTTTCTCAAATACTATCTGTACTGCAGTATTTTTTTCTTGCTGTGCTTTATTTGTATTTGCGTTAAAGGTGACTAGAGCTATGCTCTCTTGCGTCACCAAGTGTCTGAGTGACGGAAGGCGGTTTTGCCCTGATTGACGATTGGTTCTCACTCCCGCCAATCAAAACATCCTCACCGTTGTCCCCGCCCCCTGTCAGTCTGTGAAAACCAGCTGCTCTTTTTTTGGGGGTTGTTTCGATTAAAAAGTCTGAGGCCCGTTCTCTGGAGAATAGTGGGCTGAACCAAGACCAGGACCATACCAAGTGAAAGTAAAACGCGTACATTATTATTTTTATTTTTATTTTTTTTGTAATACGTTTCTGATACTTTCAAAGCACCCTAAGAAAAACTCCTCCAGGTAAACGTAGCTTGACGTTTTTGTGCTTCTTTGAGCAGAACGATATATATATATATATATATATACATCATGCAAAATGGGGAAAAAGAAAACGATTTTCATGATTTGCGCCCTGCAAACAAATCCAGGAGCCAGCTCAGACGTTCCTCCTGGTCCGAGGCGGCGGCGGCTTTTCTGAGCCAAAACAAACCTCTGGTTTCCACGCCGCCGTCCAGCCGTTGGGTGCACGTTTTTTTTTTCAGAACGTAGGTCAAACCCTCCGACGGGGTCACAGCGGACAATTCGGGACGGGGTTTTGTTTCTGAAAAGCGCACAGGCTCGACGTCAACACGAGTCTGTTTCACGGCGCTGAGTAAAAGGCCGGCGTTTCCCAAAGACCCCGCGGGGGTCCCAGATGGTGACTTTTTTTGTTTGTTTGTTTTTTTTGTTTGTTTTTTGGTTTTCGCCTTTAGAGCGGCGGCGCCACCCAGGCCCAGTTTGACCTGCTGCAGAGCTTCACCAAGGTGACTCAGAGCGCCGAGGCCGCCGTGCAGCCGGACGCCAGAACCACATGGGCGGGGCTGCCGTGCGGCCACTGCAGTAAGACCTTCAAGACCAGCGGAGGCCTGAACAGACATGTGTCACTGGTGAGAAGCCGCCAACGCCGCCGCCCCCCGACACTGACGGACACTACTAAAAATATCCCCCCCTGCAGCTGATCCTCAAAACAATTTCCATCATCTTCTGCTTTTTTTTTTTCCCCCCAGATGCACTCGCTCTCGTCCCAGTCCCGCTCGCAGTTCAGCTGCTCGGCCTGCGACCGCTCCTTCCCGCTGCTGTCCTCGCTGCTCACCCACCAGCACTCGCACACCCCCGAGCAGCGGCTGCTCGCCGAAGCCGAGGCCGAGATCGTCTGCCCGCCCTCGCTGTCGCTGTCGCTACCGTTACCGTCGTCGCCCGGTCAAGCCGACAAGCCGGCGGACGGCCCGGGGGCCATCCGTGTGGACATCATTGCCGTCGGCGAGGAGCAGGAGGAGCAGCCCGCCCGAGCGCCCAAGAACGCCAAGAGGACGGTCAAGAACGCCGCCGCCGGAGGTGACACATTCACGTTTCGAGGGGGGGGGTGATCTAAGTGTGTGTGTGAACCCCACCCGCCCTGTCTCATGTCTCTGACACCCCCTTCCCCCTATGCAGAGAGGCCATACCGCTGCTCCGAGTGCGGCAAGGCCTTCAAGGGCTCGTCGGCCCTCAAGTACCACATGCGCGACCACACCGGTGAGAGGCCATACCGCTGCACTGAGTGCGGGAAGAGCTTCAAGAGGTCATCACTACTCTCCATCCACCAGAGAGTAAGTCGACCCAGCACGTTCCCGCCCCCCCCACCCACCCAGGTGGAAGCTATTACAAACAGAACCCCCTCCTAATGGAAGGGATCAGGGTCGGTCCTCCATTCCCCGTCGCTGACATCACCCAGTTTTGTTTTTTTTTCTTGCAAACATAACAGGAGCACACCGGCAAACTCATATAAAACTCAGAAGAAAGTCCAGCCAATCGGCATGCGGTTCTACGGCATGATGTCATCAACCCCAGGCCATCGCCGCAGGGGGGGGGCAAGAATGTCGGCGGAACCGAGAGGGTTTTCTTTGCTCCTCTTCCGGCGTGATTTTGATAGACAGGCGGCGGGTCATCCAATCACGGCCCACATCCAGTTTGAAAGTACACGTCCCCTTTGGCTTTCTGGATGTTCGTGCATAATGCATCATCCGCTGTGCATGTCAGGCCGACAGCTTATGAGCTGTCTTTTCAAATCTTGAAAAGATTTGGAAAAGAGTTTTTCAGAGTTGTTGGTCACAGCCTGAGATTTTACAGAGATTGTGAATCTTACAGGGTCACTGCTTACAGAACTACATATTTTCCGGACTGTAAGTCCTTCAAGCCAAGAAATGCATAATGAGAAGAAAAAAAACATAAGTTGCACTGGACTATAAGTTGCATTTTTGCGGGGAAAATTTATTTTAAAAATCATCACAAAACATATTAACTGATAGAGAGGTGGCAGCGTTGCATAAAGCAGTAACACCTAGAAGGTCCTACTGTAAAGTCATTTATATAAATCGCCTTGGTTACTGCCTGAGCGTGGAGACGTGTCTGCACCGTTGACAAGCCTCTCCCGGCAGCACCTTGTTCAAGCACCAATTTGTGAACTTCTTTCATCTAGCTTTTAGCTCGCAATTAGCTTTTTTTATTTTCTTCATTGCAGTTAGAATATCCTCCGCTTGTTGCCATTCCCTCACTAGTTTCTCGCTCGCTCCGAACTTTGTCTCCGCTGCTCGATTACCATTTTAAGCCGCATTTTTCAATACTTGGAGCTTGTAATCTGCATAATAGTATTTTTTGGGGGGGTGCATTTAGTCTTTGTCAGTTAAATTTTCAGTGGTGCAAGTAGCAGATACTGTCAGACAAGCCTACTGTAGACCGCACTCTCTGCGGCTGTCAGTGTGAAAATAACAAGCATGCAAGTCAAACCTGAGTATAAGTCGCAGGACCAGCCAAACCATGAAAAAAGTGCAACTTATAGTCGGAAAAATACAGTACAACCACATTCTTTCAGCAATTTTTTTTCCCACCATGCAATGTTTTCACCGGGTATTTTCAGAGCTGCTTTTCCTTTTCCACTTGGTTGTGATACGTCAGGGAGTTGGCAATGTACAAGATGCTTCTCTTCCTGGACATTCTGCGTTCATCCATACTGCAAACAAATACCGCTGATACTGCCCTGTTTGTCTACAAATTTCCTGTTTCCGGTTTCGTCTTAGCTCGTCTATTGGTTGTTGATTGTGTCACTTGCGATAATATCAAACATGTTAGATTAGCCCAAGACTAGGAAAAGACTGGTCTAAAATAGCTCAAATTACCACCTATTTTTTCAAATTTCCTTCCAAGTTTCAGTTTTTAGTCTGAGGCCGGGAAAACATTCAGGCGTACACCTAGCATTAGCCTCTAGCCCTAAGATTTGCATTCCCACGAGCAGTAAGGGACCACGGGTGGGACCGGTGCACTATGAACCTTGAGCTTAAAACCCAACAGAGGAAGAAGAGTTCGACAACATGCTGAGTTGGTGCCTCAACGTTCATGTTTTGCATGGGGGGAATAAGAAGCACAGACTATTAGATGGATTGAAGTGTTTTTTTTTATCCTCTCTGGACTTATTTTGGCCCAAATATTGATGTTCCTTTGCGACCCCTTGAAACCCCTGGCATAGCAGACCTTGCATCTCTTGCCATTTCTGTCTATTCTGTCGCAAGAAAACAGCAGACCAGTGAGCGCAAAAATGGCGTTCCTCATTCTCCAAGCAGTACCTGTCAATGGACATAGCCTATGAATTCCACCAATCAAAAAAAAAAAGCACCTATGTCACACAAGCTACTATGAAACTGTAAAAAGCCCCCACCATGGAGTAGGAGCTACGTAGGTTCGGGCAGCCAAGGTCCAAAGTGCCAGGTTCTTCTGCTACCTGATGGCACAGAAGAACGGTCTAGTTCCTGAAAAATTTCTTAGAACTGAAGCGCCGTTTGTCGTCTTGTTGATTTGTGAGTTTTTCTCAAACAAGCGCATCAGTGAACATTTGTCCGTGCCAGTCTGCAGGCTTGCACACGGAAGGAATTACAGGAATTACATCGCCGCCCTAGTGGCAGAATGGACACACTACACCCAAAATTTTTTAGTCACGAATCCCTATTTTCCCGGTGATGGCACTTTGAAAACCATCATATCAAGATATTTATTCACATAAAAACACAGCACTACACGAGATACCTCTGGTTTATTGATTTATTGACATTGTCCCATCAACACAAGAAGGTCCCGTACGTACGCCTCGATTGACGGGTGACCCATCCGGGATAAGCCCGCCTCTCGCCGCGGTGTGAATTTGGTTGTTTGTTTTATTTTTAAGGAACATCCAAAGACAAGAAAAAACCTTGATTGACGTGGCTCCGTCTCTTTCCCCCAGGTCCACACAGGAGTCCGGGCCTTCCAGTGCCCCCACTGCCCGCTGACCTTCAAGTGGAGCTCCCACTACCAGTACCACCTGAGGCAGCACACCGGTGAGAGGCCCTACGTCTGCAAGGAGTGCGGCAAGTCCTTCAAGAACACCAGCTGCCTGCGGCGCCACAGCCAGATGCACTCCGGGCTGCGACCGCACATCTGCTCCATCTGCTCCAAGTCCTTCTCGCAGACGTCCAACCTCAAACAGGTCCGGCGCCGCCACCCGCGCCGTTTTAGTCAGGAACATATGGACCCGAAACGGCCAATGACAGCCAGGGGTTTCACGAGGAGACGCGTGACGTCAGGCTAAGAGCCAAAAAGTAAACAGGACACACGTGTGTCGTGTCGTCGCTGTTAGCTGTAGCTGTTAGCCAGACGTCATGCTAAACCTGCCCCTTGGCTGTGATTGGCTGGTCAGGGTGAAGCCTCCGGACCGGTCAAATGACGTGTTTTTTTTCCCCTCTTTGCAGCATGAGCGCACCCACTCCGGCGAGAGGCCCTTCCAGTGCGTGCACTGCAACAAGAGCTTCACGCACTCCTCCAACCTGCAGCTCCACGTCCGCACGCACTCGTCGCGCAAGGACTTCAAGTGCCCGTACTGCGCCAAGGAGTTCGTCATGCACTCCTATCTGCAGAGGCACATCCGGACGCACGGCGGCGGCGTGCTGCTGCCGTGTCCCGGCGCCGCCGGCAAGGACGGCGTAGCGGTGAAGGCCAGCGTCGGCGGCGTGACGACCACCACCACGCTGCTCAACCCCATCACCCTGGAGGCGTCGGGGAACAACGGCAGCCTGATCGTGTCCCAGCCGGCGCTCAACATCCCTCCCAACACCTCCCAGAACTACTTCATGATCCAGACCACCAGCGGGCTGCAGCTCATCCCACTGTCACAGACTCCGCCACCACCACCGGTGCCCCCGCCCCCTCCGCCGCCGCCAACCCAGAACTTCTACCTCCTCCAGTGCCCTTCGGCTAATGGCTCCCAGTCCAGCCTGATCCTGGTCCCGACAGGAACCCCGCCTCCGGCCGCCCAGGATCCGCCGGCCCTCCCCGTCCTCCAGCCCGTCCTCAACCAAACACCAGCGCATCTCCACCAATTCCCTGCCGTGTCACCGCCACAGCGGATCATCATAGCCAACGGCAACGGCGCGAGCGTGCCCGCGGCTGCCACACCGACGCACGCCCTCCCCGCCAACTCGCTTCTGACCCGGCCCATATTAGGGAAAAGCACACGGACGGCGAGGGGCCGGCGAGGATGCAAGTCAAACGCCGGCGCGCACAAAGCGGTTCCCGCCGGCCAAAACGCGTCGTTGGCGAACTGCGTGGCGAACGCAGCGCATCCTCCCTCCGCCGCCCCACCGCCCCCGGATGCCGATTGTCCCACCGATGCCGCCGCCACCTCAGGGTCCCCGTCAGCCGTTACGACCGCCTCCATCCCGGAGGAGACGCCCTCGGGGGGGCTACGGACAGGGGAAGCCATGCAGGGAAAGCAATTCGTGTTGTGCTTCGACAACGACGGGGCGGCGAAGGAGGGTGTGAACATCAGCGAGGGCGGGGACTCGTACGTGTTGCAGTACGAGGGGGCGGCGTCGGGGGGCGTGGCAGAGGGGAAGTCACTGGTGCTGCAGTTCAAGGCCGAAGCGCAAGGAGACGGCGCAAAGGGCGGGGACAAGGGCGGGATGATGTCGCTACTGCAGGAGTGGGGTGGCGAGAAGCCGGGGGAGGGCGGCGCGGGCCAGGAGGACGGGCAGGAGTCCTACGTCCTGCACTTCCACACTGAGGCGGCGGAAGGGGAGCAGGCCCACGCCGGCTTCCCCCAGGGCGGGGACGGCGGCCTGCAGCTCTCCTGCGCCGCCGCCCAGGGCCTGGTGCCCCTGGACGGGCAGGAAGTGGTGTTCCAGGTGGGCGGCGAGGCCAAGATGGAGCAGGGCGGCGAGGAGGGCGTGCAGATGATAGCGCTCATCGAAGGGGAGGGCATGGGTGGAGAGGGGGGCGGCTGCGGAGGGGGAAGCGGCGCAGACGGCGGGGATGCTATGGAGGGCATCTTCCAGCTGGAGGGCGGAGAGGAGATTGTCATCATCGAGGTTTGAAGAGAGAAGACCCCACCGGAAGTGGACCTTAAGATGTTGACTCTAGAACTGACTTGCGCGGGCACATGCACGCACGGCCCCTCGACTCGGTGTGTTTGCACTTTAATCGGTTTGTCCCCGGAATACGAGCGAAATCATGGTACCGGAAGAACCGGACGTGTCCGAACTGATCCAGTTTAATCAAGGAAAAAACAAATCACGTTTTTTTTTTTGTTTGTTTTTGTTGACAAATGTAAATGATAATTTCCCGCGACAGTAATTATTATTAATAAATCTGTTTAAGCCTTGTTTTGATTTTTTTTTTTTTTTGTTGTATTCAACTTACGTCAGTGACGCAACGTCCGCCATTCTCGTAGCTCCGGCCCCCACGCCAGGCGCGCGATGCTATTTACGTTACGCACAAAGATGGCGTAAAAAGCGTCGGAGCCATGCAGCCGCCGCGGAGCACGTCCGCGTCCAAAGCCGCCCGCCGGCGTCCCTCCGAAACCGGAAGGACGTGAAGCGCACGGAGAGACACTTTAAAATAGCCCGTTCACATCCGGTGACGTCATCCCCGCCCGGTCGAAGGTAAGGCGATCTAATGGTGGAGGAGGAGGAGGGGGGGCGTAATGGTTTCGTCCGGATCGGGAAACTAATCGCCGATCGATCCGGCGTTTTTTCGCACTCGAAACGAGTTTGAAGGAACCGGGGATCGTTGTGATTGAAAGCGGCACCGGCGGCGGAGAGACAGGCGGTTGATCCGCCGTTAATCCACCCCGCCCCCCCCCCTCCCCCGCGGAGGGTGGGAGGATCAAGTGCCCAACGCAGGGGAGGAACGTGATACCGGAGAGGCGCGTAGAGTTGGCGGCTGTTCCCGGTTCCTCAGAATCCGGATAATTTCTCAACCATGACCCGGATTGGTCCAGGGATTGAATAACCCCACGCATTAAACAAATAATATTGTCCAATGCACAAAAATACATTTTTATGTGATCCGGATTTCTTCCAGGACCTTCGGAGGCCAGCTGAGATGGTGCGTCTAGACCTGGAGCAGGTGGTGATGAGGAGGATGAAGGAGGACGACATCGAGGCGGTCAAAGCCCTGGTCAAGGTGCGGCCCTGGTGGGGTCAGAGGTCAAAGGTCAAGACCTAAATCTCAAACTGATGCTCTGGGGTTTGATTGTGGCGGGTCACCGCTTCCTGTTCAGCCTTCTTCACAGGGGTGACTGGATTCACCCCAACATTTTTTCGTTCTAAAAATGAATCCATCAACAAAACATTGCAGTTCAAATGGTAATATTATATTACCAATAATATTTATATTATTCTATATTTATTTAGTAATATTTATTCTATTAAAGTAATTAAAATTAAACATATTTGGATTAAACATATTTGATGAAAATATGTTTAGAAATTTATTTTATAATTTTAATTTAATCTAATTATTAATTTAATTATTTTTATAATATATCAAAATTATTATTTTTTTATATTGTCTAAAAGTATTCTCCTTCCTTTCTCCCTCTCCTCTCTTTATTCTATCAATTAATGCAATTTATGCAAATAATTCTCATCAAAATTAACCCACATGATAAAGTAAGGGATAAAAGGGGCTTGAAAGTAAATAAAATCTAGGTTTTGATGTGAATATTTTCAAAAAATAGAAAAAAGTTTGATTTGACATTTTTTTATATAATTTCCAAAATGTGTTTTAATAATGCACAGAGTCTCCTCACTCTATTTTCTACCCCCCAAGAAACTTTCGTTTCTTCACCTCCTCTGCTTATTCCATTCATCTAAATTAAATCAGGTGATAAAGCTCTAAAAGGGTCTGGAAATAAATAAAAAGTAGTATTTGATGAAAGTATATTAAAAGAAATTAATTTTAATTTTTAAAGAATATTTTCTAAAAATAGTGCGGGGCAGTTTCTCCTTTTTTTCTGCCTCAAAAAATCATCCTTTCTTTTCTTTCATCCCTTCCTCTCTCAGTGCAATTCAAAAAAGAGAGGGCAAAAAGTATAATCTAAGTCACACGACTAATAAAGTTATGGAAGGAGCTCTTTTGTTCAAAAAAATAGAATTTGATGAAAATATTTTTTAACTCAGTATTTATTTAGTTTTTCCCTACATCAATGACAGGTATCTATCATGAGATGGAAATATTAAAAAAAAATCATTAAAAAAAATTGATTTGAAATTTGTATGTATTTTTTAAACATATGTTTATTTACTCCTCTATTTTCTGCCTCAAAAAAATCATCCGTTCTTTCTTTTCATCCTCTCCCCTTATTATTTTTCATTTGTGTGCGTGTTTACATCCTTGCCAGCATTTCCCGTCTGCTAATAAAGTTTCTTTCTTATTGAAAGGAACTATAATAATGTTAATTAAATCATATGAAAAATAAGGTTAAAAAGCGATTTTTTTTTTTTTTGTATTTGATGAAAATATATTAAGAAATTGAAACAAATTTGATATGAAATTGTAAAAATCTTCTAAAAATGCATTTTAAAAATGACCCATATTGGTGTTTGTAATTTTTTTTTCTAAGGAGGGCTGCGAGGGCACGGAGAACCGCCTCGTCCTGCACGTCCTCACCCGTCCGCTCTGCCTCTTCATTCTGGCCGTCCTCTCGTCCGCCCTGCGCTGCCTCGTCCACTCCTTCGTCCTGGCGCTCGCCCTTCCGGTCTTCCTGCTCACCGTCTTCCTCAAGCTCACCATGCCACGCTCCACGGGCGTCCTGGGCAGCAGCCGGCCCAGCTGGGACTACGTGGGCAGCAGCTTTCGGGGCGGTTCCGACGAGTTCCTGGAAAACCCCTTCGGCGGCAGGACGCCAGTCATCAAAAAGGTCAGTCTGCGTGATTAAAACAGAAAGCAGCGTCCCGAGGAGGCGGGGCTTCCGAATAAGTTCCTATGAAAAGCTATTCCGGGTTATGTGATGTAAACAATGTTTAGACCTGCTGGTTCCCACCAAGCAAGAACATGAGGGCCTAGGCCTTGTGACAGACGCCATATTTGTAGTCCAGTACTGTGACCACCAGGGGACATTTTCGTCTGCGCCTGGTTCTTCCTGTATCCGGGAAAGCCCATCGCTGAATCAAAGATGTTGTGTCGCAGTTTAGTATAGCCTCAGAACAGCATTCCTGTAACGTGCAACTACAAACATGGCGTTGCACACCCCCTATATATATCAGACCCGTACGTCCAGGACTTGATCGGGGACTTTTTCTACGATCCCTGTGACGGACGCCGTATTTGTAATCCATCACTGTCGCCATCCCTCTGTTGTTGAACTAAGGTTAGCGTAGCCTCGTAGCGGTGTAGCTGTAGTGTGAATCGCCTCTGGAAAAGAACTACAAACATGGCATCGCATATGCCAACAATTGTCAGACCCAGTATGTCCTAGACTTGATCAGGCACAGTGATGGAGGCCATATTTGTAGTCCATCACTGTGGCCACTGTTTTCCTGTATCCAGGAAAATCCCTCAGTTGTTGAATTAAACTAAATGTCGCAGGTCAGCATAGCCATAATGTATATAGACATGGAAACGCTTCCGGATAAATTTCGTTGTGTTCCTCCACTTGCCGGCTCTCCCTGGGGTGCCGCCCCGTCTTAGGTCTGTGTGATTGCGTCCCAACGGACACACACACACACAGACGTCGTCTCCGGCCAATCAGAGCGAAGGGAACACGTGATGTCACGCGACCAGCTACGACCGTCTTTTACGTTTGTTTTTTTTTTTTTAAACAGGAGGATATCTATGACAACGCTGGGAGGTTCTTAAGAGAGGGGAGGGGGTTCCTCGATTCTGATTGGCTCTGGCTTGACAGCTAAATGAAACTGATAGCGGGGCGATTCCTCCGGTTGCCTGGCAACCGCTCTGAGGTTTTGGCCCTCTAAGCGGCGGTTGTGCTTGTGTGTGTGTCCCCTGTCCTGCAGCCGAGGCGGCGAGCCGGCGCCCGTGAGAAGGATGCGGCGGCAGAGGAGAAGGTGAGCGCGGAGCGGCAGCGGGAGGCGGGGGAGGTGTGGCTGGCCGAGTGCGACGGCGAGGCGGCGGCGTGCATCTTCCGGGAGCCGGAGCGACGACCCCGCACCAGGAGGATCTGCAGGCTGGTGACGGGCTCCTGGTACCGCCGGGAGGGCCTGGGCCGGCTGCTGGTCCAGAGCCTGGAGAGCAGGGAGCGGGCCTCCGGGGCCGCCAGGGTCTACGCCCATGTCCCCTTCCCCTCCAAGGTGGGGGAGGTCTTCTTCGGGAAGCTTGGGTACCGGCCGCTGGGCCAGGGCGAAGATGAGGAACGACCTGAGAGGGGTTTCCTGGGATACCCGCTCACCAAGGTCTTCTATAAAGACCTGTGAGAAGGACGGATGGACAGTGAGGGGATGATTGATTTATTTAGTCATCTATCGGCCTTTTTCATCCCCAGCACCTCTCAAACAACAACAGCGTGAATGTGAACAAAAGGCGGCGTCCGGATTTCAATCCTGCTGCGGTTTCTACATCATCCTCTCTTCTCTTCCCCCATCCTCTCTCCTGATCTGTGCACGTGGGTTTTTTTCCGTGCCGGTGTTTCCTGTCTGCTAATAAAGTTTGTTATTCAAAAAAAGAACACTGAACTATGAGGATCTTATTTATAAGCAGGTGATAATGGGTGAGTGTTTGTGTGTGTGTGTCTGTGGGTGGGAGCGTGCACTCTGATGCACGAGTGTGTGCAAGGTATTTGCATGTGTAGTACTGTATGCGCGTGTGTGAGGGATTTTGAATGGATACCTGTGTGTGCTCAGATGTGGGTTTACCTGCGTGTTCATGTGTGTGCATGTGCATCCTTGTGTCAGAATGCATGGGTAAATAAATACAACTACTCTGTGTGTATGTGTGTGTGTGTGTGTGTGTGTACGTGCGTATGTGTCCTTGTGCCTGAATGCAGTTACATGTATGTATACTTACAGTGTGTGTTTGTGTGATTTAACTGACTGTATTTGTGTGTATTCGCATGCATGTGCACGAGTGTCCTTGTGCACAAATGTATGTGTGTATATGTACAGTATGTGTGTTCACACATTTGTTTCCTTAAGCATGAGTCTGTGAGTGTATATGTACAGCGTGTGTGATTTAATTGATTGTATATGTGTGTTTGTGTGTATATACATTAGCGTGTGTGTTTGTGAAGTTTATGTACGTGTATGTGCTCAGTTGTGTGCATGTATATACATTCACATGCACACATGTCCATCCTTGTGCCCAAATGCATGGACGCATGCATGTATACCTACTGTGTGTGTGTGTGTGTATGTGTGTGTGTGCGTGTGTGTGTGCGTGTGATTTGACTGTGACTGTATATGTGTGCACACTAAGTATGTTTGTGTATATTTGCATGCATGTGCGGGACTGTACGTGTGTATACCTACTGTATATGTGTGTGTGTGTGTGTGTGTGTGTGTGTGTGTGTGTGATATTCAACTGACTCTATTCTCAGATGTGTTTGCATGTGTGTATATTAGTGTGTGTGTCAGTGCATGTGTCCTTGTGCATGAGCATGTGTGTATCTGTGTGTATTTAATGGATAAAGATTGTATATGTACATGTGCTCAGTTGTTTGCTTGTACATACATGCACGTGTGTGTGTGTGTGTGTGTGTGTGTGTGTGTGTGTGTGTGTATGTGTGTGTGTGTGTGTGTATGTGTGTGTGTGTGTGTGTGAGAGAGAGAGAGAGACCACATACACAGGATGATGCACATTTACTGTACAGGAAGTTGTGCGGTTTCAAGTGAATCTGCAGAAACCGGTTGGTTTTTCTTTAACTCTTCCTGTTACTTTACCTTCTGTGGGAGAACGTGAGTCGACAATGATTGCTCAAAGTTCACAAAATATGTCATCGCACAAGAACGACAGCTTTATTAATTTACCGTTGGGGTATCATTTTTACCCTACATGCGGTATGCAGGTGTGTGTATGTGCGCTCACAGTGTTTGACCTTAAATCCCTATTTCCTCAAACAGATAACGCGAGCTAACCAAACAGCTAACCCAGTTAGCTGCATCATAGCTTGTCACGACCGCCATTAACAGTTAGCATCATTACATCCGTAACTCAAAGGTTGTTGGTTCTAATCCAACAGTTCTCTGTGTGTTCTCCCCACGTTCTCCCGCCTGAGTTCTTCCTAATCTTCGTCGACGGCTCCAGTTTTCTGCAGGTGTGAATAACAGGGCGGACAGTTTGCATGTGTCTGTTTGATTGACAGGTGACCTGTCCAGCTTAAGCCCCGCCTCCCGCCAGGATGGGATTGGTCCATTTCCTGTAAAAAGAAAGTCTGACAATGCAGATTCCTGCAAAACCCAAATCCCTCTGGAGATCCTTTACATTGGGGGTCAGGAACCTTTTTGACTTAGAGAGCCATAAAAGCCAAATATTTCTAAATATATTTCATTGAGAGCCATGTAGTATTTTTAAGGCCCTAATAAATTAAACATGTCTTACTTTTAATGCGACATCTGGTGCCGCATGGATTTGTTCGAAGTGACGCTTTATATTTGACCGTTTCATCGATGCAGTTTTATCATTGCATATTAGACATACAAATGCAAATGTCCACGCAGCCCTAAAATAATCATTGTCTTTTTTTTCCTTTTCACCATCGTTTCTGTTACAAGGATAAACTATTTGCCAATCTGATA
The DNA here is from genome assembly GCF_037954325.1 of Fistularia commersonii. Lineage (NCBI taxonomy): Eukaryota > Metazoa > Chordata > Actinopteri > Syngnathiformes > Fistulariidae > Fistularia > Fistularia commersonii. The sequence goes on along the minus strand of NC_141294.1, from coordinate 18,659,854 downwards.
AAATCGATTTCTTCACCTTTACAAAGACTGCTCTGAAGCCATTGGTTCCCAACCCGATCAACGGGTGACCTGTGAAATTTATCTTCAAATCTAATTTCTGTTTACTTTAAAATGACAGTATTATGTAGAAATATCACAAGTATTTTAAATTCAACTCCAAACCTTTTTTTTTTTTCAACTCAAAATTGTCTGGGAGCCATATGCCGTCACTGAAAGAGCCATATATGGCTCGCAACCCATAGTTTCCCAACCACTGCTTTACATCCTGATTTTTGTAAATCATTAATAACACTATTTGTCAGATATTACGTTTGTACATCAGTCATAACACTGTTGATTAGCAATAACGTTTTTTGTAAATTGCAATTTATTAGTAATACCTTTTTTTTTGTAAATTAGCAATAAAAGTTTATTAGTAATAGGATTTATATATCAGTAGTAACGTGATTTATAAGTAATAATAGTTATAAAATCAGTAATAATAATTTTTTGTAATACCATTTTTGTAAATTAGCAACATAGTTTATTGGTAATAACATTTACAAATTAGGTTATAAAAGTTTATTATCAGTAAGGTCTTTTGTAAGTTGGCAAAAACAGTGTATTAGTAATGCTTTTTTGTAAATTAGTAATAGCGGTTTATTAGTAACAGCTCTTATAAATGAGTAATAACACTGTTTTTGGTTCATGACAGTTTATAAATCAGTAATAAAACCCCTGAAAGAGGGAAAGGAGCTGCTGTAGACAGTGTGGTGGGGCGTTTTTGCAGGTGAGTGGCACTTTATGAGACTCTGTGTTGATTTTTTTTTTTTCCACAAACGGAGGCTGACCCCGAGACAGTTGACAGGACGCTGTATTTGTGCAGCATGATGACGTGTGCGGGAAGTGGCTGCAGCGCCGCTACCACCACAACAACAATAACATCAACAACAACAACAACATCAACAACAACAAGGCATTCTACTGCAAACTAGAGATCAGAAATGCAGCCATGTCTTTAACTCCTCAGTACCTGAATCGACTTTTACTTTATGATCAAATAAAACTGTGCGGCGAGGGATGATTGACCCACGTGCTGATGTTGCACGCGAGAAACCAAAATTATGCAGAAATATTGACTCTTATGCACGCATACATAAATACAGTATATACCTTAATAGGGCTGCACTGAACAAAATGGCCTGAAAATATTCAGAAATGTCTCTTGAGTTGTTTTGTTGATGAAAAGTGTGTGTGAGTGTGTGTGTGTGTGTGTGTGTGTGTGTGTGGTCCCCCATTAAATACAAGCATTGTTAAAAGATGAGAAATAGAGGTTGCTCTTTCCCACTTTGGTGATTAAAGGGTTAATTACAAACAAACAAACAAAAAAGCTGCAGACACCCTGCAAAGCAACGTGTGTGAGTGTGTGTGTGTGTGCACGGCCGGAGGATTTTTCACCTCGTAAAAAGTGCCGTCGGTTCCCGGGGCCCCGGGCGGGTTCTGCCCCGGGGAACCGACACCTGTCAGCCCCGGGGCTCTGGAGCCGCCCAGATCGCTGGCTGCTATTTCTGCCGTCAGGAAACAGATGTGAGTTCACACACTGGAAAGAAAGTCTGTTTGTGACTGTGGTCATGTGCGTCTGCACGGTATGGCTGCGTTTGTGTGTGTGTGTGTGTGTGCACGCGCGCAGGGTGTGGGCGGGTGGGTTTTCGGAAAGTATGACTCTGCGTTTCCTTCACCCGGTTTTTCTGCCCCTGACTGAGGGTTAAATGGACTGCAGTGTCTGGCCATACTGTACTCTTGCACCACACACACACACACACACACACACACACACACACACACATGCACGCTCGCATGCACATGCACACATGCATGCTCCACTTGCAAATTCGTTGGAAAACCTTAGGTAAACATCACTATTACCGGGTATATAGGACTATTGATCACCGAGGTTAATGATAGGAAAAAACAAAAATTCTGCAGTTGTCCCCTTGCCTTCAGGAAAAACAAGCAAACTAAACAGAAATCAGAAGAGCTGTGCTACCTCTGGACCCACCCCACCCCAAAATATCAAGAAGTGACCTGACACCTGGCTGAAAATCCCAAAACGTTAAAATGAAACGTGTTTGGGTTAATCAAAACACCCTCGAAACCTGCATGGAATTACCCTCAAAATTACAACAAATTACAATGACATCAGACCTCTGACATCGCCATGGTCGCCGGATGCATCGCTAGTTATGCTAATTGCTAATGTGTGAGTCATTAGGCTGACAGGAGAATCAGTGAGTCACCTGACTCGGGGTTCGTACAGGGAGGGTCGATATGCTAACGTGTCTGACATTAGGCTAATAGGTGGGGCGGGGTGACTCGTCAGTCGCAAGTGGGTTGAATGGTTAGCAGGTTATGCAAGAATAAGTCTATTGCCTGGCTTGGAGTTTGTACGGGGGTATTTGTTATGGTAACGTGTGTCAGTAAGCTAACGTGTGTAAGTAAGCTCACATGTGCGTCGTCAGCAAACAAGAGAATCCGTGGTTTGCCTTAATTGGGGTTCTTACACTGGTTGCTATGCTAGCATTCGAATCATTAGGCTAACATGAGTAATGGTGGTAATAGTAATGGTGGCTTCAGGTTCATATGGGGGGGTTGTTATGTTAGCGTGGGATTTGGTAAGCTAATGTTTGACTCATTGGGAAAAATAAGAGAATCAGCGGGTCACCTTATATTTCTTGACCTGTCAGCCGCGTTCGACACAGTCAACCACCAGATCCTTGTCTCTTCCCTCAAGGGTCTGGGTGTTATAGGATCTGCACTCTCCCTGTTGGCATCCTACCTGACAGGTCGCTCCTACCAGGTGACATGGCGGGAGGCTGTGTCTGAACCACGCAGACTGTCTACCGGTGTTCCACAAGGTTCAGTTTTAGGCCCTCTCCTCTTCTCCCTGTGCACGACATCGCTTGGTTCTGTCATTCGCTCCCATGGCTTCTCCTACCACTGCTATGCTGACGACACACAGCCGATCCTGTCTTTCCCTCCGTCAGACACACAGGTGGAAACCCGAATGACAGCTTGCCTGTTTGACATCTCAGATTGGATAGCAACTAACCACCTGAAGCTCAACCTAGACACTTTCTCCCGGGGAAAGGTTGTCCGCATAGAGACCTGGCCATCACCATCGACAACACTGTGGTAAGGCCTACCACAACTGCGAGAATCCTGGGTGTGGTCCTAGACAACCGACTGTCGTTCTCAGCGAACGTCGCAGCAGTCGCATCTTCCTGCAGATTCCTCTGCTACAACATCAGGAAGATTCGCAGATTCCTCACAGAGGATACATCGCAGATATTCATCCAGGTTCTAGTCATCTCTCGTCTGGGCTACCGCAACTCCCTCCTTGCCGGTGCCCCAGCGGTGACCATCAGGCCTCTGGAGCTTATTCAAAAAGCGGCAGGCCTCCTGATGTTCAACCGTCCCAAATTCTCCCACACAACTCCTCTTCTTATGTCCCTACACTAGCTCCCGGTAGCCGCCTATCGGGCAGTGAATGGGACAGCCCCATCATATCTCCAGGATATGGTCAAGCCACATGTCCCTACCCATCCCCTCCGATCTGCCACCTCTCGGCGACAGTCCACCCCATCACTCAGAGCCCCTGGCTGCTGATCAAACCGGTCTCGGCTCCTCTCTGTCTTGGCTCCTCAGTGGTGGAGCCAACTCCCGGAAAAGGTCAGAACAGCGGGGTCACTGCCCATCTTCCGCCGCGAACTAAAAACGTACCTCTTCACCAAGCACTACCTCACTAAACGCACTTAGCACCCCCCCCCAAAAAAAAAAACAAAACAAAACAAAAAAAAACGAATAAATTAATGTATGTATGTGATGTATATGGTTTTGAGATGGCTATTTGGCCGAGTGGTGACTTCTGAATAACGACTACTGGTACTTTGGATCTTCGGTTATTGAATTGCAATCTTTGTAAGTCGCTTTGGATAAAAGCGTCTCCTAAATGACTAATGTAATGTAATGTAATGTCGCCTGACTTGGGTTTCATCCTGCGTTGGTATGCTGAGGTGTCAGACGTCAGGCTAACAGGTGGGGTGACTTGTTGGTCACGAGCGAGTTAACTAGGTTTACGAGAGAGTGGGTCGGTTGTCTGACTTGGAGTTTGTAGTGTGAGGATTGTTATGGCAACGTGTGAGTCATTGGAAAACACGAGAATTAGTGGGTTCCCTATCGCGGGGCCCTTACAAGGGTTATTATGCTAGCGTGTGAATCGTTTGGCTAACAAAAGGTACTGGTGCATCAGCTGACTTCAGGTTCATACTGGGAGGGGGTAGCTATGCTAGCGTGGGTAAGCGTGAGAAACAGTGGGTCACCTGACTAGGGGCTCATACTGGTGGGTCTGTATGGTAATGTTTGTGACGTTAGGCTGGGTCAACTCGTTGGTCACGAGTGGGTTAACTTGTTAGTAGGTTTACGAGAGAATGGGCTGGTTGCCTGAGTTTGCAACGGGGTTTTGTTATGGTGACGAGTGAGTCACTGGAAAACAGAATCAGTGGGTTGCCTCACATGGGGTTCTTACAAGGGTTGTCATGCTAGCATGTGAACCGTTAGCCTAACAAGATTATTTGTTCATCAACTGACTTCAGGTTCATACGGGGGGGGGGGGGGGTTATGTTAGCGTGGTAGTTTGCAAGCTAATATAAGCTTATTTGCTGATGTGCGAGTCATTGGCAAATAGGGGAATCAGAGGGTCACCTGACTTGGGGTTCAAACTGATGAGCTGGTATGCTGGCGTGTGTGATGTTACGGTGTACTGACGGGGTTGTTATGGTAACAACATGGGTTGGGATGCTAGTGTATGCTAGGCTAAAAAGAGTATTGACATGTTAACTGATTTCAGGTTCATGGGGGCGGGGTTGTTATATCCAATTTGGGACATAGTGAGCTAATGTGTGAGTCATCAGCAAATCAGTGGGTCAGCTTATTTGGGGTTCATACTGGTGGATCAGTATGCTAACGTGTATGATGTTAGGCTAACGACTGTTGTGACTCGTTAGCAGGTTTATGAGGAAATCACTGGGCTGCCTGACCTCGGGTTTTTATGGAGGGGTCATTATGCTAAGATAGTGTTAGGCTAATCTGTGAGTCATCAGCAAACAACAGAATCAATAGGTTAAATCAACGCTTTGATTCTTAAATCTTACAGCGGTTGTTAGCCTGATGTGGGAGTCATCAACAAACAAAAGGAAGGTTGGAACACCTGACATGGGGTTCAGACAGGGGTGCTATGGTAACATCTCTGTCGTTAGAATAATGGGTGAGTTGTAAAGCTTACCTGCTCGGAGTTTGTAGGGGGGTTGTTTGCTAACTTGTAACTCGTCAGGCTGATGTCTGAGTCATCAGCAAACGAGAGAATCATTGGTTTGCCTTGGCCTCGTACAAGGGGTTGTTATGCTAACATGCGTGTTATTAGGCTAACAACAGCGGCTCACTTCCCTTGGGGTTTGCACAGAGGGGTCCTTATGCTAACATGTTGTTGGGCTAGTGTGTGAGTCATCAACAAACAACAGGATCAGTGGGTCAACTCACTTGGGGTTCTTACAGGGGTCATTATGCTAATGTATGAGTCATCAACAACAAGAGGAAGGTTGGATCGCCTGAGTTTAAATTCAGAAAGGGGTGCTGCTGTGCTAACATGTCCGCCTTTAGGAAATGGGTGAGTCGTTAGACTTAAAATAGAAGCAACGGGTCACCTGCTTGGGGGGGTTGTTTGCTAACAGGCTAATGTGTGAGTCATCAGGATTAGAGAATCCCACTTTAGCCTTCACTGGGGGGGGTTATGCTAATGTGTGTCGTTAGGCTTACAAGACACCCACGAGTAACCTTGCTTGGGCTTTGCACAGAGGGGTCGTTATGCTAACTCGTGTGGCATTAGGCTAACAAGAGCTCCAGTGGGTCACCTCACTCGGAGTGGTTATGCTATGACATGAGTCGCTAATCTTTTGGCGGTGGTCGTACCTCCTGATGGTAGAATGTTTTGGTGACCCCTTGTTTGTGTTCTAAAAAGTCCCAGCACACACACGCACACACACACACACACACACACACACACACACACACACTTTGATATTAACCAAAACATACTTATATATATAAGATTTACTTTTCTTGACATTCTCTAGGTCAAACTGACGCCTTCTGCAGGGGTGTTACTGCAAGTGTGTGTGTGCGTGTGTGTGTGTGTGACTGTGAGATGACCCCGGTCGGCTGCGGTTTAAACCTTGAAAAAAAAAGAAAGCCCGTTGGGAAGTGGTCACGTACAGTTAGGCCTGGGAGATGCTGGAGTTGGTGCAGCGTCAGAGTAATGCAATATGATGTGAGGTCACACACACACACACACAAGCACACACGCACTGGAATCACCGCAGTGTAATAGGATAAATGAGATAAATGCGTTCCAGATGATGTGTTCGCTGCAGCGCGTCGACGGCGGACGCGCGCGTTCATGCACGCAGCTCCAAAAACAGCCTCCCTGGGAAGGCGGTGGATTCCCGGGACCGCAGAGGGCGCCGGAGGGTGAGGGGAGGCAGAGGGGAGAGAGGGAAAGAGGAGAGAGAGAGAGAGAGGGAGGGAGGCTGAGAGGATGAGGGGATGCAGAAAAAGAGGGAGGGTGGGGGGCTGGAGGAGAGAGAGAGAGAGAGAGAGAGGGAGGGGAAGAAAGGGAGAGAGAAAGGGTGGAGAAAGTGTGAGGTGGAGGGAGAGAAAGGGACCAAAAACGGGATGAAAAAAAGGAAAGAGAAAGTGGAGAAGCTGAACTCTGAGGTCGTGTGAGGAGTTTGTGATTCACCTCAGAGCCACATTGGTTGGTTCTGTTTACACATTACACATTAACACATTTTTTTTTTTTTTGATTTTCACTGATCATTTTTTTTCCCCAAAAAATTGGGAACATTTTTAAATTCAATTTTAAATTTTTTTATTTATTCTCTAAAAAGTATGTTTTTGCTTTTTTTTTTAAATATAAATATCACCATTCCTTGCCTTTAAATAACTTTTTCTGAGTGGCAATGATGGTTATGGTAGTAGTAGTGAAGGTAAAGGTAAAGAAGTACAGGTACTAGCGGTTAAGGTAAATGTTGTTGTAGTTGTAGTAGTCGTGGTGATAGCAGAAGAGAGCTGGTGAAGATTTTAGGAGGCAGGAGGTCCAGAGGAAGATGAGGGAGAAGATTCATTGATGGAGGGAAAGAGGACAGGAAGTGAGTGAGTGTGAGGTAAGAGGATGAAGAGGAGAGGAATAGATGGAGGCCTGTGATTGGCTGTGGGGGCCCCGACCCCTGGCGGGAGCATCCAAGGAAGAGAGGAAATAAGGGTGAAATTGAGGTTCAGAGACGTCCTGCTGTCAACAAACAGCTTCATTTGATTGGTCTGTTGCTCATTCAGCCACTTCCTGGTTCATACTAACTTCACATCTTGGGAATTGTAGTTTTTTTTTTTTGTTTAGTTTTTTTTTGGCAGAACCCCCTTTTAGCCAGTTGAGTGGCATCATAAAAACTAGCTTTAGAGAAATCTAATCAAAAGCTGCGGCTTCCTGTTTATGTTTAGAGGTAAATTTTCTCACTTCCTCTCGAGACACACACACACACACACACACACTTTCACTCTTTCTCACACACACACCTCTCACTTTCTCCATCTCAGTTCCTACATGGTCATTTCTCGATGCCGTTTGCTCAGCTCTTTTTACTTTATCAATTAATAAAGCTATTTATTTGATTTTTTTTTAATTTAATTTCTTTCTTTCAACAGCTTATCGTCTTTCTATGAAAAAGCCAGTGCACCGACTTTGAAAATATCCTCCCAGCCAATCAGAAGCCGCGGTTTCAACGCGGCCTATTTATGTTTAGGAGTAAATGTTCTCACTTCCCCCCTACACACACATACACACACTGACTCTCAATCTTTGTCACACACACACACACACACACACACCTCCGTTGATTCCCCTGGCGAGCGGCAGAGCGAAGCGCGTCTTTTGAAATGAATAAGAGACTCGACAGGTGAGTGAAAACATTGTCATGTTATTGGACCGATGTCCATGTGTCTGCTGACATCAGGATGCCGACCCATTGCCGTGGAAACCAAAAATGAAAAAAAAAAAACGATGGCCGGGAGCTGGGCACTAAACACCCTGAACCCTCTGGCTGGCTTTCGGTTCTCGGTACTTTTACCTGAGGTTTACTCTCCGATACACCACTTTGAGGTATTTTGTACTTTTCTCAGTTTGTGTACGTTACTTTGGTTACACATTCTGGATGACTGAACTGCAGTAGTGCAAGGAGTACAGTATTTGCTCACTGCTTACGAAAGTGCAAGATCTGAGTACATTGTCTGTCTGGTAGTAGTATTTTTTTTAAACTGAATCTGAAGGCATGACATATTATTTCCATCCAGTAATACATGAAGTACCCATTGAAATAATCAAGTGCAAGTACCTCGGGTGAAAGTACTCGGTTACTTTCCGCCTCCGGTATTGGAGGCTACGTTGAGGTCTGCTTGCCTGAGAAGTACTTTTACTTCGGAGCGCAGGAAGTATCTTCACACTGTGGTTTTTGTACTTTTACTAGAGGCCGAGTACTTTCTGCACCGCTGGCAGGACTCAATCTAATTTATTTAATTTTAGTCGCCGATTATTTATCGTGATAAAAATTTGCATGTTCTCCTGCAAGCAATGACGATTTTCCTGCGGACCGCTGTATTTGTAGTTCTGATTGTAAATCTGAAGTTCTTTGTCTTTTGTGGTTCCCTCAGCGTTCTTCTGGCCAAGAAGAAGTTCATCTATCACTACAAGAACGTGCGCTGGGCCCGGGGACGCAACGAGACCTACCTCTGTTTTGTCGTGAAGAGACGGGTCGGCCCTGACTCCCTCACCTTCGACTTCGGGCACCTTCGTAATCGCAACGGCTGCCACGTGGAGGTGACGTGAAGCCGATGTACCTCGAAGTTGGATTGGCTAGACGACAATCTGCAAGAAATCCACTCAAATGAGAAAGGAAACCCTGCAAATGGCGGGAAAATTCCATATGAATTCCGATATACCTCGGATAAATGACAAAAAAAATTCCAATAGATTACTGAGAAAAAAAATATTGTAATAACTCAGAAAGTTTCTTACAAATCACCAATAATGTTTTATGATATCCAAAAAATCTTGCATGGATTCCAAAAAAGTCATATTGATTATGGAGACAAATTTCTACAAATTTCACCAACATTTCCAACAAATTTCCAAGAATTTTCCTGTAAATTATGGAGAAATTTCACATAATTTTTCCATGACCTGAAAATGCTTAAAAATGACCAAGAATCTCCTAAATATTACAAACATATCCCCAAAATAAATATCCTAAATTACTATATTTCTGATACATGACAAAAAAATTTCAAGGAATCTTGTAGAAATTATTAAAAATATATATAGTTTACCAAGACATTTCTTAAAAACTACCATGAATATTTTTACAAATGACAGAGAAAGTCTTCTAATGATTAGTGATAGATTTCCTAAAAATCAAACACTATTCCAAAAATCCTATAAATATCAAGAGAACTCTTATACATGACTAAATTAAAAATGCTGAATAATTTCCAACAAATCACTAATAAATTTCCTATGTATTCCAAAACATCTCGAATGAATTATCCAAGAAACGTCACACAGATTAATAAGAACATTACCTCATCGGTAATTTTCTCATAATCTACAGAAAGATTTCCTAAAAATCGTCAAGTTTCTCCTTTTTAAATTATCCCAATCATTTCTTAGAAATTACCAAGATATCGCCTAAAATTTAGGACAAATTTCCCCCAAATTAGTGAGATTTCCTCGAAATTGACATTAAATTATGAAAAAGGCTGTTGAAGAAATCCTCTATAAATGACCAAAAGAAAAAAAAACCCTTTAGATTATTAAGACATTTCCTATCAATTAGTAAGAAGTGTCTTATAAATTATGAAATAATTTCCCATAAATTAGAAAATAAATTTTTGGGAAATTTTCCCAAAATTGAAATTTAATTCCCAAATATATTTGAAATGACCAAGACATTTTCTAAAAAAACAAAAACAAATTAAGTTTAAATCACTGAGAATTTTCCGAAAATGACCAACAAATGTAGTTGAAATTATAAAGAAAATCCCCCCAAATAACCAACAAATTCAGTGTTAATGACCAACAAATTTCTCATAAATTACCAATATTATACCAAATCACCAAGCAGGCAATAACCAATAAACGCCCAATATCCATTGAATGAATGATTAGATATCAACTTCAATTGATTTACCCCATGAAAAAAATCCAGCAGGAAGTGACTTCCCTGGAGAAGTAAAGGTTCTGAGCTCCATCTGAGGGTTCAATGTGAGGGCTCGTGCTGACCGGTGTGTTTTCCCCTCAGCTGCTGTTCCTGCGCCACCTGGGCGCACTCTGCCCGGGGCTGTGGGGCGGCGGCGTTGGCGGCGTCGGGCGGCGGCGTCTGAGCTACTCCATCACCTGGTTCTGCTCGTGGTCGCCCTGCGCCAGCTGCTCCCGGGCCCTGGCCCAATTCCTGCGCCGCACGCCCAACCTCCGCCTCCGCATCTTCGTCTCCCGCCTTTACTTCTGCGACATGGAGGACAGCCAAGAGAGGGAAGGCCTGAGGCTGCTGAAGGAGGCCGGCGTGCACGTCACTGTCATGACCTACAAAGGTGAGCTTGCTGTTTCACATTCAATTACAAGCCTCGATATCACCACTGACTTCAATAAATGCATGATTCTCTATAAATATATTGATCTGTAGGGTATCAAAAAAATCAGCAATAAATGTAAAAAAGAAAATCTGAAAATGTGAAAATTCTCAATTGCTCAAGAAAGTGAAAAATAAATGAAGCAAAAATCATCAGCAGTGCATTCAGTCTTCTTAAAAATATCTAAAGAAGGATTTCTTTTTCAAATCTGCTATTCATTAATTAAAATGAAATACACTTTTTAATTTTTCAATAAATGTATAAAATAAAGTAAAAAACAATCAGATCCCCCCAGAAAACAAACTAGTAAAAAACTACACAACTATCAATGACACAAATATAGAAATATAAAAATCAATTAAAAAAATTGAAAATGGGAAAATTCTGAAAAGCCGAATTGAGTTACACAAAAAAATTAAAAAGTAAATGAAAAAACAATGTATTGTACAAATGTATCTTATGCAATAAGGTTTTAGCTTTAAATCTAGATTCAAATAATTTGAAAAACAAACAAAAAAACAAAAAAACAAAAAATTAACGGGCAAACATCTGGGGAAAAAAAATGAATTGCATTTTCTAAAAGTCTGTCGTCAGTTGTTTGAAAACATGATCAATAAATGACCTAAAAAGAAAACCCTGCAAATACTGGGAAAACACTTCCAAAGTATCAGCACCAAAAATGTAGAAATCTGCCAAAAATTAAAAAATGAAATTTGAAAATGAAAATGAAATGAAAAAAATTAATAAAATCAATACTTTCAACAATCATCAGAAATGAATTGTATAAATGAGCCTTTTAACAAATATGCAATAAAGTTTTTATTGTAAATACATTTTATTGTCCACCTCTTTTTAGTTTAAAAAGGATTAATCAGACCCCCCCTCCGAAAAAAATTAACGAATAGTAAAAAACTATTAGTACAACACTATCAGTGCCATGAGTATAAATCTGCCAAAAATTAAAAAAATAATATGAAAATGTGAAAATTCTGAAAACTGAATTGCACAAAAAAGTAAAAAAAATGAAAAAAAAAACAGCAATGTAATGTACAAATGATTCTTCATAAAAATATTAAATTTCTTTTATTTTAAATCTGCTACCAATTAATTTAAAAAATCCAAAAATACACCTCAAGTTGTTGAAAAATTCACCCAATCTATAAAAATCTGCTAAAATAAAATAGAGTAACTTTTAAAGATGGCGAGGAAGAAAACAATCAGTCACAATAACCTATTCTAAAATGGTCTATATTTTCCTTTTAGAAATTTGCACAAAATCAAACCAAAAAAGAAAAAAAATTCTCAAAAAATTAATAAAATGATAACGGTTCTGCCTTCAGATTTCTTTTACTGCTGGCAGACGTTCGTCGCTCGCAACCAGACGCAGTTCAAGGCTTGGGACGAGCTGCACCAGAACTCCGTCCGGCTGGCCCGGAAGCTCAACCGTATCCTTCAGGTGAGCCCCCAGCCGGCATCAAATCCATATCCGCCTGATAATGAATAAGCGATGACAGCGACGGAACTCTGTGTGTCTTTCAGCCATGTGAGACAGAAGATCTGCGAGACGCCTTCAAGCTCCTGGGTTTCTGAGACCCTCCTGTGCGACTGCCACCGCTGTTGCTCCTCAGGAGAGATTTTGTGGGAAAATGTAAAAACAAGGACGGTTCCATCACTGCGATGGACTCTGGGAGGGGAATCTACTTCCTGTTTCGTTGTAGAATGAAAACAGTCCGACGTCCTGGTGTTCCGTATATTTGTCATTGGAGCATCGGCGAGAGTCAAAAATCTCGCCCTTGTGACACAAGAAATAATGAAAACTTACCAAAATCAATCAATTAATTGACAATACATTGCCCAAAAACTGGTCGTTGATGGTCAGAGACGGTTCGCTCACTCGTGTTTACACCCATATGCAATTGATGTAAATGTGCACAAAATTAAAGGCAAATATGTTTATTTATGGGAATCAGAAATCAATGATAAATCAATGTCGAATAATCAGTCCATTGGCGGTAGATCCACTAAAAATGGTCATTAATTGTCACAGAAAGTTTTCCACTTGTGTTTCCACTGAGATGCAATCGGTTGAAATGTGCACAGAAATAAAGATGAATCAGTTTATTTAAGTGAAAATTAGAAAGTGACGATAAATCAATGTCAATGAATCGATCAAAAAATCAATGGGCAATAAATTGTCCAAACATCGGTCATTAATGGTCAGAAACAGTTTGCCCACTCGAGGTTTCACTGATTTGCGATTGGTGAACATGTGACCAGAAATAAAGGTAAATTCAGTTTTTAATGTGGGAATTTGAAATCGATGATAAATCGATTGGTGAACATGTGACCAGAAATAAAGGTAAATTCAGTTTTTAATGTGGGAATTTGAAATCGATGATAAATCGTTGTCGATCAATCAATCAATCGGTTGGCAATACATTGACTTAAAACTGGTCATTAATGGTCGGAGACAGTTTGTCACTTGTGATTTCATTGAGTTGCAATCATTGTAAATAAGCACAGAAATAAAGGTAAATTTGTTTATTAATGTGAAAATTAGAAATCGATGACAATCCAATGTCGATCAATCACTCAATCACCAATACATTTACTAAAAATTGATCATTAATGGTTGGAGACAGTTTGTCTCTCGTGTTTCCGTTGAGTTGCAATCAGTGTAAAATTGCACAGAAATACAGGTATATTCGTTTATTTATGTGGAAATCAGAAATTGATGAAAACCGATGTCGATCAATCAATCAATCACCAATACGTTGACTAAAAATTGATCATTAGTGGTTGGAGACAGTTTGCCTCTTGTGTTTCCATTGAGTTGTGATCAGTGTAAAATTGCACAGAAATACAGCTATATTCGTTTATTTATGTGGAAATCAGAAATTGATGAAAACCGATGTCGATCAATCAATCAATCACCAATACGTTGACTAAAAATGGATCATTAGTGGTTGGAGACAGTTTGCCTCTTGTGTTTCCATTGAGTTGTGAACAGTGTAAAATTGCACAGAAATACAGCTATAATCGTTTATTTATGTGGAAGTTAGAAATCAATGATAATCAGATGTCGATCAATCAATCAATCGGCAATACATCGACTAAATATTGGTCATTAATGGTCGGAGACAGTTTGTCTCTTGTGTTTCCATTGAGTTGCGATCAGAGTAAAATTGCACAGAAATAAAGGTAAATTCGTTTATTTATGTGGAAATTACAAATCGCTGATAATCAGATGTCGATGAATCAATCAATCACCAATACATCGACTAAAAATTGATCATTAATGGTCGGAGACAGTTTGCCACTTGGGTTTTCACTGAATTGCAATCGGTGTAAATGTGCACAGAAATAAAGGCACGAGAAATGAAATTGGCAGATTTCCCAATCAAACTGATCGATTTGCGTGGAACCGGCAGGGTTGAAATCCCGGCGCGCCGCTACATCATCTATTACGGCAGCACCCGCTTGAGCCTCGCGGACACCGCGCGGCTCACCGTCACATCAAGATGGCGACGGAGGCTCAGGTCGACTACGAGTCGGTGCTCTGTGTCAAACCGGAGGTTAACGTTTATCGAATACCGCCGAGGGCTTCCAACCGGGCTATCAGGTAAGCTAGGCGGCGGGCTCCGCCTGACGCAGCATCCGCCCACACACCCACACACCCCTGCCCCTCCCTCCCCCGCCTCCCGAGCCGGTTTACCGGATCCACCGGTCGTTTCCCGACTCCCGGAGCTTCACCTAACGGTGTTTGTGGTTCCTAAACGCCGGTTCCCGCCGTCCTCCTCCCCGAGTATCCGCAAGGTCACCGGGAATAATCACGGCTAACGGTCGTGACTAGCTAGGAAACACCGCGAGCGTTTATTAGCGAAATTACGACAAGTGTTTGAAGCATCAGTCACGAGCACAGATTTTTATTTTTCTATTCTTAATCTCTTTACCAATTAGAAAAAAAATTCAACGACATTAAGGGTTTTAAATGAGAAAATATAAATACGAAACGACATATTTGTCCGTCGTATCAGCTTTATTCGACAGCAGGACATACGGGCACGAGGATTCTTTGACATCCATATCTGTTGGATTATATTATATTTATTGTTATTCATAATAATATTATTTTGACGTCGTCTGTTATAATAAATCACAGGTGTTTTATGGCATTATTCTTATTATTTTGTTGATTAAAGCAAAGAGCGGCTAAAAATAAGCAATAAACTACCCTAAAAATATTATAGAAATAAAAAAAAAGCCTTTCAGAACATTAAAATTTCATTTAAATTTGCATTTAAACTTCAAGCACTAAATGAGTCATAATAATTATATTTTAGTCGCCAATCGACAAATAAATACAAGTGTTTAATGGCAAATTTGTTGTTATTATTTTCTTTTCAAAAAAGAAAAATGCTAATTGTAATAAAGCAAAGAGAGACTTAAAATTAGCAATACCCCCAAAAAATTGTAAGAAATTAGGAAAAAAAACTTGATCAGGAAATCCATTGAAATAAATATAAATGTTCTTTATTTTAATTTGCATGTAATCAACCCATGAGTAACCTTCTCCTGCATTGAAAGAACAAACCAGTTGCCGTGAAAACTACAATCCATAGGAGGCGGTGGAGAGGCCTGCCGAGGAGGAACCTGCTTTACTTGATTGTTTATTTAATCTGGATTTAATCCGACACGCTCATTGGGATTTATCATCTATTCTCCCCGGAGCTGCCTGAGGCAGAGGAACTGCACAATGTTACACAACAACCGCATGATAGTACTGCTAAAATGCAAGGCAAAAAACACACAATCCGCAGCATAACAACCACACAACGATACAGTCAGACAATAATACAGCTGTACAGCAATTCAGAAATCATGCACTACAGTCAATACAATAAGACTGCAACACAACAGCTACACAACAATACAGTCAGACACTAATATAGCATTACAGCAACACAAAAGTTCAAGGTGGAGGTGGGACTCCATCAGGAATCAGCTCTGAGCCCCTTCTTGTTAACAGTGGTGATGGACAGGCTGACAGATGAGGTAAGACAGGTATCTCCATGGACCATGATGTTTGGAGATGACATTGTAATCTGCGGTGAGAGCAGAGAAATGGTTGAGGAAAATCAAGAGAGGTTGAAGTATGTGCTGGAAAGGAGAGGGATGATAGTTAGTCGCCGCTAGACAGGGTATATGTGTGTGAATAAGAGGAACCTGGGTGGAATGGTAAGGCTGCAGGAAGTGGAGATCAAGAAGTTGGAGGATTTCAGGTACTTAGGGTCAACAGTCCAGAGCAACGGAGAGTGTGGAAAAGAGGTGAAGAGACGGGTCCATGCGGGTTTGAATGGGTGGAGAAAAGTGTCAGGGGTACTATGTGATAGAAGACTATCAGCCAGAATGTAAGGAAACGTGTTCAAGACAGTGGTGAGACCAGCGATGCTGTATGGACTAGAAACTGTGACAATGACCAAAAGACAGCAGGCAGAACTAGAGGTCGCAGAGATGAAGATGTTGAGGTTATCTGGAGTGAGAATCAGGAATGAGTCTATCAGAGGAACAGCACATGTAAGATGTTTTTGAGAGAAGGTCAGTGAAGCCAGACTGAGATGGTTTGGTCATGCACAGAGGAGGGATAGTGAATATATTGGTAGACGGATGCTGGAATTGGAGCTGCCAGGCAAAAGGCCTTGAAGAAGACCAAAGAGAAGATTTATGGACGTAGTGAGGGAGGATATGAAGGTAGTTGGTGTGAGAGAGGAGGATACAGAGACGAGGGTTAGATGGAGAAGGTTGATTCGCTGTGGCGACCCCTGAAGGGAAAAGCCCAAAGGAGAAGACAGCAACACAACAACCATGCAACAGTGCAGACAAACAATGATGTACAGCAACACAACAATAAAGATAGACAGTAGTACAACACAACAACCTCACAATGATTCAGCCAGAGAATAGTAAAGTTGTACAGCAATGTGAAAATCATATAATATAGTCAGACAGTAACACAGCAACACAACCCCACAAAGATTCATCATAACATAAATAAACCACACCACAATAAACAGCACAATTCAGCCAGACTACAGAAAAAAATCTGAATTTACCGCCACTTTCCAACAGATATAAAGAGTTGTTGGTTTTTTTTTGTTTGTTTTTTTAACAATCAATTTGTTTACTTGTCCATAACAACATAAAGAAGACACACTCAGTCACCCACACTGTGGTTGTGTGTTGCAGGGCGGCCGACTGGAAGTTGGATGCTCCTGATTGGTCAGGACGCATGAGAGTGACGGCCCGGGGCAAGGTGGCCTACGTGAAGCTGGAGGACAAAGTGTCGGGTGAGACAAAGCAAAAGTCTCTCGCAGAAATTCCAACACCATGACAAAGCGAGCTAACAAGCTAAAATGATGATGACACGCTCTGCTTACGCCATCCCTCAAGTGCTAGCGGTATGGTCAGAGCTCCCCCAGCCTGACTAGCTAAGTGATAGCACCATTGTGAAAATGTTGTAAATGATGTAAATGAACAGATAACATGGTTTCCATAGCTCCCCCAGCTAGGCTAGCTAAGTGATACTGCCATTGCTAAGTGTTAGCAATGTAGGTGACATTTGCAAGGCTCATAATCCCGCGAAAATCAAATCCGAACCTAGAAGCAGGTTGAGTGTGCGCTATACCCACTTCACCTCGCAGGGGAGCTGTTTGCCCAGGCACCAGTGATGGAGTACCCAGGCATCGCCGTGGAAACTGTGAGCGACTCCAGCCGATACTTCGTGCTCCGCATCCAGGACGACAATGGTGGGTGAAGTGGTTATAATATCCTGCACGAATCATAGGACCCGATCCGGACATATAAATGCAGAAACGTCTTGATGCCGTGTGTCCTCCCTGCCCCCCCTGCCCCACAGGCCGTAGCGCCTTTATTGGGATCGGCTTCGGAGACCGGGGCGACGCCTTCGACTTCAACGTGGCGCTCCAGGATCACTTCAAGTCAGCAGCCGCTCCATCTGGCCCCGCGTTGCTCTCGGCCCTCCCCCCTAACTTTGTTTTTGTGTACCTCCAGGTGGGTGAAGCAGGAGACTGAGCTGAGCCGGCAAGCCCAGGCGCCAGACTCCACCCCCAAACTTGACCTTGGATTCAAAGAGGGACAGACCATCACCCTCAATATCGGGGTAACGATACATTGGACAGCACAGGGACCTTGGCTTACGGCATCATCAAATTACCAGTTTTCCAAGATATGAGCCATCCCTCAGTCGTTTTTAGCTTTGTGATACGAGCTGAGATCTGAGATGGGGGCAGGATGAGCGTTTGATGCCATAGTAGCTGCCATTGTCCATGGAGCGGTGTTTAAAAATAGCTATGCGTCTGTGACTAGCTAAAATGGAAGTTGATGCGCTCTGCTGTGATAAGCTAGCACCCCTCAAGTGCTAGCGGTATAGTTGGAGCCCCCCCTTGCCGCTAGCTAAGTGATAATGCCATTGCTAAGTAAACAGACCTGATGGTTTCTAGTGGTAGGTAGCATGGCAAAAATTACGGAAAAATATGAGCGAGGTGTGCATGTTGTAGACTTGTCCATGAAGAGATGGAGAAGTTGTTGTCGGTGAGATACGATGACGGAGAGCATAATTTGTGAGAAGGCAGGAGACATTTACGGGGATGTAGGGCAGGAGACAGTGACAACGTCAAAGGATTAGAAGAAGAGTCATTCAAAGCTGGTCGGGGAAGGTTTGATGGTTTTAAAAAGAGGACCATCATTCACTCTGACGCTAAATGAAGTTCAGCAATGAAGTAGCATAGTGTGCTAGTTACATTTAGCAACACATAATAGCATTAAGTATGTAGTGAAGTTCAGTGATGGAGCACAAATTGAAAAACTCCTCCTCTGACATTGTCTTTTATTACGTATTATTATCGTTTTTAGACATAGTTGTGATTTATAAAGTTCCTTTTTCTTATTTAAAAAATATCACCACACCAGGGGGAAATTTTAATTTGATATACCAGCAACCTGAGTTAGGAGCTCGAACCAATTCAATTTGTAAGTCAAGGTGTTGCCGTACCATCAGGAGTTCAGGATCAATGGGTTTTATGAGTGTCATTCTGAATCGGTGCACTCCGGCTCCAAATGTGATGCTCTCGTATGCTCGTGTCGGGGGGGGTGACGCACGGGTGCAAGTGGTTAAACCTCAGCAGGGACGGCCTGGAACCGCCTTGCCGCATGAACCCGGTAACACGCTACCGAAGGAATGTTTCCCCGGCGAGGCTCCCGATTCCCCGCGAGACCGGCCGCTATTATTACTTTGGACATGTTAGCAAACTGACAGTCGGAGAATTAGCGACCGCGGGCCGATGTGACGTTGCCAGACCAGGGTGAGTCAACCCAGAAGGCGACGGCGGAGAGACAGATTTCAGGCTCGGACCGAACTCCTGCTGGACTGGCAGAAGTTTGCCCTCCACCCCCACCCATCCCTCCGTGCTGCGTCTAAAGGCCCTGGTATTGTTTTGTTTACGAAACATTGAATGAGTCCTTGCTAAAACATAAACTAGCAATGGCAGTCCTCATATGGGGATGTTGTTTCCGATTTGTTTCACATAAAAGTTAAACCAAAGTGTTTGTTGACCTCCACAGCTACGTGCCCACAAGCACAATAGCACCTAGCGTCTAACGACTAGTTAGCCTAAGCCATTCAGCGGTTAGCCGTGGCTCCTTCCAGTTGCAGTTGTCTGGCTGAGCCCAGGTCTTCTCCCCCCTCGCAGCAGTCCAAGAAGAGGGAAAGGTCACGTCCGCAGAGCTCAGGTGGCCTGGGGCTGCTCCCGCCCCCGCCCGGCGGCAAGATAGCCCCGCCCCCATCATCCAGATCCACCAATCACAACACACAGCCTGTGGCGGCGGTACAAGACACCGGTAGGTGTTAGTTCTCAAATTCCCCTGTTATTTATTTATTTATTTATTTATTTTCTTAAATTATTTTTTATTTTAATTTTCTCACGCCGCCAGAGAAGGTCAAGGGCGGCGGCGGCGGCTGCGGCCTGGGGGCCGGGGATTGTTTGTGGGTTTTCCCGGGGCCTCAGCGGAGGTTTCATTTTTTTAAAAACCGCTGTTTCCACTGGAACACCCGTGTCCGCAGCGAAGGCGGCGAGCACGGGCGTTACGCAACCCTGCCGATCCGCCACAGCCATGACAAATAGCCTCCAGTTGTAAAAAAAAAAAAAATCTCATAAATGTGATTATTGCCCGCGTCCTCTCTCACATCCGAGACCACAAAAGGTCAGGAGCGCTGACATAACCCCGTCGCGTTCGCAGGTTCCAGTGCGGATTGCACGGAAGCCCTTGCCAGCGTCTGGGAAAGCGCTGGGATCCTGCCTCTGCACGGCTGCGTGCACACACACACACGCATTCACACACACAGGCGTGCACGGGTAACATTTTGGAAAAAGTTGCACTTTTTCCACGCCGGCGTCTGGTTTCAGCCGGAGAGAGAAAACAGTTTACGGAGACGCCTCAGACCAAAACAGACAAACAGCCAGGCTGGAAACTCTTTCGCCTGGCTTCGCACCTCCTCGCCGCTTCTCGCCCGGAGCGGCGGCGAATCTTCCAGGGGCGTCGGGGATTCAGAGGGGGAAAAAAAAACCCGACCGTGGGAAAGTGACACGCACATCACCAGACGCTGTTTGATTACACGTGTGTTTTTTTTTTTTTGTTTATTTTCACCGAAAGAGAAACTCCCTTTTCTCCTCTGGGTGTGAAGTCCTGGGGTTTAGACGCTTAGGCTCAGAGGCGCCCCGCGGTGGAAAAGAGGAGGCTCTGCAGTGAGGGACACCCCTCGCCTGTGGGGCGGAGGGGGGCATTTGTCGCGGGAGCTTCTGCAGCCAAAACAAAAGTGCCATGACAAGCACCGAACTCTCGGCCCGCCAAGTCAGGGCCTTCCTCCCGCTCCTCCTCCTCTCCTCTCACGTTCTTTCACCCGTGCACGATAGTGACCTCATATCTTCTCACCAGTCCCTGGCCTCACTCCCCAGGGGGCATGGCTTGGTCTCACCAGGCATCTACCAATAGATATTCAAGCTATTGGTATCAAGTCAGCTGTTGGCATGTAGATGTTAACTCACTCCTCCCAACCCTTACCCTCTGTCCCCGTCACACACTCTCCCTCTCTCGCTCCAAACCGGTCGAGACGGAAGGCCGCCCACGTCGACCTGCAACCTGAGCGCGATCACTGAATCAACGATCACTGTGCGATCAGATGTTTCCTGTAGTTCTTGACCAGGTTTGCATACACTGCAGCCGGGATTTGGCCCACTCCCCCATACAGATCTTCTGCGGATCCTTCAGGTTTCGGGGTAGTCGCTGGGCAATATGGACTGCCAGCTCCCGCCAAAGAATTTCTACAGGGTTCAGGTCTGGGGACTGGCTCGGCCACTCCACCACCTTGGGATGCTTCTTACGGAGCCACTCCTTAGCTGCCCTGGCTGTGTTTTTGGGGTCGTTTTCATGCCGGAAGACCCGGCCACAACCCATCTTCAAGGCTTTTACTGAGGGAATGAGGTTGTTGGCAAAGATCTTGCGATACACAGCCCCATCCATCCATCCTGCGGTGCAGTCGTCTCGTCCCCTGCAG
This sequence comes from Fistularia commersonii, assembly GCF_037954325.1. Classification (NCBI taxonomy): domain Eukaryota; kingdom Metazoa; phylum Chordata; class Actinopteri; order Syngnathiformes; family Fistulariidae; genus Fistularia; species Fistularia commersonii. Next base: position 18,638,457 of record NC_141294.1, on the reverse strand, counting down.
AAAAGCATCCCCAAAGAATGATGTCTCCCCCTCCATGCTTCACACTTGGAATGGTGTTCTTGGGGTCGTACTCATCCTCCTTCTTCTTTCAAAAATGGCAAGGGGAGTTTAGACCAAAACCTATTTTTAGTCTCATCAGACCACATGACCTTCTTCCATTTCTCCTCTTGATCATCCAGGTGGTCATTGGCAAACTTCTGACGGGCCTGGACACGTGCTGGCTTGAGCACGGGGACCTTGCGTGCACTGCAGGATTTTAATCCATGATGACGTAGTGTGTTACTAATGATTTTCTTTGAGCCTGGTGTTTAAGCTCTCTTCAGGTCATTGACCAGGTCCAACCATGTAGTTCTGGGCTGATCCCTCACCTTCCTCACGATCACTGATGCCCCGCGAGGTGAGATCTTGCATGGAGCCCCAGACCAATGGAGATTGAGCGTCATCTTGAACTTCTTCCATTTTCTGATAATTGTGTCTTCTCACCAAGCTGCTTGCCTGTTGTCCTGTAGCCCACCCAAGCCTTGTTCAGGTCTACAATTGCATACCTGATGTTCTTACTCAACTCTCTGGTCTTGGCCATTGTGGAAAGGATGGAGTTTGTTTGAGTGTGTGGGACAGGTGTCTTTTATACAGGTACCGAGTTCAAACTGGTACAATCCAGGTAATGAGTGGAGAACACAAGGGCTCCCCACTGTGTATAAGTATAAATACTTTACTGATTCCAGAGGAAATTGTGTGAAACCATTTTTTTTTTTTTTTATTATATATGTCATATATTATTTTTAAGTTTTTTAATTTATTGATGAATCTTTTGAATTATTCGGCCACGTCCTAAATAGACTCCAGGGGCGTCCAGAGGAGCGTTGAACAGAGTGACCGAAGTGTGTCCGTTTGTGTTTGTGTGTGTGTGTGTGTGTGTGTGTGTGTGTATGAAAAAACAACAAACAAACAACCCCCTCTTGTCATATGTCCCCCCCCAGGCTCCTTGCTGGACCTTGACTCTGGCGACCCCACCTCAGCGGCCCCGACGTCCACTGGCAGCGCCGACCTGTGGGGCGACTTTGACCCCTCCAAGTGAGGGTGTCCTCCATCTGACTCCCGCCTCTCCCGAAACTCGTAGCCATAGACAAGACCTTACCAACCGTCCCCATAAGCGACTGCATCTCAGCTGATCTGTCGACCAATCGCGAGCGAACGCGCCCGCTATGTGAGCTCCTGTACAGAGAATATTTATTTTAAGTGTGTATATATATATATATATATATGTCAATGTGTAGCTAATGTTGTCGTCACAATGTGCCGTAGCTTTTCCTTTTAGCCCCGGGCCCTCGCTGGAGAACGGAGCGTCCATTTGACCCGCGCCGCGCCACTGCTAAGAAAGTTTAGAGCGCGGGGATATGCCCCCGTCGCCCCCATGAAAAAAACAAAAACAAAATGAAAACGTCACACTGTGTGCCGAAGCGGCGGGTCGAAAAGTGAAAGCTGCCGAGGCAAACGCGCGGCCCGGTGGCGCCCTCCGCAGGATGTAGGAACTTCGGCGGTGGAGAGAAAAGCACTTTCTACCACCCCTCCACCTCCTACCCCATTGCGTCAACCGCCGCTCGGCGCAGCTGTTCAAGCACGGACCGGGTGAGTCATATGGGTCGTGACCTCTTTCCTGCTCCGCGATGAAGCCCGGCCTGTCAGTTCGAAGGGGGAGGGATGGAGGGGGGCTGCACGCAGAAAAAAAAAACTTGAAATCCATAGGGGAAAACACCGACGACGGACCCTGTGTTTTTTCTTTCTTCTTTTTTCGTTCATATGTTTGTTTGTCTGTGGCCGTTTGCCGTTTCGGCGAATGTTTCATTGGGTCTGTGAGTGGAAATAAATATGCAAAGACGACGAGCGCGTCACGCAATGGACGCCCGCACCACATCTGGCTGCTGTCGTTTGTTTTCTTCCCGTGTAAAGAAGGGACGGAGACGCAGGACACGGAGGAGGTTTCTTTATTTGTACAATGAAATGACCCGCCGCCACTGCCGCGGGCCCGTTGCCATGGGGCCGTAAATGGACCGTGGAGGACGTGGGCCGCGTCCGAGGAGCCGCCGGCGAACACCAACCGCGAGGAGGTGGTGACCCCCAGGTGCCCAGTGGAGGATTTATAGTGTTGTGGGCTGTTTTCATGACGTCGCCTGGAGGTGAAGTCTCCCGGGGCGGGGTCTGCGTCCTCCCCGGTGGTCGCGCTGACGTCCGTCAGGCCCTGTTTGCCCAGGTTTGGGGGTTGCCAAGGCGATCGCGACACAGCCTCCCGCGGGATGACCTCTCAACCCGCCTGGGCCACCCGGACCGCTCCCTGCACAGCTCGGCTGCCGAGACAGACAGGTAATTATTGAGTGATACCACCGTCGTTGCCGAGAATAACGCACTCGCCCGGTCCTACCTTTCAGGTACTCTTCTTGCTGGCAGACGGTCCTCGTGCAGATCTCCTTGTTGATGATGTAGACGCGAGAGAGGCTGCAGCGAAGGGAGAGGTATCAGCCACTAGCGGTGGTGGAGGTACAGCCAAAAAAGTCCCCGCGCAGTGTAGAAGAACCTCGCTCCCCTCAAAATTACGTTATAACTACGTAATAAACCAACTCCTATGAAATAAGATGTTTTAAAATTGTTATTCCCGTGGAAATGTTTCGGGTGAGCGGGATATCAGCCGGTCATGTCTTCAGACGGGGATGATTTCTTTCGGTTTCTTCAGGTCCAAGGGTGTTGGAATCTTCCTCAAAAGGACCAACCAGAAGCTAATGCTAGCGGCTACGCACTTTGTGTTTTAGTTGTCACGAACCCTGGCGTTAAGTAACGTTAGCCTTGCGGTGCAAATGGAAACTTCGAGTCTCTAGGACTGTGGCTCACCTGTAGATGCAGGTGGGACCGACACACCTCTTGTTAGGTCGATGGACGGAGTACATCCGGGTGCAGGGGTACATCTCCTCCCTGCAGGCTGAGACACACACAAGATACAGGGCGGGGAGAGGGGTCAAAGGTCACGGCAATGCTCACATACACAAGCCATGGCGCGACGTCACTCACTGTCTGGCAGAGCCTCCGTGCCGGGGGCCTCATTGATCTCTTGGGGGGAAAAAAAACACAAAACGAGTCAGATTGACAGTCGTTCAGGGGCGGCGATGTGCAATGGTGGGCGGGGTTACCGGTCAGCTGGGCTTGGGCGACGGCCGCCAGGGCTGCGGAGCAGAGAAGAGTGTTTTTCACCGACCTCCCAAAACAAAACGTAATTAAGCGAGATGATTTGTGTGTTCTGTTTGGCAAGGTTACCGTGGAAACTGCAGAGGAGGAGGACCACTGGAAGGCCGCCCATCCCTTCGAGTTGTTGGAGGTTAGGCCGAGGAGTGCGCTAAGTGTGTGTTTTTCCCTTTCTCTACTCTTTTTATGAGCTGAAAGGAAACCAAAAAGGGAGGGAGATTTCAGCCAGCGGAACTGTTCAATATCCTCCGCTTGCACTCATCCGACGGAAGGAGACAGAACAAGAAAAAAAAAGCGAGAAAAAAAAACAACACAGATGTGGTGCTTTAACAAGACTACAATTACACCCAATGTACACCAGGGGGCACCAAAACCTTCACACAGTAAAGGATAGCTACTTTTTTGGTCAATCCAACTTAATCCTGACTATTGATCATAATATATTTTTTCATATATATTTTTTCATAGTATATTGTATATATTTAAATTAGTTTGCAACGTTATGATGGAATGAAAATCAGGAAGCTGGCTGAGCATCGATTTCCAGGATAATGTTGGCCAAAGGCTCGATGTGCACTGTTTGGCTGGGATTTATATTTGTTCATGTTTTGAAACTCAGAAATTTTACAAAACAATATCTAAATTAATAGATAAATAGTTAATCCGTATTATACCAAGAAATTCCAAAATTACTTGTTGATTGCTAGATAGATATATACAGTATTTATGTAAATCTGTATATTTATATATAATATAAATATATATTTCATTTAGTAAGATAGATGAAGTTACATGAGATTGGAAATGGGAAAAAAGCAAATCCTGGAAATGGTCCAATAATAATACTAATTATTCTTACAATGGACAAAATCTTCATAAATAAAATCTTTGCGATATCCAAGAAACTATCAAATTGCCCGTCGATTGTGAATAGTTTGATAAATAAATAAATCGCTGAAAAAAAATCAATATAAACCCTCATAGAACCCCCCAAAAAAACATTACTTGCAAAAAAATACATTGAAATTGAAAAACAATAAAATACCTATTGATTGCAAAATCAGTTAATAGATAATGCGAAAACAAAAGCAAAAAGGCTAAATATGGGGGAAAAAAAAAATACATCTGGAAAAAGGTTACCAGAAAATATGAAGGAAATTCCCCTCACCCCCCTCAAAAAAAAAAAACATAAATAATTAAAACATGAGATACCATGTCAGAGTGGAAGGAAATAATATTCGCAGATCATAAAATTAAGAAAAAAAAACTTTTTGGGTCAAGTCTGTTTTCTTCTCCTCCTCCTCCTCCCTCCATCATTCCTCTCCTGGTGTGTCAGTGAAACGTTCTCGTCCAACATGTGAGTTCTCTCCAAAGAATGTCTCCTTTTTTTTTTTTTTGTTTGTTTCCCTCTCTCTCTTTCTCTCTCTTTCTCTCTCCCTCTCTCATTCCCCCCCTCCGTGCCCTCGCTCATCCTGCCCCTCCTTCCCACCGTGCATTCTTCCCCCGCTCGTTTTTTTTTTTTTTCCCTCGCTCGTCGTCTCGCCAGCCGTCGGCCAGCGCCGTCCACCTTCCCCGTTGAAATAAAAAAGATGGAGGCCTCGGTTCGGCTCTGGACAAAAATGTGAAATAAAAAAAAAAAAAAAAAGAAAAGAAACGCTCGGAGGAAAGAAAACAGAGAACGAGGTGGAAAAAAGGGAGAGAAAGAGAGGAATAAAAAAGCCTGTCCTTCATATCTGTCTATCCTATGATTATTTCCCCTTCTCCGCTCGGTCGGGGTAAATACTCACGCCGTCCGCCGCCTCACTTTTTCACGACTCTTTGGTCTCTGTCTTATTTTTCCTCCTCCTTCTTCTTCTTGTTCTTCTTCTTCTGCTTCCCACCTCGTCGTCCTCGCTCTCCTCCTCCTCCTCCTCCTCCTCCTCCTCCTCCTTCTCCTCCTCCCTCGCCCTCCTCCTCTATCCTTCATCACCACCACCACCACCACCACCCTTTTTTTTGTTATACCCTAATTTGGTTGAATGAAATAAATAAATAACAGGATAAATAAATAAAATCTGCTCTGGAGGCCTCGTCCGTGGGCCTCCGGGTCCTCCTCTGCGGGCCTCCTGGTGGACCACGGCGGGTCCAGCAGGTGGAGCCAAATGTCTAGAGAGCGTTTCACCTCCCTCCCTCCCTCCCTGCAGCTGCAGCTGCGAAAATAGAGCCAAGGGGGGAGATATGTAATAACATAGTAATAACATTGTAACAACAACAATAACAACAGCGTTATTACACGGTTATGACAGGGAAGAAGACTTTTAGATATGCCAGCAATATCCGACTACTGCATTTTTAAGGGCTGCAAGTAGCAGTTACGGGGTCCTCTGCTTGCTCAATGACAACAGAAATCGAACCTGAGATGATAGGTTAGCTAGCTAATTCCATTGCGGTAACGCAATGCTAATAACAACAAGTGCGCAACAGGAACTTCTCAGATTGCCATTTTCTTGTTCATTCATGCCTGCGGACACTTTAGGAGCGTTTGAGGAACACGCTGAGTGTTTGAGGAGGAGACCACGGAGGATAATAACACTATAATAACATAGTTATAATAATAAACAGTGTAAATCACTAGATGTGTGAATGTAGATAGATATATAGATGAATGGATGGATGGATAGCTGGTCCACCCGTCTATCTATGGATGATGGTAGATAAATAGATGGATGGATAGAGAGATTGATCCATCCATCTATCTATGAATCAATCGATAGATATCCGTGGATGATAGATAGATAGCCATAGATAGATAGATGGATGGATGGATGGATAGTTGACCCTCTATATATGGGTGCATGACAGATAAATGGATAGGGAAAGAGATGTTTGGATAGATAGATAGTACATCCATCTATGAATGGATGGATGATAGATAGATGGATAGAAAGATAGGTAGTCCATCTATCTATCGATCAATAAATAGATATCCATGCACAGATAGTCCATCCATCTGTCTCTGAATAGATAAACAGATGGATAGTCCACCTCTCCTCTATCTATGGATGGATGACAGATAGATACCATTTTCTGAGGGGGGGGGCCTTCACGTTGCCGCGGCGACTTGCAGGGGGCGTCACATAACCACCCGGGTGGGTTTACGTTACGTAAATGTTGTTTCCCGCCTCTGATGCCACCCGGACGCTCTTCATCCTGCTGACATTCCTCCGCATCTCCTTCACGATGACAGTTTGATTGATGGACGCGGCGTAAGCGAAAACACGGAGCCGCCATCCATCATGAGATTATGTCAAGCTAAAGGGAGGGGGGAGGACGAGGAACGTCAGGTGGAAGAACAGGCGCGGGAAATATAGGAAAGAATAATTTTTTAGATAACCCACCTTGAAGTTTCACGTGAAATGTTGAGTTCACTGGAAATAAATAAAATCCGATGTTAACCCCTGAAAGACCAGGAGGACGAAATGGTACATTCCGCTGGGCCGAACCACCTCATACCGATGGAAATGTATGTATGAAATAGAAAGTAAGCGGAACCGGAGGAGTGCGTTCCAACATGCCCGACAGTAAACGCCTGATAAAACTCCTGACTTGTTTATTAGACGGATGGTATTTTCATTTTCCCTCGCCGGGCACGTCGGGCGTGCGTGGAACTCTCACCCTCCCGCTGCACCCCCCACCCCCATCCCACACCACCCTTCCCCACCCCTCCCTCTCCCGGGTGTAGCTCTCGACACTCAACAAAAGAAAACAAGTGAAATCCGGCCAATGCCTGAAGTGTAATTACACAGTAATAACCCTGTAATAATAATAATAACAATAATACATATATATATATATATATATATATATATATATATATATATATACTCTCGTTCACACCTATGCTGTTGTTTTTGAACTGCAGGAGGTAGATGAAGAACCTGGAGAGAAAACTGGATCCAAACCATCAACTTTCTTGCTATCCGGCTTATACGGCATAAGGTATTTAGTGCGGTTGCGACATGCTACAATGCTAACAAAGAAGAACCTGTTGGAGGATGTTGGGTCTTAATCCAGCCACATATATATATATACATGTATATTACAAAATTTAATATCCCAGAATTGCTTATAATAATGACTTATATGTATGTCACAGCTCAACCTCCCAAAATTGCTTATATATAACTAATACTATATTATACTTTATAGTTATTACTCATACATATGTCTCAAAACTCAACTTTCCAGAATTGCTTCAAATGACTGATATTTATTATGAGTATTATAATTAGGAATATATTTATATGTCACAAAGTTAAACTTCCCTGAATTGCTTATGCATAACTTATTTATTACTTATGTGTAATTTAATTACTCGTTGAAATGTCATTAAGTCATCAACTTCCAAGAATTGCTTATACATAACCTATATATTACTTATACATAATCATTGCTTATCTGTCTGTCCCAGAATTGTTAGTATATAGCTTATATATTACATATATAGTAATTTCTTATTCACAAAGTCCAACTTCATAATATTGCTCATATATCACTTATATGTATTTAATGATGACATACACACATATATATATTTAACATCCCAAAAGTGCTGACGATATAATTCATAGATTACTTACATATAATTAATTAATAAATTACTAATATACATATATGTATTATAAGTCTATTATTAATATAAACACAATCCTGTGCATTAAAATATCACCACATGAATTTCTATTCAATCACTCATATTTATATGTTTCTATAATTTCACTGAATAATACATATATAGATATAATTTATTATTTTCTTTTTAATTTTTTTTTTTAGTTTAGTATTTTTTGTCATTGAGATTGTATGCCGGAGTGAGCGCTCAGGGTTTTCCGTTTCGCTCGTTACGTAATTCCCGCACTCCTGATTGAAGGCGGCGGGTTCGGCACATTTCAGCGGGCCGAGGGCGGCTTCTTGGTTTTGCTCCTGTCCCACCATCAATCTGGATCGCATGTCCGCGTCTGCTTTTCCAGTTACCGTTCCGTTCTTTTATCGGATCGCCGGCTCTAATTTCAGATTCTGACTGACAGCGCTCGGCCCGCTCGTCCGCCCGTCGCATCCATCCCGTCCATCCATCTGCCCCGTCGGGCAGGAATATCATGCGCGTCGTTCCCTTTTTTCAGGGCAGCTGATAAACAAGGTGAGCCAGAATCCGTCTGTCTCCGTGGCGACCATCCCAACGTCTGGGTTTAAACCCCCCCGCCCGGATATCTGGGATAACAAGAACCTAATTAGGTGCCCCAGCTAATCGCTATCTTTAAATATAAAGTCCTTATGAAGTCCTTTGGACTGGATGGAACATCGGAAAACATGGAGACCCTAAAGAGAGAGAGCCCAGGCAGGAGGACTTGAAAACCCAGTACGCAGAACCAAGACACAACCCAGACAGGAGAACATGTTGAGAACCCACTCAGTCGACCGCCAGAATAGAACCAAGAGCTCCTCTCACCTGGGTGGCCAAAGTGTTGACCTCTCAATCAACCTTTATGTTCACAAGGAAAACAGGGTGAATTCTGCGTGCACTGTCCTCAGGTGAGGCCACAGAGGTGCACGAGCTCATGGGCTGTGGAGTAAAGTCGATGGAGCCTCGATAACCAACAGCGCTGTTTAGATCCTGGGTTCTCCACCAGGCTCTTCTCCAGGTACCAGGATGTTACTTTCCCATATGAAAACAGGCAGAGTACCTATAAACTCCATGGTCTTAATGTCATTTCAACGAAAGCAACTCGACATTCTCAACATTTCAGGCCCTGGCCTGAAATGTCTAAGTACATCCTCTAATTGGGATGTGAAGTTTTTACCTTGTGCATTCCAATAATCCAGGGCAGATGTGATGTCCTTGAATGAGGACATGGAGCATACCATGATTGTTGTTTTTTTAACACTGACTAGTGCGGCTTGTACCCACTTGTACCGAGGAACCTCATCATACAAGAGAAAACAAGGAGATCTCAGAGCGACACTTGCTCTTACGAGTACAGGAGTCCACAAGAGGTCTGTGGAATAGAAGCAAATCCGTGACTGGTCAGGTACTTCTAAAAACAGCATAACAGTGGGACAAGTCAGAGGGATGTAGTGCAGAGAAGGGGGTACAGAGGACTCTGAGCGTGATGGTGTCGTGTAAGGACACAAGTTCACAAGAAGTCACAAGAGGTCAGCAGAATAGAATCAAATCCCTGACTAGTCTGCTACTTTAAAAAAAAAAACAAAGAAGAGGCGGACAAGTCGAAGGCACGTTGTGCAGAACAGGAGGTGCAGAGGAGTCAGAGTATAGCAAGGTGGCAAGAGGTCAGCAGAATAGAACCAGATCCCTGACTTGTCAGGTACTTCTAGTAACTGCAGAAGAGGAGTCGAGAGTATGCAGTGCAGAGGAGGAGGTGCCGGGGAGTCAGTGACGACCTTGTACAAGGTCACAAGAGGGCAACGGAATAGAATCAAATCCCTGACTTGTCAGTTACTTCTTAAGACTACGGAATAGGGGGGAACGTCGAAGGTATGTAGTGTAGAACAGGAGGTGCAGAGGAGCCAGAGTCGAAAGTCCTGGTATGTGGACACAAGGTCACAAGAGGTCAGAAGAGTTTAGCAGAATAGAAACAAATCCCTGACTTCAGGTACTGAATCAGGTACTTCTTAAGACTACAGAAGAGGGGGACAAGTTTGAAGTATGTGGAGCAGGGGAGGAGATCCAGAGGAGTCAGAACGTGATATGCTCATATGAGGAAAGAAGGTTACAAGACGTCACAAGAGGTCAGTAGAATAGAACCAGATCACTGACTTGTCAGGTAGTTCTAATAACTACACAAGAGGACAACAAGTTGGGGGTACATAGTGCAGAGGAGGAGGTGCCGAGGAATCAGAGAGTGACAACCTTGTACGAAGTCTCAAGAGGTCAGCGGGATAAAATCAAATCCCTGACTAATCAGGTACGTCTTAAGACTACAGAAGAGAGGGAAAAGTCGGAGGTATGCAGAGCCAAAGAGGAGGTGCAAAGGAGTCAGAGCGAAATGTCCTGGTATGAGAACACAAGGTCACAAGACGTCACAAGAGTTCACAAGAAGTCACAAGAGGTCAGCAGAATAGAATCAAATCTGTGACTGATCACGTAGTTCTTAAGACTACAGAAGAGGGGGACAAGTCGGAGGTATGTGGTGAAGAGGAGTCGGAGTGTGACATCCTTATACAAGGAAATAAGGTCATAAGACATCACAAGAGGCCAGTAGAATAGAATCAAATTTCGGAGTGGTCAGGTACTTCTAAAACCTGCAGAAGAGGGGGCAAAGTCGGCGGTACGTAGTGCAGAACAGGAGGTGCAGAGGAGTCAGAGCGTAATAAGGTGGCAAGAGGTCAGCAGAATAGAACCAGATCCCTGATGTGTCAGGTACTTCTAATAACTACATAAGAGGACAACAAGTTGGGGTACGTAGTGCAAACAAGGAGGTGCTGAGGAGTCATAGCACGTTGTCCTCGCACGAGGACTTAGCTTAGAGGCTAACGGACACCCGGAGGGGAGAAAAGCCTTTGCAGGCCGGCGGCAGATAAGATGGTCTGTGGTAAAGGTTGGGAGGGAAACCACAGGCGCAAGCAACGTCACCAGCGGGATAAACACGCCACTGGAAGGCAGTGGGGGGGGGAGTCGAGGAGTAGGTGAAGGTCCGGCGTGTTCCGCGGGTTCTGCTGGCGCAGGGAGCAGGGCGCCAGGGCGGCCCGACTCCGCACTTTTTGCGAGGCAGGGCTGCTCAGCGCAGCTCATCAGCAGGAGGTGATGATGTACGGGGGGTGTAAATAGAGCGGGGGGGGGAGGCTATTTATAGCGGCATCTGGACGGAGGGAAGGCGGCCCAGAGTTGGGGTCACACACACACACACACATACTCGTGCACAGGCATACGTGCACGGCTTCCACAGAGAGCATTAGAGCCTGCTACCACCGGGACGGGATCCAGTCCCACTCCACACTGTAAAATGTTCAGCGCTTGCAGCGCTTCAAAAAATCTAGGCCACCGCAGTCCCAGCACATACTAGAACTACTTTTAAATCATATAAATACTTTTATATAATACAATTATGTGATTATATTGTAATATACAATTTCTTCATGGTTTTCAAAAAAACATAACAATCTGAGCCATTTGCTGACTGAAGATTTGGTTGAGGGGTAACAATTGTCAGAAAATGAATTAGGCAATCATTTTCAGAAATGGGGCGAGATTTAAAATCAAGAAAATAATTCCTAATCCAACCAAATTGGAATAAACTTAGCAGAAAATAGCTTACATTTTGAAATGATTATCTTTTCAAATATGTATATATATAAATACCTATACCTATTTTTATTTTATATTTTCCATTACTTTTTTATAGCAGGAATCATGGAAACAGGTAAATGAGTGTGTGTGTGTGTGTGTGTGTGTGTGTGTGTGTGTGTGTGTGTGTGTGTGTGTGTGTGTGTGTGTGTGTGTGTGTGTGTGTGTGTGTGTGTAAAATTAGAAATCTGGAGGAAGTTTAAAATCAAGAAAGGAGGTCCTAAACTGGCAGAATTGGACTGTAATAACCAGATAATTAGCTTAAAATATGGAATGTTTGTATGGTTATATACATATAAACATGTATAATAGTATAATATACTTTTTTCAATTTTTTTTATTCTTTGTTATGCATGTTTTTGTTTATTTGTTGTTTTTTTTAGAGAAAAATCCATGGAAGCAAGGAATGATGAATCCAATTACTATATTTTTTTTAATTTAAATTTATTTTTCCATATGTTCATTTTTTTTATAGCAGGAAGCATGGGAGCAAGGAAACGATGAAGACAAGTGCTGTCTCAGAGGAGACGAAACAAAATCTAGATACCTAGAAAAACTTGCTTAAAAATAAAAATAATAATAGTAATAATAAAAAAATATGTTTATATTTTCAAAACCCATCAAATTATTATAATTTTGTAAAAATAAGTTATTATCTTTATTCATTTAATTTCTGTATTTAATAATAATAATAATAATAATAATACATACGATTTGTATAGCGCTTTTCAAGGTACACAAAGACGCTTTACAAGTTGACGACAGAAAACATAGAACATACACATAGTTAATGGTATATTAATAATAATAATATTTATTTTTATACATTTTTTATATATTTTTCAAAAAATCAAATGATTGTAATTTTTTAGTTTTATTTATTTAATTTCTTTAATGTTTTAATGTCCATTATATGTGGCAGGAATCATGGGAGCGAGGAAACGATGGAGAGGTCCAACAGGCGCCCTGAACCTTGTGCGGATCCGCCGGCCAATCAGAGGATGGCTCTTTGGGTTGCGCCCAAACCCGAGGTGACCAAAAAACAGATATCCATCCTCGCAGTTGAAGGTACTTAAACGACCCCTTGTGAACGCGGTGGTCGGGATGAGACGCGGGAGCGCGCCGCCACTGCCGACGCATCGGATTCTATTGTTCGCTTCCAATTTTAGATGTTCCAGTTCTGTCCGGCAGGACGGCACCTGTTGCCCGGCCGCCTGGACGGGCGGCTGGCGGTTTGTCATCTTCCCCTCTTTCCCCGCTCCATCTCTGTTTGTTTGTTGTGTTTTTGTATTGTCAGGGTGGCACCGCCTACGCTGACATCCGAGGTCCTGGTTTTTCCCCTGCAGACTGGGGTGATTACAGTGTTATTAAAGTGTTATTAATGCAGCGCTAGATTTTGCGAGACCTGTGTGTCTGTGTGTGTGTGTGTGTCTGTGTGTGTGTGTGTGTGTGTGTGCGCGCGGAGTCCGGTGTTAATGATAAATCATATTTTGGGGTTATTATTAGACACCCAAACACACACACACATACATCAAGCCACTAACAGTTTGGGTGACCTTCCTCCTCTAGGAGGCCACAGTTTGAACTCCAAGGTTGTCAAGAAGAAGAAAAATTTGAATAACGGCAGCTGTCACTTTTTTTTTCATTTATTTTTGTTACTTTTCCCATTTGTATAGTTTTTATTTTTATGGTTTCCTTTAAATCTGTATTTTATCTGATATGTCTGTACGGTGCCCATGAGTGTCAAGTAATGTGCCTTAAATAAAATGTATTATAATAATTATTGTTTATTGATTATTGTAAAAATTAAATATTAAATTCAAAATGTTTGATTAATATATCATGAAAACTCCAATACTTGTCAAAATTAGTATTTAGCTTTTTACTATGAGATTTTATTTCGGGATTGATACAGTATTATTATAATAATCATTATTATTGTGACTGATGTTGTTACTGGAATCAAATGAGTGGAATAGTGCGTGTGTGTGTGTGTGTGTGTGTGTGTGTGTGTGTGTACATAATAAATACATGGGTTAACTTGTTACAACAAGGGTTTATTGTGACCATTCATCATTTTACTTATATAAAGATTCATACAAACAGATGAATACTATCAACAATCCTGTTCACGTCAATAACAATATTCTCAATGTAATTACATGTTAATAAGCGGCAATGATACAGCAGAACACACACACACTTTGGAATCTCATACTATAAAATCATTCTCCCACACACCTATTTACAGACTCTGGAATTTATACAAGTGATACTTATAAACAAAGCACCTGAAACTTAAGCCTTTTGTCACAAAAATTTATGTTATGACACTGTAATAACAACTTTTATCTCCCACGTCAAAAATCAACTGTTATTACAACATTGCTCTCACGCATCAAAATCAAATGTAACTACACTGTTATGACATTGTTATTACAGCATTCATCTCTCGCCCCGACCCTCGCGCAGAGGCTCCCCCTCCACGCCGCCCGCCTCACGCACTTTCCTCGCCTCCTTCTCCGCCTCCTCCGCCCTCCGCCTCTCCTCCCGCTCCGTCTCGGCCAGCCAGGGCCCGCCCAGGTAGCTGAGGATCTCCTCGGGGCCGCCGCGGCTCTCCGGCCGCGGGTGGAGAAGCTCGCGGAGGAGCGTCATGACGAGCGCCGTGAGGCCCTTGAACTGCGACGGCGGCGGGTTCCTCCGCTGGTTGGCCTTCATGATCTCGTAACTGTCCTCCTCCAGGTCGCTCCCGATGTTCTCCTCCTCCAGGTGGAACCACTCGGCGAACCTGCGGTAGCCGCGGTCGTCCGAGGTGCTCTCCTCCCAGGGGAAGCAGCCCGTCAGCAGGCAGTAGACCAAGACCCCCAGGGCCCAGCTGTCGATGGAGGGTTCCACCGTGATCCAGATGTCCTCCAGGTCCTCATTCTCCTGCTCCTGCCGCCTCTGGACCTCCTTGGCGGGTTCCACCTCCGGCGTGCAGAACGGCGACTGGTACCAGACGGCGCGCACCTCGGTTCCCGTGGCCCTGGTCAGGCCGAAGTCGCCTAGCTTGACCCAGCGGCAGGCGCCGTCGCACAGGAAGATGTTCTCCGGTTTGATGTCGCGGTGGACAAAGCCCAGGGAGTGGAGGTGGGCAACGGCGCCGCTCAGCTGGGACATCACTCTCTGTACGCGCTCTTCGTCCACGCCTACCTGGAGGACGCACAGAAGCACATGTGGTATTTGCGAGTGGAACGCTTCTTGGTGGTGATAACCGCCGCGCGTGCGTCACCGTGGCGACAATGATCTGCCCCCATCACCCGCCCCTGCCCTCGCTCTTATCGGCACTCTTTTGGTGTTCCTGGCAGGGACGTGCCAGAGCTGCCTGGTCTCCATGGAAAGGTCAAAGGCCAGCATTCCTGGGGAAACTCCTGTTAGCACGAGCTCGTGCTACCATGGAGGAAGCTCTGGGTTCAACCAAGTAAGAAGAGAAGGTTCTACTTCCCCTGCCAGATGTAGATGGATAAGACCTGATGTCCTCAAATGGGTACTTCCTTGTTAGCATTATAGCATGTAGCGGCAGCAATGGATACACCCAGTGCAGTTATCTCACAGTAAGAAGGTTCTGATGTGGTGGTAGACTAGGTTCTCCTGCCTGAGTTCTCCTCAAGTTCTTTGTGACATGGAGTCATTAAAACAAGTCAGCAGGTCCAATGGAAATTGCCGCTATACGTGGCCCTGTGATTGATTGACAGGTGACGGGTTAAGCCCCGCCATCCCAGTGACTGGGATTGGTCAGTTATTACTCTGCCAGGGAAGGCAGCGTAATAACTTTCTCTGAAAGCCACTTGCGTGTCAGTGATTTCAAATCTTGGGAGAGCGCGACCTCTTCCACCCCAAAGAGTACAAGTATGGCACCCTTGCTTGTGGACATTGCACCTCCTACTGTGTTTCCTTGCTGGTCTGAGTTTGCACTGATCTTGAAAATCAATTTTAGAACATACAAAAGAGTAAACGTTAAGCATACTCTAGCGCTAGGCTAGGTCAGGCAATGAGGCTAACGGAGCTAGCCCAGCTACTGACCTCGGACACGATGACGCTGTAGAGGTCGCCGTGGAGGCCGGCCTGCTGGGCGAAGACGTAGTGGGTGGGCGTAGAAAAGAAGATGCCAAGGGCGCGGGTGAGGGAAGGGTGGGTGCAGTAGGATAGCGAGAGGTTGTACTCGCGCAGGAAGGCGGCCAGCGAAGTGGAACCACGGGGGAAGAACTTGAGAGCCATAGGGGTTCCTGGGTGGCCGGAGACAACCAGAGCCAATGACTTTGACGGAATGACGACGCCATCAATCAGATATTGTAAGCTAAAATTTCTCTACTAGCTTGCGTGAGCTCCGACAACGTTAAACCTCCAGACTGACCTTTCTTCCTGTGCAGCGCTAGCATGACCTTGCCATACGAGCCCTCGCCCAGCAGCTTCACCACCCGGAAGTGGTCGGACACCTTGAGGCTGGATATGGACTGGGCCGACAGGAAGCACCGTTCGTCCAGCTCCTGGGCTGCCGCAGCCTGCAGGACGCACAAACATGTAGAATTTTGTGGCGGGGGCTACTGCTAGAATTTGCAACTGCACCCAACGGAAACCAAAACTTTGGGTTTTCTTTGTCCGACAGACCATCGTGGTAGCCGGAGCATCTGCAGCTGTCAATCACTCCCCGCTACCACCGCCACAAATTGGGGATCGGCGAGCGGGAGATAAACAAATCCCCCTCCTGACATTAGCGCGCCCACGTACGGGAACGGTTGCATAACGGCGGACAGTGATCCCGTGAGCCCCCCCGGCTCGTGGTGACATCAATTAAACAGTTGCTAGCGATCACTGCGCTGTTTGTTCAGGACCACGGGCTTTATGTCGTTATGTAGCAACGTCTGGCATTGCCCATACGAGGACGTCGCCTTTTTATGTCTAAAAATTGAAATGTTAGCATTTAAATTTGGCACCCTCCAGTGGCAGCCAACGGAATAATGGACAAGGATGCAACGACGGACAATGGCGACCCGAAACGTGGACGGGAAGGGAGGCTAACGACTGTTGCCAGTGTTTGCTTGGCTCTTTTGAAGCTAAGTTAGCTATAGTGACTAGCTTTAGCTTTTGCCGAAACTTGATGGGGAAGGTAATCAATAACAGTTGTATTAGTATTTATATCGATCGTCCCCATTTGAGGACCTTGTTAAGTTGCGACGGCGATTGTCAGAAATTGTTCCCATCCATTGGAACTTCGTAACATTCCAGAAGCTTTCACGGGAACTCGTGTTTTATCTCCGAGAAACAACGGGAAAATGTAGCTGGCGGCGGAGGCGGGACTTCCTGGAAGGAACGTCCACGGCTTCCACATCTTGTCCGACATTTTTAATGAGACTTCATCGTGAGGAATCGGGTTCCTTGTCCACCAAAAATATCAAACAATTTCAGTGTAATAAAAAAAAAAAAAAACATTTGATCTGAAATTCAAAAGTAAAATTGAACAAAATAAACAATAAAATTAGAATGTATTGTTTATTTTAAAGTTTAACAAATTATGACTATTATAATTATTGTTATTTTATCTTTATTAATTGATTCTATTCATATATATTTTTTCTTACTTTTTATTGCAAAATCATTGTGATAGAGTTTTGTCATTATTTTACACTGTTGCTCCTTTATTTATTTATTTAGTCATTCATTTTGACACATTTGCCAACTAATCCTAAAAAAACAAAATTAGTAGATGGAATACAATAGAATAGATTGTGTTTCCATTCGTCCCACAATGGGGAAATCTCAAAATAATTCCATAAAAACATTTATTATATTTGAATTAATTTATTAAAAAATAGAAATAAAGCATCATTTGAAACAACATTAACCAGGACAAAAGCAAAATCTCACCTGACCTTTTGCAAATAAATCAATACAAGAGTTATATTCACATGAAAGAAGGCTTGCAAAATTCACAATTTGATCAGTTAAAAATAAAGAGAAGAGTAAAATAAGCAAAACTCTTGCAACTGAAAAATCCCTACTTTTATGTTTCAGCAAAAAAATATCACAAATATTTCAACAAAATCTAAAGAAAATGGTGAGGAAAAATAAGCAAAAAACTAAGACATAAAATCTTTACTCTTAGTGTTTTTATTACTTTTTATTGTAGTGACTATATTATTATTGTTATTGCCACGTTATTACTATTATTACTCCATCCTAAATCATGCTTCAGTCCCTACTGGACCTCCTGCAGCTCTCCTGTAAACTTCTGCAGCTTTGCTTAAAGAAAATCAAAAAAAATATCCTCAGACTTACTTTCATGTTCAGTTTTCTGTTCCCCTGTTCTTTCCTCTGCCTTTAGAAAACACACACACACACGTAAAACACACACACACGTGCACGCTGTTCCTCTTTGCAGGAATGGCTTATCCCCCCCTCCCTCGGAGTGGAACCTCAGCCTGGTGTGTGTTCACTTCGGCCTCCCGTCTGTCTGTTCCACCTGCCGGTCCCGTCCTCTTTATACCGGAGGTTCTCCGATGCCGACTGGTAGAACCTGGACGGCGGGGCTCGTGTCCCTCCCAGGGAGACGCGCACACGTACGTGCACGCACACACACACTGCACAATCTCCCTGTGTTTTCCAAGCCTCCTGCCAGCGCCCCCCCTCCCCGACAAATATGTGTGAACCAGATACAAGGCATTTCAAATCTCACTCTCGCCCCTCACTCCCCTGTGAGCCCCCTTAAACCCCCTCACCCCCTCACCCCCCCCACGTTCACAGACTCACACACACCCCCCATTCTACTACACTGCAGTGTTAATATCTTACTGTTTCCAATCTGTCATGAAGCCACACTACCTTCTCTCCCTCCTCCTCCTCCTCAGCTGTCACTCAGCTGAGGAGGCCATCTTTCTGTCTGGAACGAGTTGCGGGTCGGATAGAAATAGAAATAAAATCCCTAAAAAGGAATTAAGAAAAAAAGACAACTCAATGAAATGGGGGTGACAGGACCCTAAAATTAATAAAATCTCTCAAAAATAATGGAAAAATGCTTTAAAATCAATAAAATCCCTTCAAAATAATGGGTGGAAATACCTTTAAATCAATAAAATCCATTAAATTAAAAGGATAATAAATTCAATAAAAACCCTTGTAAATAATGTGGGGGGAAAGTACCTTAAAATTGTTAAAAATAAAGAGAAAAAATAACTTAAAATAAATTAAATCCCTTTAAAACCATTGAAAAATGCATTAAAATAAATGTAAAACATTTAAATCAATGAGGAAAGTCCATGATATCAATAAAATACCTTAAAAATCATGGAAAAAAATAAAATTATTCAAAGTCGGAGGAAAAAGTAATGAGGAAAGGGACACTCAATTCAATAAAGTCCCTTCAAAATAATTGTGATCTTGAAATCAATTAATTTCTCAAATATAATGGAAAAAGAAGTTAAAATCAGTAAAATCTCTTGAAAATAATGGGAGAAAAATACCTTTAAATCAATGAAATCCATTAAAGTAATGAGGAAAAAGACAATGAATTCAATAAACCCCTTTCAAAATATTGTGTTGGGGGCGATCTTAAAATCAATTAAATCACTAAAAAATCATGGAAAATGACTTTAAAAGCAATAAACTCCAATAAAAATAATGAGAAAATGTATTAATATAAATGAAGTTCCTTGTATATAATGGAAAATGACATTTAAATCAAAAAAATCTCCCAAAATACCGGGTGAAAAGACCTTAAAATCCATAAAACCCCTTCAAAATGATGGAGAAAAGACCTGAAAATCAATATAACCACCTTAAAAACAATGGGAAAAGACCTTAAAATCAATGAAATCCCTTAAAAGTAATTGTGAAAAAGACTGAAATTGTGAAAAAATCTGTAAAAACCTCATAAAAAATAATGGTAAAAGACCTTAAAAACAATAAAATCCCTTAAAAACAATGAAGGGGGGGAGGTTAGGGGGGAACAATACTCGGACAGAGTGGAAGGAAAGCGATAAACTCTGGGATGCGGTCTGAAATGTTGTAATGAAATAAATAAACCAACACAAAGGACCACAACTTTTCCCAGGAATTTTGCAGGAAACAGGCGACAGCAAGGAGAAATTACAAAACTTCTCTCCTGCACGGGGCCTCCAGACCCCTCCTCCACCTCTCCCTCCACACACACACACACACACACACACACACACACACTGCGGGATGCCTGGTGTAATCAGCAGGTATGTTGGAATGAGGGGATCAGGCCAACGAGCTGCACCCTGATCCCTGGATCTGGCGGGGATCACGTCACTCCGGGTCTCACATCCAACTGTTTGGCCCGGCGAGCGCCCTTGTATGTCCCGAGCGTCTCCGCGTGAGGACCCCCAACCCCCCCAAACCCCTCATCCCACTGCTGCCGGCCTCAAAAAACAAAACACAACAATGATGTATAAATAAATATGTATAGATCTTCCCGTCTGCAAAATCGACTGGAAATAGGCAATGAATCATTCTTGAATAAATGAAAACATTTAAGATTAACCTGGAAAGTTAAACATTTGGATCTTGGTGAAGACAAAAAGAATGATAAATGATTAAAAAAAAGAAAAGAAGCAATGTAATCATAAGTAAATGTCAAGAAATTAAAAAATAAATGCAGGTACCTGAAAAGAGAGAGAAATTATAATAATAATGATGACAAATGACAATATATGGAATTAATCATCTCAATAAAAAAAAAACAACCAAGAAATATGTTTTATAAAAAAAAAACTGAAAACCTGCGTAGTAACAATTTATAGAATTTTAATAAAGGTAACATGAAAGAAGGAGAAGAAATCATAATAATAATAATAACATATGAAGAAGAAATTACAAAAATATGAATTCATTTTCTTGATTTTAAACATTTATTACATTTTTATTTGAAAAAAAACTGAAAAGCGGGGTAATAACAAGGAAACTGGGAAATGATAATAATAATCTACATGAAAATATTGGTAAATAAAAAAAAATGGAATTGATATTCCTGATATTAAAAGTCGATGAATATGCCTACTGCTCATGATCCATGATGGTTAACTGCAGTAAACAAATTTTCCCACGGGGATTAATAAAGGATAAATGATTATCAATTATTATTAAATTTAATGAAAAAAAACTGCGTTATAACAAGTAAAATGGCAACAAATAGAAAATTTAAAATAAAGTTACAAAGAAGTAGAAGAAATTATAATAATAATGATAACAATAAATAACAAAATATAATTCATTATCTTTATTTAAGTTTGACACAGAACTGATAAAGTTACCATCAAAGAAAGACAGCAAATTGTTATGATAATAATAAGAATAAAATAATATAATCACAAATAACAAAAAAAATGTGATTAATTGTACATAATATCCATAAATGATCAAGAAACCTTCTGTGAAGCAATATATTTAAACTCAGCAAAAAAAAACGACTGTACTATCTGTCATGTTGACGTTCCCCATCACACCACATATTACACAACATGAATACCCAAGGCCACGGTGTCTCCATGGTTACGCTGATCGCCCCAAGCATCGAGTGACCATCAGACCGTCGTGTCTTAACACCCCCGCCCACCGCCCCGACACCTCCAAGGGTGTCGTCACGTTCTGACACGCCCGACAGCTGAACCCCCCTGCCAGCACCGCTTCCTGGTCGGGCCTCGACCACACACACACACACACACACACACACACACACACACACACTCCGTATAGTCGCCCCTGTGTTATGTAACACAAACACTAACCACTGCTATCACGACGACGCTCGGGTTACAAACCTGCTGTGTTACGGCTGCTCAGTGTGTGTGTGTGTGTGTGTGTGTGTGTGTGACCTTGGACCAGAGGGTCCAGCGGGCCCTGCTGTGACAACCTGCATCTGAGAAACACACCTTCCCCTGGACGGCCAAGCCCCGGGAGGGTCCCTCATTCATTCACAAATACTATCAGCTGATCCCCCTGGCATTTTGATTGGCAGTAGCCGGCGGAGAGGGTCTAAAAACAAACAAACAAATAAATAAATAAATAACTATCGGTGAAGACTACCTAAAAATTACAAGAAATACCCCTTAAAAACAAAATAAATGACACAAAAATGGCCAAATGATGAAATAAAACAATAAGAAATACCCTTAAAAGGCCATAAAAATGTTTACATATCGCCAACCTCTCAAAATAATTGCCTAAGTCATTTTTTTACAAAAATGTATTTTTTTGCCTAAATCATCTCCTCATGTTGCTGACCACCACTGGCAAAATTGTTTACATCCTCAAGAGTGTGTCAAATTTTTCATTTTTTTGTGTTTCCTGAAAAATCTGAAAAAAATGACTTAGGCAATTATTTTAAGAGAGTTACGATATTGCATATAAATCATCAATCTTCTTCTTTCAGCTTTTCCCCTCAGGGGTTGTTGTAGTGAATCAACCTTCTCCATCTAATTCTATTCTCTGTATCCTCTTTTGAGATGAGATGAGATGAGAACAACTTTATTAATCCTGAAGGAAATTGTTGTGAATTTCCTCCTGCCTGGCAGCTCCAATTCCAGCATCCGTCTACCAATATATTCACTATCCCTCCTCTGTACATGACCGAACCATCTCAGTCTGGCTTCTCTGATCTTCTCATCAAAACATCTAACATGTGCTGTTCCTCTGATAGACTCATTCCCGATCCTATCCATCCTGGTCACTCCCAAAGAGAACCTTAGCATCTTCATCTCTGCAACCTGACACTTTTCTCCACCCATTCCAACCTGCTTGAACCCATCTCTTCACCTCTTTTCCAAACTCTCTGTTGCTCTGGACTGTTGACCCTAAGTACTTGAAATCCTCCAACTTCTTGATCTCCACTCCCTGGAGCCTCACCGTTCCACCCGAGTTCTTCTCACTCACACACATATACTCTGTCTTGCTGCGACTAACTTTCATTCCTCTTCTTTCCAGCGCATACCTCCACCTATGTAGATTTTCCTCAACCTTTTCTCTGCCCTCGCCGCAGATCACAATGTCATTTGCAAACATCATGGTCCATGGAGATTCCTGTCTAACCTCATCTGTCAGCCTGTCCATCACCACTGCAAACAAGAAGGGGCTCAGAGCTGATTCCTGATGGAGTCCCACCTCCACCTTGAACTTCTCTGTTACCCCTACAGGACACCGCACCACTGTCTCACAGCTAGCATACATGTCCTGCTCCAGTCTATCATACTTCTCTGCCACTCCAGATTTCCTCACACAATACCTGAGCTCCTCTCTTGGCACCCTGTCATATGCTTTTTCTAGGTCTACAAAAACACAATGCAGCTCCCTCTGGCCTTCTCTGTACTTCTCTGTTAGCATTCTCAAAGCAAATACTGCATCTGTAGTACTCTTTCTAGGCATGTAGCCATACTGCTGTTCACAAATGCTGACTTCTGCTCTCAGTCTAGTTTCCACTACTCTTTCCCATAACTTCATGGGTCATCAACTTTATCCCTCTGTAGTTGCCACACTTCTGCACATCCTTCTTATTCTTAAAAATAGACTATATCACTCTTTGTCTGCATTCTTCAGATATCGTCTCACTCTCTAAGATCCTGTTGCTACTTTGTGGTCTACAATAGCCACCTCATCTACCCTTGCCATCTACCGCTATCTTTACCTTACGCTTTAATCACAGTTTTAGTTCTCAGGAGGTACAGGTTGAGGAACATCTCGGGAGGTGGAGGAACGCTCCTGGATGGGAGAGGGATGGAGGTCAGCCGAGATGGTTTGGAGACGGATGGAGGTGATGGTGAAGATCTGAGGAGATGGATGCTGAGGTCGCAACCGCCAGGCAGGGGGAAGATGAAAACCAGATGGATGGTGGGAAAAAGGACATGAAGTTGAGGAGAGGGTTCGATGGAGGGAGCTGACTGGCTGTGGGGACCTCTGATGGGAGCAGCTCAAGGGAGAAGAAGAAGAATGAGCAGTAAGTCACGTGAAGCTCTGCAACCTCTTCCACTTCCAGAACTTGCGAGGAGTCACGAAAAAAAAGCCGAAACCGTTATTGATCTTGTAGATTAGTGATCGATGGCGATTATATTTTCCGGTGATGTCACTCTGGAACGCACACCTGTCTGTTGCCATGGCACCGTGACACCAAACATGGAGGAGTCACTTGGGACGGGGGATAAAAAGGATGAGCCAGCAGCTGCCTTGGTTGTCTCTGGTCCACGGGACTTGCCAGGGTTTTGATTTTGGGACCCCGAGGCGGCGTGAGGCTGCCCCCCGGTGGACGGGGAGGGGCTGCAGCGCTTCAGGGTGTAGCCAGAGACCCATAGTTATCGATCGGCCCCATATTCATCGATAACTCGATCGGTGGCGTGACCCTGTGGTGAGGCTGGACTAAACCCGTGACCTGTGTGTTTGTAGAACCGAGAATCAAAAAATGACTGCATAATTTAATAGCGGTTAAAATGTATTTCATTGTTTAATACTGTTAGTATGATAGACATAAGGACCACAAATAAAGACTACAAACGAGATGTATTCTGTGTTTATTTTTAAAATAATATGTGACTGTGTAAAATTGATAAAATGCTTTCTGGTTAAAAAAATAAAATATCATGACATTTCTTTTTATCTTTACTATTTGTATTGTTTCCCCTCCCCGATTAAATTGAATTTATCGCATGGATCATGACGGTATTTCCGCAAACATCGCGGGAACAGACAGCTGTCAGGAGGGGGCGGGGGGAGGCGGAGGAGGAGGGGGTGCGGTCTTTCCTGTCGTCGCTAGCGGAAGCGGAAATTCGGCCATCTCCTCGTACATTCGGGCTACAACAGGGGTCAGTACACACTTGATTTCGGATATTTATTGTGCCGTGTTTGTCAACACTTTGCGCTCTCGACCGCGCCGCCCGTCCCGCGGGCTCCCGACGCCGGCCACTGCCCTTTTCCGTCCGCGGCTCGCCGCGTCCCAGCAGACATGTTTGGCAGTTTGCAGGCTAGCATGCTAACAGCTAACTTCCAAGCTAACTAATCTCTTCCCAGCGGCAAGTGATTTCTGCCCGCCCGCCCGCCCGCGGGACGCGGCCGTTGGTCCGCCGTCCGCCCACATACTTCGCCGTGTTGGGCGTTTCTCACCCCGTTACCCGTTTTAATGAGCGTCTAGTTTAGCCCTCCTCCACCCCGGCGAACACTTTACCCAGACTTCACCCGAACCCCGGTGGCGAAAGTAACGTCACTAGCCAGCCAGCTGTGTTGACTCGCCGCAGGTAAGGAGGCGCTCGCCCGGCGGCTAACCCCCCCTCTCCCTCCAAGCCAGCACCACACAGTCCATCTCACCTGCCGCTGTTAGCTTAAACTGCTCTCCGGAGCCGCTTCTACAACAAAAGCCTCGTCCAGGTGGTAGTTAAACAGTGTTTGAATGAGAGTGAGTTAATCATTAACTCTTGTGTAATGAGAACGTAGCCACTAAAGGTACAACTTTTTTGGGGGGAAGGGGGGTAAGTTGCCTACTTGCTAAGGGTTGCTAATGTTAGCCGGGCAGGTGTGGCAGGGGTCCGTTAGTGTTATCTGTCAGTTAACAGGGTGGAGGGACCTTTGCTTCTTCTTCGCTACAATCAAGCCACCAGAGCAGCATTCATTACATTGGTAAATGTCACTAAAACTTTAACTTTTATTGTCATTGCGGTGTTATTTATATGTTGGTTTGCTGTTGTTGCTATTTAATGTAGGAAGAGACATTCATGCTTTTAAAAGCACCTGCCGACCGTTAACGCGGATTATGCGTATTATCTTTTATTTTTCAATTTTAACTTTAATATTTCGGGTTAGAAAATGTAAGTAATTAATAATTATGGTTTAAAGGTCCCGTTATCAGATCGATCTAGCTTGTGTGAACTTTGCTCCAGGAGGGACTTTTGCAATGCCCCCCCCTCCCTCATGGTAACTTATGCAACTCGTTTACCTGTTTGTCCAAGCTACCCCTTTTTTTTTTTTTTTTTTTTTTTTTTTTTTAAAAAAAAGCACTTAAGTCTGTGTCAGTTTAACCTATTAAAAACTTTTAAATGGACAGTTGATTTTTTTGCATCGGCTTTCAAACTTGAGCGAACGGAGACGCCCTTTGTTGTGCATGCTCTTTGAAGTGCACGATGAATACGCATGCTAGTATTCATAAAGTGTTATAAACAGCGAACATGCCAGAGATTATTCAAGAGACGTTTGCACAGAAAAGGTTTTCAAGTGCTTTCGTATAATCGTGCAGTGTGTGTGTGTGTCCTATCAGGGAACATGGCTTAGAGGTCAATCTCTGTACTTCCTTGTTAGTTTTATGCCTCTGCAATTTCCCGACTTTGGGATGGAGAGTCGGTCAGTTTTTCTTGTTCCTTAAAGTATCGGATATCATAACCTACTGTTGTTGTTACACCACTTGTAGAATGTGTGGCACCAAAGGATGTACCAGTTCGCTAATTCTGGTAGACATTCAACTGTGTTCAGTATCGCGTCTGTGTCTTTACATCATTAACCATTAGTAAAAGAAATGGAAGTGAGAGTACTGTAGTGAGTTGGCGAGTAGAAAATGTGAGCAGAGTCAGAGAGCTTGGATTATTATATCCATCACATGAAAACAGGTACTGACTGTATGTTAATAAATGTAATTGTCCTCATGACCACAATACAAGCTGTTGGCGGCGAGCTTCAGCTGTTCCTTTCAACCCAGCAGGTACTGAAACCCATGGATCAACATCAAAACTTGACGAAAACATTAAGAGGGAGCTACCAAAAAATATATTCCCGTGATCATATTTCGGTGTTGTGTTGAAAGTAAAATAATTGGAATCGTAGTGCGTTTAAAGGAAAATAAATATCCGCACAAATACTGGACTCTTAGCTAACTTAGTTAGTTATCAGCATTTAGCCACTGTCCATGTTCTTAAGCTCTGTCTCATTTTGCCGTCGGCTGATGTGACACCTGGCCTGAACACCCTGCTTTCTGATTCAATGTGGGTGAAGCCTGTCAAAGATAATAGACTGGACGCTCCTCTGTCTGTCACGCCGCACTTTTCGTGTTCCTGCTACTAATGGCTGTATTGGTTTGAGTAAAATATCAAAATGCAATGAATTTGACTTGTATTACAGTTTCATTTGCGTGATTGGAGAAAGATATAAAATCTTAAACACAGTAATTCCATAATAAACCAACGTTTCCTTCAGTCAGTTGAAGCTTAGGCTGGAAATTTCTGCTCCAACCTGTTGTTATAAATGCTGTTTTGATGAATTACTTCATTTATAAATGTCTCTTTGTTTTGCTTTGGTATGACAGAAATTGATTTAAAATTCAGATTGATTGCAAGGCTCCACACCAAAACCGTATCTGTAATCCTTGTGATATGAACTGTATTATGTTAGTGACCTCAATCACAACGGAGCACTGGTTTTGTTAATTCAGTATAAAATGATTGTGACAACTGTCTGATCAGACCCAAAATATTGGACTGTGTGAGCCTCAAATTATCCAACCCCAGCAGCCATTGGGGCTAAAAGCAGGCATTTACCTGGAAAGACCAACCTGGAATCCCGCTGTGGACGTCCCTCATCCATGTCCGATCAGGATCTGGACAGTCCACAGGTTCAGACCCGGTTTTATGATTGGAAGGTCAGATGTCTTCATGAAGAAGTCAGAAATCCCACCGTGATATTCGGATATGTGCATTCCTTGTCTCTCTTTCTTTATCTCCTTAAGAGGAAACAGATTACATTGCAAGGAAGCCCCCGAGAAGTACTTCTATGTATGTCTTGCTTGTGGAGCTTCTGTCTTTTTTTAACTTTTTTTTGTTTGTTTGTAGCTGCAGCCATGTTGGTTAGGGTCCAGATGTCACGTTTGGAAACAGTTTGCACGCATTTAGTGATGAAGTGTTCATCACACATGGCTGAACCCGCCGCCAACAAATCCCAAAAAATGGTTGCGAAAAAAAATTAAGGGTGAGCATAAACAGAGTCCCGTGTGTTGTTCACGCAAACGAAATGACATCTGGTTCACTGCGATGCCGTTGTCATTGTCTTTCCAAGTTGTTATAAGTCTAAAATCCCATGTTTAAATACAGCGCTCTCCTTGGGCTCTGCTCAGAGGGATACGTTTGTTTGGTCCCAGTCCACCAGAGACACTGTCATCGTGACTGTGCTTGACTGAAAAACAGGAGTGTGATGAGAAAAATTATAATTGACATTTAATTCAAAGTTTATTCTTCATTATCATTTCAGAGCATTAGCATACAGAGTAAGTCTATTGTGCTTGTGCAAAAGAATAAATATGACTTCTTACCACAGCAGCAGTCATAGTCATACCGGATCTTCATGTCATTATTATTATTATTTTTTCATTATTTTTGCTCCGTCAGTTGGTGCTGATGGTCATATGAAAGCGTTATTAAAGTTTGCAACCGCGCTATTATGTCATTGAGAGGCTCAACGAAATGTCTGGTCACGCCTCTACGCCGACACGCTCGACCCCTCTGGAAAACAAGAAATCAAAAATGACCGGAATCTTTTCCCATGCTGTTTTTGTCAGACAGTATTTTTCGCAGCTTTCACTCTACTGTTGGCAGTCCCTAGAACCTTTTGAAGCTCTAGGCTGTTTCTCTCTGTGCATTGGGACAGTGAGAACCTTGGTTCCTAGAACCATTTTAGCTCCTACTCTGAGGCATTGGCTTTTTTTTCCACTTCATAGGAACCAATAGGTGCTTGCTGGAGCTCATAAAATACGGCCATTACCATTTCCTTCTGTCGGAATTCCGTTTCTGTGGCGCGATGTAACACAAATACACGTCAGAATTCGTCAGAATTCACATACTCTACATAAGTACCTATGTCACTCAGCTTTACTAACACAGTAGTAAAATCATAATTTAGGGCATAAAAACACTATAAAGGAAAAATAAAAAAAATAAAAAAAAAAACATCCTGACATTTGGAGGGCTGTAATGATGGGCAAAAAGTTATAAAAAAATCAACACAAACCGCAGACAGCTGAATGTAGCACAATCTAACATGCCATAAACCGACCAGCTACTGCCTATGCGAAATTTGTTCCAACGGCGTATGTCGGAACGATGGAACAAGACTTTCTTTTTAAATTTATCCGAAATGGCGACGCAACCATCTACCCGCACTTCTTGTGAACTGCGGAGCGCCAGTTTTTAATAAATACAGAGTTGGCTAACTGCTGTGCTCCCTTACTGCCTGTGGGAATGCAAAACTAAAAAGTTTCCCAGAGGAGGCTAGTTCCTTGAACCAAATTTGAGCTGGCAGAGTTCTAGGGACAGTTCTGGCCGAAAGCAGCCTTTATCAACGGAGGTGAAATGTGTTGAAATGTGTGTCTCCGACCGTGAACCGTTTCCAGTCATGTGACTTTTCTCCCTGAATATCAGCTTTGTGCCGTTTTTCTCATCGTGAGAGTAGCCGGACCCCTTCCTCTCACGCGTCTTTGTTTTAGATTCATCCAAACACCTCTCATTTTTCTGATTCCAGTCTCGCTCCGTAGTCTTGGTTTTTTTCCCGCAACCTGTGGATTCCGGGGACCCAATGTCGCCGCGGGAAGGGACGGACGAATTGAGACGAGGCGCTCTGTGAATGAGTGGACGACGAGACGGACTCCAGGAGGAGAGACGCCGCATTCTGCATCCTTCTTGTGTAACAGGTGTGCATGACACCGACCCTCAGTGGCTGCAGGGGGTCACATGATCGCCATTATCATGGCGAGCGGCTACTGTCCGTCGCACTCAATCACCCCCCCCACTCTATAAAGAAGCCATTATGTCTCTTTCCGACTGTCAATCGATCCACAAACATTCGCATGTCTTTACATTCACATTTGTCAGAGAAGTCGGCCTGCTTTCAGACACCTTCTCCCTCAGCTTGTCTACAGTCTCCTGCCGGCCGCAACACACCTACTTTCAACATGGCGTGTGCGTGTGTGTTCTGGCCTTATGTTGGAACAGGAGTCCTGTAGAGCGGAGTCAGACTCCCAGGAGGTGGGGCCTCCCTTGTGACATCACAGAGGGGATAAAGTCCGTTAGAAAGGGGTTCAGTTGCCGAGCAGGATGGTTCTCTTTCACTGCCGGGGGACGCGAAAAAGCACATTTTTCCTAACAGGAGCGCTTGTTACCATGGAGAGAGGCTGGCCTTCACTCCAGTCCGTGCCTTTCTCTTTACTCTTTGTTCGTTCTGTCATTTTTTTTTTTTTTTTTTTTTTATCTTTTAGCATAAATCAGCTAAAGACGAAACCATAAGCGCAAATAAAAACCCCACACTTGATCTCGCCCCTGCGACCGGTCGTAAAAGCAAAAAACCACAGCAGCACACACACCTTATACAATCAGACCCATAAAAACATAGAAAAATCTATTTCAGATTCTATATTTCCTGTATTTAATATGAATGTTTTAGTTGTTTTCCCCGAATCGATGGGAACTTGTTGCTGGCCGTTGCCCGGGAATGTCGAGGCAGCTGATACAAGCTGAGAGGGACAGGAAAGAGGCCTGCCCGACATGCTAATATTTGTAATGTATATTGTAAAACCGAGGGAGGCTTAATCTTAACGGAATAATCAGATTAACAGCACAAGGGCTCGTCCCTGCGTGGCGGTGGCATCCGACCGTCTGTCCGTGGTGCTTCCCCCCCATAACTCTTTTGTATTCACCTGCTCACTGTCTGTTCCGAGCTGTATTACCCTGTTTTACGACTCCCCCTTCCCCCCCCTCTCCCTGTGCTTAGATTGTAACGGAACTTGACGGTCCGACGGTTGCCATGTCGACCTCATCGCTACGGCGACAAGTGAAGAACATCGTCCACAACTACTCAGAGGCTGAAATCAAGGTCGTATCACTCCCTTTGCTTTATCTGGCTTTTCTTTAACGCCCCCCCCATGTATCCAATGTTCTATCGCTGCAGCGCAGACGACATAATGTCAGTGTTATCTAATATTCCTCCGAACCATCATATGCTCACACGCACACGTTTCCCTCGTTATACACGATACAAGTTAATGTAATCACATCATCTATTCATTATTCTGCCCCCCTCCCCTTCTTTGTGTCCCGATACGATCTATTTGTCTCAGAGCAGTGTCAGACGTTTATCTGTCAGTAAACTGACTGGCGGCTGTCGGCACTAAAGGTAGTTTGTCCTTGCTTTGTTTGTGTGTGTGTGTGTGTGCGTGTGCGGGCTCCAGGTCAGAGAAGCGACGTCCAATGACCCGTGGGGCCCCAGCAGCTCGCTGATGTCAGAGATAGCCGACCTGACTTACAATGTAGTGGCTTTCTCCGAAATCATGAGCATGGTGTGGAAGCGGCTCAACGACCACGGCAAGAACTGGAGACACGTGTACAAGGTCTGTCCCTGTGTGCGTGCACATGCTAGTGCGCGCGTGTGTGTGTGTGTGTGTGTGTGTGTGTGTGTGTGTTAAAGCATTAAATCAATGTAATGTTGGAAAATTCAATATCAAAAACCTGCGTGTAAGAAAGGTAAGAAAAGACAGAATCATTCATCTTGAAAGAAATCCAGTAATACCTTAAATTATGAGTTTAATTGGCTCCATGTACAGGAACAAATAGTACTTACCCTGTATTGTACTTACATTTTATGGCTAACCTTCATTTCACTTAATGCTGCACTTTACAGCTCAATGTAACATGCACACTTTGCTACACTTTATAGCTAAACTTCATATAGCGCCGGAGTTAACGGCTCTTGTTAGCGGCTCTTGTTTTTGAAACAATTGAACCTTATCCGACCGGCTTTGAATCACTTGTCCGACGCCTCGTCCGTTGACGCCGCCGCTGCCTGCTGCACCAAATCCCCTGTGAATGTATCCTGTCTTCTCACAGATGATGCCAGTGTCCAACTTTTTTTAAACGCCACTTTACAGACAGTGGCGGCAGCGTCAGTATGAAACACTCAACCCACTAGCTTGTAACTCGGATCTCGGCTCGTATAACAAAGCAAAATTGACTGAGCGACGGCGTGTATCTGAAAAATTGTATGTCGATGCACTTGTGAGTCAAGGTTCCACTGAAACCTAGACCTATTGGAGATTTTTTAGGAGTAAACGTAAAGATAGAATGACAAGAGATAAGTCAAAAGAATGGCTTGGCTGTCTGCCGTAGTCTCATCAGCGGCGGTGCCAAGGTCTACCGAAGACAAGTATTGTGCCTGTTCTTTTCCGAAACTTAACCCAGAATCTGACTCTTGACCCTGACCTGACCACGTGGGGCCAGCCCCTGATGGATGCCGTCTCTCTCTTGCCAGGCCATGACTCTTATGGAGTACCTGATCAAGACGGGGTCGGAGCGCGTCGCCCAGCAGTGCAGAGAGAACATCTACGCGGTTCAAACCCTCAAGGACTTCCAGTACATAGACAGGGACGGCAAAGACCAGGTACAAAGTGGGGGGAATGTCGGACCCAAACTGAAAAAGTCAGCTAAAACTGATTGCTTTTCAGTAAGAACCAATAAAACCAAAGTTACTTTCAAGCGTTCCACCGTATGTTTCCAGGGCGTGAATGTGCGGGAGAAAGCCAAGCAGCTCGTGACGCTGCTGAAAGACGAGGAGAGACTACGAGAGGAGAGGATCCATGCGCTCAAAACCAAAGAGAAGATGGCACAGACCTCCAGCGGTAGGACGGAAGAAAAGGAGTAAATCGGCCAAAAACGGAAACCTGGGTCACACGCAAAACACTCAAACGCGCCTCACCACTTGTCTCCTCTGTAGCCTCCTCGGCCCCCTCGGCGCCCAGCCTGGGGGGCAGCCTGTCGCTGGGCTCCCACTCCGGCGGGGCCGACCCCGAGCAGGCCTGGCCGCAGAGCTCCGGGGAGGAGGACCTGCAGCTCCAGCTGGCTCTGGCCATGAGTAAAGAGGAGGCCGAGCAGGTAACGCCCCCCCCCCCCCCTGCCCTTACCACACGTGGCCTAGCAGACTAGCACTGTGCTACATTTAGCGAGCTTTGGTCTCAACCTGTGACCCCTGACCTCTCCCAGACTAGCAAGGACCCCCTGGAGGACGCAGAGCTGCGCTATGCTATCACGCTCAGCAGGGAGGCGCAGGAAAAGGTTAGGGGTGGACGCCAATCACCTCCGCGCCCCTCCCCCCTCCCCAGCTATCTTATCTGTCTGTCTGTTAGTCGGAATTTCTCAAACGCACATCCTGTAATCCACAATCAGGGAACAACTTGGATTTCTTGCTCAAATTTGTTCCGTGTCAAATTGAATCCGGAAATCAGATCTGCCACTGCACGTTCTACCGCTGTGATTTAATTTAAAAACAAGCCCCAGATTCCGAGGCCACGCCGAACAGGCGGACCAGGAAGTTTGATTTGTGTCACGATTGCAATTGATGAGATTTTTTTTTGGGGGGGGGGGGGGGGCTTGCATGGTTGGGACGAATGGACAGGGGATTACCGCCCCAACGGCACGACCTTAGCCAAAGCCTCCACTTTGTCCACTCCCAATGCCATGCAGGTTCTCCCCTTTGTTTAATCTGTCACCAGATTAACAGTGGAGATGTTGTGTGTGTGTGTGTGTGTGTGTGTGTGTGTGTGTGTGTGTGTGTGTGTGTGTGTGTGTGTGTGTGTGTGTGTGTGTGTGTGTGTGTGTGTGTGTGTGTGTGTGTGTGTGTGTGTGTGTGTGTGTGTGTGTGTGTGTGTGTGTGTGTGTGTGTGTGTGTGTGTGTGTGTGTGTGTGTGTGTGTGTGTGTGGCACTACTGCTGCTAGACTGCAGTTAAATAGGTAAAGAGGGGTATAAGTCTGAATGCAGGGCTGCAGGGAAAAATATTGGCCTAATGGCCTCTGAAAGAGGAAGAATCATAAAGCCTTTCCCTTTTTCAAGGTGATCTTAAAGGTGAAACTCGCAAATAAAATGTGAGGTTATGGGTCTGATAAATATTCAGAGCGCTTGTGATTGAGTTTGTCAACTTGTTCCACATTTAAAAACAATAAAATTAAGTTTGGGCTAAAAAAAATTCCAGTCTCAGCTGATCTCAGGGCGACTTTGACACATGATGATGATCAGAGTAATTCCGAGGTACGATGTAAAGACCCGGAGCCTAACATATAATCACAATCTCTTAATGTTACTTATTTAAAGCCCAGTCTTTAATCCTATATTTTTTTATTCCGGATGAGATGAGCACCAGTGTGCCATTCACCTCATCAGGAAAATTGGCCACAGGTCCATGAAGTAAACGTCCCGCAGCACATGTTTCACACGAACAAAACCATCTATTAGTAATTCCCGTGATAAGAAAGCAATAGGTGTGTATGTGTGTGTGTGTGTGCGTGCCTAAGTATGTGCAAGCATAAATTAACGCCTTTCACCCAGTCTCTTATTTCGTCCCCCCACTTAAAGGTATTGCTTTCTTTTGTTGTTGTCACCATAGCGATCTACTGAGCAGCGGCTACAACCTCTTCAGCTAAGGAGGAACAGACTTTGTGTGTGTGTTTGCGTGTGTGTGTGTGTGTGTGTGTGTGTGTGTTTGTTACCAGAATCATTACAATTTGATGAACCTTCAAGGTCCTCCAGTCCATGCATGCACTGATGGAATTGGTTTTGACCGCAGATGCTGATCTCCCGTCTCCGTGTCTCCTTTTGCCGTCCTCTGATCCAAATTGTCAATCACATCCTCCGTCTAGCGAGGTCGTGCGACTGTCGTCGCCATTCATCTCACCGTATGTGTGTGTATGTTTGGCAGGAGGAGCGCCTGCGTCGAGGCGATGACCTGCGACTGCAGATGGCCATCGAGGAGAGCAAGAGGGAGAAGCCAAAGCCAGAGGAGGTGCATCTCCGTCAAATTTAATAATATACAGATGTCCCTTGTTCAACACCGGTGTTACGTTCAAGAATAAGCGTTGATATACGTTTTGAAGTAGCGACCCAATTTTTCCTGTTCCATCCTTCCCTCACTCATGAACAAGACCCAGAGATACCTGTGGTTCCTCACTTGAGGCAGGACCTCCTTCCCGACCTGGAGTGGGCACTCTACCCATTTGCAGCTGAGAACCACAGTCTTGGATTTGGAGGTCCTGATCCTCGTCCTGACCACCTCACATTTTGCTGAGATCGCGGTCAACAGAACCACATCGTCCACAAAAAGCACAGACCGAATCCTTAGGTCACCAAACCAGATCCCCTCGACAC
The DNA here is from genome assembly GCF_037954325.1 of Fistularia commersonii. Lineage (NCBI taxonomy): Eukaryota > Metazoa > Chordata > Actinopteri > Syngnathiformes > Fistulariidae > Fistularia > Fistularia commersonii. The sequence goes on along the minus strand of NC_141294.1, from coordinate 18,603,701 downwards.
CTTGCCTGTGCTCAGATATTCTGCCGGTAAAAGTTATGAACAGAATTGTGACAAAGGGCAGAGCTGGTGGAGTCCAACCCAATCAGGGAACAATTCCGTCTTACAACTGACAGTGTAGAGCAGTGTACCAGTCCATGGATCAATTGGTACCAGGCTGCACAAGAAATAATCAATTATTTCCGTTGGATTTATTATCTTTGTCTGAACAATCTTTATTTTGAAAAATCTTCTTTTTTTTTTGAAAAATGACTGGAATCTTTCGGTCACTCAATCTTGGTCACTTGAGCGCCAAAAATGTAACCCACAAGCTAGCAAAATGAGTAAAAAACAGACGTCAGTCGGAAAGTTTCTTTTCGAAGGGGAAAAGGTGAATCCACTGTGTGGATACACGTCTATTGTTATAGACGCAATATTTACAATCTACGTCTACCGCGTTGACCGGTCCGCGGTGATAAAAAGGTTGGGGACTACTGATGTAGACCATACTCTGACACCGAGCATACAAGTACTGCACCCCATACTACTGCAGCACCCCCCGGAGGATTCCTTGTGGCACATGGACCAATGCCATCTCTAGGTCCACAAAACACATGTAGACTGGTTGGGCAAACCCATGCACCCTCAAGGAACCTGCCTTTGAGCCGGTCCACATTGGACCTCCTGCATCTGAGGTTCAATGACCTGTCGAACCCTCCTCTCCAGCACCTCTGAGACTTTTCTAGTGATGCTATTATTATTGTATTTCTTGCTTTTACATGTCAAGAAGTTGCTTTTTCTATGATGGCTAGTCTCTTCCTCTGCCACTTAGGTTCAGTGCCAGAATACCTTAGAAAGTGCTGAACTTTTGGGCATCCTAGTAGAGGTATAAATAAATTCAAAAGTTTTAGGAATAATTCGCACAAATGCAACATGAGGAGTAGCGATGGCACATCAACATGAAACGAATGAGGCAAGATGCTGAACGCATGCCATGTGCGGGAGATGTAGAGAATGACGCTATTGCTGAGCCAATCAGAGCCCAGGATACTGCACTTTCTGGTCGCCACCCAAGAAAATGTTAATTTTTCCATAAAAATGCTTGAAATAATAAATATATAAAAATGCATTTATACTTCAAAAAAATGAAAAATCCCCTTTAAAAAACTAGAATAAAAAAATTAAAAAAATTAGATTAAAAGATAAAAAATCTGCAATTCAGTGAGATTATGATATGGCGAGGGACTGCTGTGTGTGTGTGTGTGTGTGTGTGTGTGTGTGTGTGTGTATATATTTATTTATATCTTAATTGGATGTGATCATCTGTCAATTAATGTCTCCCACAGAGTGCCCTAATGGAGCTTGGTGCTGTGGACCCCTGGGGGGCCCCTGCTGCCGCCGCTGCCCCCCCTGGCTCCACCGGCCCCTCCCCTCCCCCCACGGTCCCCCCACCCTCCTCAGGTCCCTGGGGCACGACTGCCGCCGACCCGTGGGGGGTCGCCTCCCCGACGTCCCCCGCCGTCAGCGCCGACCCCTGGGCCGGCGGGGCCCCGCCCTCCATAGCACCGACGTCGGACCCATGGGGAGACACCAGCAATAGGGTCAACAACGTGGACCCCTGGGGCAGCTCAGGTAAGCAGCGGACGCCGCTCTACCCCCCTCTCAGCTGGCCGGGACTTCCAAGGAGGTGGCGAAGACCCCAGACCCATGCTCCACCTCCCCCGCCGTTCACCTCGTGACCCCGTCCCACCTTCTCATCCACTCATGCTTTCAGCGCATCGGCGGGAAAGCAGGCATGTCGAGTCCGTGTTCGCCCCCATGTCTCAGCCACAGGTGAAGGAGAGAAACACCCGCGGCGACCAGCCCAGCCCCTTCTGTTGCCCCCCTGCTCCCCCCCCCCCCCCCCCCCCGCTGTGTGTATCCGTATGGTTGTCGTCTTAACCCACCCCTTCCCTGCATCTCGTTCCCTCCCCTGTAGCCGTGACCCCCCCTGGCGCCGACCCTTGGGGCCCCCCGGTGCCTCCCAGCACATCCTCATCCTCAGGGGGGCCGGTCGACCCTTGGGCAAAGGATGGGCCCGTCCCCGCCTCTGACCCTGTCACCTCAGACCTCTGGAGTGCCACCGCCAAACACACTAACGGCACAGGTACACTCACACCCCTGAAGCCACACACACACAGACTTAAGTTAATTCCTAATTCAGAGGAACCTTGACTTAGGAGTGCATCAACCTACGACGACTTACGGCGTTGTTGCAGTCATTTTTTTTGGTTTGTTTTGCTTTATGATATGAGCCGGGGAGAGCCGGATGAGCGTTTGATGCCGTCACTGTCCATTAAGTGGCATTTAAAAACAGTTGGGCGCGCCGCCTGCCACCAGGTTGCTCAGCAAAAATCATGGAAAAACATGAGCGACGTGCGCATGTTGTCAACTCGTCTGTGAAGAGATGGAGAACTTGTTGTCGGTGGGATACCATGAACGAGAACATCACCTGTGAAAAGGCAGGACACTTTTCTTTGTTAGACCTCGGTGTCGCCGCTGATGAGACTTAACGCTGACAGTGAAGCCTTTCCTTTGACTTCTCTCCATCATTCTATCTTTATTATTGCTCCTAAAAAAATTCAATTCATTTTTCCTGCAATGATGCAGTGGAATCTTGATTCACAAGTGCATCGTGATTTTTCCAATGCATGAGCCGTCACTCAGTCGTTATTTCGGTCTGTGATACGACCCAGGATCCTTGTAACAAGCGAGCGGAGTGAGTGTTTCACACTGATGTGGTCTATGAAGTGGCAATTAAAAACAGTATAACACGCCCAGCAAAAATCACAAAAAAACAGAGCGTGGTGAAGAGTTTGGGACGTTGTTGTCGGTGAGATAGTGTGACGGAGAGCATCATCTGTGGGAAGGCAGAAGACATTTAAGGGGATTCGGTGCAGCGGACGGCGTGAACATCCACGGACGAGGTGCTGAAGAGTCAGCAGCATTCTCTCTGTCGCTTAATGCTTAGCCATAAAGTGTATCAAAGTGCATGTTACATTTTGCAATAAAATGTAGTGAGTAAATAAAGCAAGTGAAAAACTTGCCCTACCTTATCGTCCAATCTTCAAGGTAAATACACTTAATATAACTGGTTTATTTCTTTACCTTCTCTTTCATTATGTATTGTTATTTTTTTAGATCTTATTTCTTACTTACAAAGTGCATTCTTCTTAAGAAAAAGAGACAAAACTGGGGATGGATGGGAGCGCTAGAAAACATTAATAGCATTTCAGTTCATTTCAGTAGGGAAATTTACTGTAATTTCCCGACTATTGAGAGCACCTGAATAAAAGCCACACCAGCTTAAGAAAAACTAAATAAATCTGTGTACATATATCACCCGCACTTGTGTATAAACTGCAGGTGTCCGTGTTGTAACATGAGATATTTACAGATTTTTTTTTTTTTAACTTAAAAACCGGCAACATCTATAAATTGGTATGGGAAATACTTTTTTCCAAAATCAATGATGAAAAAGATTAATAATAAATAACACAAGGAAAAGTCCATCCATTTTCTATCCCCACTTTGTCCTCCTCCAGCTGATAGCTGTCTTGGTCTTCCTCCTGCACACTAAAACCATTAAAGTTTTTTCTTCAGCGTCGGAATTGAACAGCCTCAGCGTTTCATTGGTCCGACATGATGAGATGTGATGTTTTGGCGGCGTGACGCTAATTAGCCCCCCAAAAAGTCCATAAATCGTTTGCATTGTTGTTTAAGCCGCAGTGTTCAAAGCGTAGGGAAAAAAGTAGCAGCTTATAGTCCGGAAATTACGGCCATTCAATATCTGAGCAAATTGAGTTGCGAGCTCGCTTACAGAGCGATTTAAACTCATAAGTCAAGGTTCCACTGTGTACACACACACACACACACACACACACACACAATGTGCATGTTGTCTTGTCTGACATCTCATCCCCTCCAGGTGTGTGTGTTGTTAGGCTGCAGTTTAAGTAGTGAAGAAACTGTCCAATCATATCGTGACTTGTCGTTCAATGGCTCCTCCGCTCTCAGGCGACCCTGAACGACGAGGCTCCTCGGCGACGGGCTGCGACGGCACGGGCTCGCCGGTGCCCTTCGACCTCTCTGCGCTGGGGTCCTCGCTGCCCGTCCGCAAGACCCCGGAGTCCTTCCTCGGGCCCAACGCTGCGCTGGTGGACCTGGACTCGCTGGTTTCATCGAAGCCCAAACCCAAACAGCCACCGCCGCCTTCTATCTCCTCGTCGTCGGCGCATAACCCCTTCCTCCAGAACACGGGTCAGTGCGCTCCCCGCACTGTGGGGCTCTGTGGTTGTCAGTGGGGAAATACATTACGAGGCTCATGTTACCGCGGCAACCAGTTCCCTTTGGTTGGCCGCAGGTTCTTGCTGTTTCACATTCTCAGTGTGTTGTGAAGGTGAAAGATAGAGTCCCCAGGAACTGGAGTGCGTGTGAAGACGGGCGAAGCTAACAATTTCCATGAACTTCCATTCATTGTGCTAAGCTAATGGGCGGGTTGGACGCAGAGAGAGCGAGAGAGAGGAGTGTGTGACGTCTCCTTAAACTGATAAGAACTAGGTTTACTCAAAATAAGATGTCGACGGCGTCGTCTCACTGTCCCCTGTGCGTCCCCCAGGGTCGTCTCCCGCCCCCGGCATTGCCGTGACCCCCGGCAGTAACATCTCCAGCAGGGGAGTGTCTCCGACCCCCGCCAGCTCTAACCCCTTCGGAGTGGCCCCGGCCATGACGTCCATCTCGCCGCAGCCGTCGTCGCTGGGCCTGAGCGGCCTTCGCACCAGTCCCGTGCCCCCGAACCCCATGCTGGGCCTGGTGCAGCCGGGGATGGGCCTACCGCCGATGGGCGTCGGGCCCTCAGGGATGGGCCTGGGGATGATGCAGGCCAGCCCCATGGCCGTGAGCTACAGCGGCCTCTCGCCCATGGCGCCGCCAGGCTCGGGGCTGCTGGGGCCCGCGCCCCCTCCGCTGATTTTGGGGGGGCCCGGTGGAGCAGCAGGAGTGATGGGTGCAGCGGGGGCTCCAGTGGGTGGCGGAGGAACGACGGGGGCGAGCACCAACCCCTTTCTCCTTTGAGGAAGTGTCAACGCGCCGCCCGGCGCCTATTTTCAACCTCATCAGTCAAACCTGCTGCCCACCTCTCCCCTCCCGTTAACCCCCCCACCGCCACCACGCAGTTTGTGTCCAGCAAGAAAAGTGTCTATATTTAAGAAAAGAAAAAAAAAGAAATTTTGCTTATTTTCCTCCAAAAAGCATTATGTTCTTTTTAGCGCCGAATCACTTCCCATACCCGGCGCCTTTTCACTTAAGTCGGGGATTTTTTTTTTTTTTTTTACAGGAAGGAAATAAGATCTATTTATTTTTTGTTTTTGGTCCTCCTCTTCCTCCTCCTCTTCCTGCACTATTCTTTGCGTATGCATGTGTGCGTGCGTGCGTGTGTGTGTGCGTGCGAAACGAAGGTAAGTGTGTCCGCCTGGGATGCGTGCAGGCAGAGAGGGAGGACGGGGACGACGGTGAGCGCAGAAACCAATGCCTCTAATGGTTTCTCTGTGAGATGAAGACAAAAAGGCTGAATCACAGAGAACCAAACGGGATGAAAGACGACTTCCTGAATTTTTTTTTTTTTTTTTTTGTTTGGTTTTAATTTTTTTTTTTTCTTTTTAATTGTTTTTTATGAACTCCAGACTGAGACAGAAAACAGACTGAAAAACCCTGCGTCATCATTTCAGGCACAAGTGACGGTCGAATCGTTTCAACTGTCACTTTTTAATTTAAATGTTTAAATGTAATTTATTTTTATTTAGTTTTATTTTTTTTCTCCCAATTTTTGGGTGCAAATGCTGAAAAAAAATCACAATGATGCCATTTAAATGCTTATTTTTTTCCCCCTTCACTGATCATTGTAGAGGAGTGATCCCCGCGGCCTGTCGTCGAAAATCATGGGATGTTGAATGTGTGAAGCGACATGGAGATTATGTTTGATAATTATGTCTGCCGTCGTGCAAATGCCTGTTTTCCGTGTAAACCTTATCAATATCTTGTCTTTTATTCCTTTTTAATTCTTGGGTTCAACATTTCAATGACTTTTAACAAATTTTATTTTATTTTTGTTGAAATAATCAGTTTTATTAAGGCTCACTCATTTCTCTGTCAAGCTCATTTCATTTTTTATTCTTATTTTTTTCATTTTGTCCCCCTCCACTCCCCCCACAAATTTATTTTTTAATTTTCCAATCACTTTTAGATGGGAGCTCCAAGAGCCACCACTGTTCTGTCCTGGATGAATGGCTGGATGGGTGGGGGGGGATGAAAAGACAATTTCAGCAAACGAGAGGAAAACACCAGGGACTGGGGCGACTTTGCCCCAGCGCTGTCCTTTTAATTTAGTTGGATGAATTTATTATTTTATATCGAGGAGACGGTTCCCTTTTATCGGGTTCAGGTTTTTCGTGCGGTGTTGACTGTGAACATTCACGTTTGACAAGTGAATATGGGAGAAGAGAACGAGCGAGAGAGCAAAAAAAAAAATAAAGTGAGAGAAAATTTATGAAATTAAACAGAGAAAACACAGGATGGTTGTACGGCGTGTTTCATGCTTGCGCTGTAGTCGACGCTTACGTGTATCATATATGCAATTTTTACTGCTGCAGAGTACAATAATGTGACAAGAATAAATTTACATCTTATTTTCTTTGGGCGGAACTCCTTCCTGAATTCCACGGTTCCAGGGCGGGAGGGGGAGGCAGAACCAAGCGCTTACAGCCGAGGGAGAAAGAGATATGACGAATCAGTCGTTCCCAAAAAACTGGGTCTGTTTACAATGCTGGTGATTTCATCTCATCAGGAGGCCAACTGAATCCTGGACTCTGGATAAGTCTCTTGATCGTCTCGTTTTTGTTTTTGGGGGAACAATTATATTGTTTTTCCAAATGGAAGCCATTTTCCAGATTCGTGTCTCCACGCTACTGACGTGTAAATGAGAGTGGGTGGTTGTATGCCTATATGATGTGAATCGTACATCCATATGATGTTTGAATGGTTGTATCTTTATGTAACTTGTGAATGAGAGGTTGTGAATCCAAATGTGGCCCTGCGATCGACCGGTGACTCATCTAGTGAATTCCACCTCTCGCCAAATGACAGATATGATCCCGAGTGCAGAGTTAGCAGTATAGATAATGAACGAGTGAATCTGAATTTACTTTTTCAAAAAAAACCAAAAAAAAAAACCAACTGAAACCTGACTTAGCCTCATCGAACACCATCTTTGACCTTTGCTATCTCTTCAGTGTTCGCTTCTGTTTTTAACAGAATTGTGCTTTTTCAAAGTTTACCTCAAAAAGGTATATCTGAAATTGGTATTAATCTACTATGACTATTTAATGTTGTGAAGATCATGTTGTCGGCCAGATCTAGAGCCCCGCCAGTGCAGGGCGGCCTCTGTACGGAGTCAAGGGCTTTTTCAGAATCACATCTTGAGGAAGAAAAAAAAAGTCAAACAAGTAAATCCCAGTTGAAGTCGTCCAGGATCTCCTCGCTGTTGCTGTGGAGGCTTTTTAATGGGGGGCGTTGCCGTGGTGCCATAGTCTGAGCCTGGACCCCTGCTGAGGCAAGCAGACAGGAAGTGCGTTAATATTGCAGGGATTTCCTTGTTAATAGCCTGCCCTGCAAAAAACAGCCTAGCCACTGTCTACAGCTCAAGGAAATACCCCAGCAGGGGCGGCTTCGTGAAGGCCGGGACCCTGGGGCTGAGATATTATTTCCATAGCAACCAGGCCAATCTGCCAGTCTTGGATATCAACCTTGCCGTCTTCCATCATGCCTGGTCCCTCTTAAGAAAACTGAAGCCCATTGGCCTGATTTGTAATTGAGAAAAAATATTTTATTAAATTATAACGTCACAATAGAAGTAGTTGTACATAATCAGATTATGACCCACAAATACTATTTTCAATTAAACAAAACAAAAACAAACCGTCTGAACCGCCTTTTCGGAAGATGAACGAAAGCAACAATTCCCTGATGTCAGTGAACGTCTCACAGTCAACTTTCAATCAACTTCGTTGACAGTGATTTGAGCGGGAATATCACACTCTGTGATTGGATAAGCATGGAGCGCCTGTTTGCTGCGTTTAGTTTCGACCGCTATCGCAATGCTAATCTATAAGCAAGTGGTGGCAAACATGCTAAACCGCTTGTTGTTTGGATGTGTTTTGCGGAGACGCAAACCGGAACCGAGATGCTTGTTATGGACTAGATACTCAGGACGGAGATGCTATTTTTTTTTCAAACTAAAAAAAAAACGAAGCAGCTGATGGCAACAGGACTCGGCAGAGCTAACAGCCGCTGCCGCCAGCGGACCAACCGCTTGAATTGGACTAGAGGGAAACACTCGGAAAACTAAAAGAAGAAATAAATATCATATTGCATCCGTTTCCTCTCCATGGACGAAAAATTAAACAGAAAAGAAAAAAAAACATTGGTTCCGGTGACTTTTAGGTCAAAGTTCATCATGGACACCCGTGGCTCGTCAACAGGTAGAACCCCCCAGTTAACCTTCGGTTGTTATGTGGTCCTTAGGTTCATAAACTTCGCTAAATTATGTGACGACTAAATTTGCCGGTAGAGTGTGTGTGTGTGTGTGTGTGTGTGTGTGTGTGTGTGTGTGTGTGTGTGTGTGTGTGTGTGTGTGTGTGTGTGTGTGTGAGAGAGAGAGAGAGAGAGAGAGAGAGAGAGAGAGAGAGAGGTTTTCCCTGGCGTGGCATTAAGCTAGGTTGTTTCAAATTAAGCTAATAAGAAAGCTAGGTTGTAACCATCATTGTACTTGGTACACGCCTGATTTACTTGAAGCAGCACCTTCAGTGAAGCATTAACGTTCACAAGAGTTCCCTAATGTATCGTTTTGAGTCAGGCTTCACTAGACTCCATCCAAACTACAGTATTATATCAGCGATTTGTTCGGTGCAAATTTGAATTTAGCTGGTTGGCACCGCCTGTGTAATCGTATCGGTTCATTGGCGCCACCTAGTGGCCAAACCCGCAAGCAAATTCAAATTGTAAACCCTCTTTCGTGGGGAAAACAGCCGTGGGACAAAAAAGGTTGTAGTAAAAATAAAAGTTGATGTTTTATTTCTTATTAACCATTGGTAATTTTAAAAATATCTCTTCATCAGATTTGTGAGTCACTTGGTTAAAGACCTCACTATAGTTTGTCAGTCACACCACCTGAAATAATTCACATTGAACGGTTTCTTGATTTTATTAACTTATTACAGTCACTTTCAATGTCAAGCTATCTGTTGATGCTGTTTCTTAGAACCAGGACAAAACTGCCAAGCTTAAGCATCCTTCTGTTCCTCCGGTTCTATCGTGAGACCTGAATTGGTTACAACAAGTTGCCAGGAACAGGGTAGCGGGATTGACCAATGGCTGGTGTCGGACATTTATTTTGTAAAAAAAACTTGTGAGAAAGAACCCTTTTGATGGGCTGTTTACCACCTTTATTTATCATCGCATGCTGCCCGTTTGTATTCTTCTAATGGCCCGACACGCTGATTGGCTGTGGGTGACAGTGGTTCACATCCCAAAACAAATGGAGGAGAAAGAAGGTCTTACCGGTGGCGTTTGCAGGCTGGGGTACCAAGGGCCTGTGGACCTGCATGCCCGTAGCCCTTTGGGGCAGCGCCACTCCATTGGTGGGGGCCATCACAGCGGAGTAGGTGAGGCCTGACGGTTGGGTAAGGCTGGCCAGGGTGGGCGGTGGGTGGGAGGGGAACTGTTGGACCTGCGAGGAGTGGGGCGCCCCGACAGCCACTGGGGAGTTGTTCCCGGAAGTGATCATCCCTTTCTGGGTGAAGAAGCGGTTCAGTGAGTCACAGAGGGAGGTGAAGAGAGCCGGATCCAGCGCCCAGTCGCAGAGCTCCGCCTGGCGCATGCTCTCCAGCAGGTCTGGAAGCAAGGGCAAACAGCAGCGTTTCTGTATATCTTCGAAAAGCCGTCAAAGTCATTGAAATCACCACAAAGCTGTCTCGGATGAGGCCCAAGTTGTGATCCACTACCACTTAAGGAGGTCAACGCCTCCTCCTGCTTGTTCTGAACCACTCGCCCCTTTCAGACCACGTGCGGAATGACTTTTGTAAGGACATCTACATGTAAACCCCCCATCCATTGAAAAAAGTCTGTGAAGCCCTGGGCAAAGACTGCATACACAAACAAATGGGTCAGATTAATCCCTTGAGACACCACTGCTGCGTAACGCCACCAACCTGGGTGACCCGAGAGGTCGATGTTGGCCCAGTCCAGATTGCTGGCAATGCGGAAACTCTCCTTGAGCGAATCCGGGTTGGTGAGCCAATCAGCCGGCACCGCTGGTGGGGGACAAAGGGGTGTCGGATGACCATCAAAATCCTGTCGCTGCTCTTCCGATACAAATGAGGCAAACACTCTGCATAATACCGCAGGGGACTCACTGTATTGCGAGCGGCGCTCGGCCTCGGCTGAGCTCGTGGGCGCAGCGTGAACGGGGGGTCCGGGGTGAGGAGATATAGGCAGCAGTGTCGGGGTGTGAAGAGGGGTGGTGTCGTTCCCCGGAAGAGTTGGGGGAACGACCTCCGCTGGAGAAAAAACATCTGGTGTTGAAGATGTCTAGATCGGTGAAATCCACTTGGACGGCAGAACTACTTACACTGGGAGCCTCCTCGCTCCCTCATGGTCTTGACCAGAGACTTGAATGAGGCGTAGAGGTCTGGGAGGTTCATCTCGTCAAAGGTGAAACGAAGCTGAGGGTCGGCGGAGGCGTTGGAGGAAGCGGTGGCAGAAGTCGACGGGACCGCCAGGGGAAGGTTGACCGTAGGGCTAGCGTGGACAGACGTGGCGCAGACAGGCGCTGTCAGGAGCGCGGCACTGGAGCAGCTCGAGAAGGCGGGGACGCACGGTGGCCCCGAGTTTCCCAGGAAGGAGAGAGCGCCTGGGTGGGACGAAACCGCCGGGGAACCGGACGATGGCGCCACGGACGTGGAAAAAATCGGGCCGGGCCGATGTGGACAGGGGAAGGAGTTGATGGACGAGAGCGGGGCAGAAGGGGCGTGAGTGGTCGGAGCTGCTTGCATGTATTGAGATTGCTGCTGTGAAAGACCAGAAAAGGATGTTTAATTTGAGAAAAATCTGACATACTTGGAAGGGGAAAAAAAAAGTCCGGTGACAGGGAAGTCACCTTGCAAGGCGGAGGAGAGAGGGAGGCGGGCCGGGGAGAGGGCTGCTGCTGCTGCTGGTGGTGGGCGGAACTGGGTTTTCCGCCGAGAAGGTCAGGGTGGGGGGCTGGAGACGGGTGATGAAGGGAAGGCCTGGCCGGTTGGACCTGTGTTCAGAAGAAGGGGCGTTGAAGTCCTTGAATGGCTCGGGGGCCTCAATTGTGAAATTACAGTTTTGAGCTAATCGGCCACTTGTTTAACTTCATGTCAGTTTTCATGTAAATTCTTGAAGATTCTTGCACCTTTGTCAATTCTTGATCATTTCTTCTTGACACCTTTAAACAGGGGTGCCCATGTTTTTTCAGTTCACAAGCTGCCTATAAATAGTCACGGGTGATGATCGACCTACAGTACTATAAAAAGACAAATCATATATTTCTTCATAAATATATTGAGTATTCTTTACTGTTTGTGTCTCTGCAACATGAAAGACTGATTTAGATTGTTGCTTTGCTAAACCTGTGCTCGCCACAATGTAATAATAAATAATAAGTCTGTTTTTATTAATAAAACATCTCTTCATGTGTCCTGTCCAAAAATGTCGCTACACATTTTCCTTCTTGGAAAACAGCAATGGTCAACTGACAGATGAGCCGAGCGCACTTTTAATATGACGTCACGGTCCAGCCTCCCCCACTTCATTTTTTTACCCTTTCCTAAGTTGAGTATAAATAAATCGGAGGCTAACCAGGCGACCCGGTGGCGTGCTAGTTCAGCCAGGAGCTCGCGCGAATGAACGCGTTGCCTGGTGGCTCGTGTGTCAAAAAAAAAAGTCAGGACTTCACGGCAGTAACCCCATAGAGGATTTAAAAACGGAAGTTTGACCTTGAAGCGATTCGACATAAGTCAAACATCACGGGCGAACTTGTTTTCAGAAGAACATGCTTCTGTGCTGCGTTTGTTTGGTAGATGTGATGTCGCTCAGGTCCCAGCAGTCGGTCTTTTGGGACGCTGTGTTCACATCCGCACTCTCACATCTGAGCTTTTTATTTTTTTTTTGCACTGTATGTTTTAATACTTTAATATGGCTCCTGGGACACCATCTCCTGCAGCCTCTGCCTCCTTCCATTAGGTCAGTGTGTCCTTCCTGCTTTCATTTTTGTTTTCTGCTTCTTTTTAATCAGCTGTAAAGAATGGACAGTACCATTTCCATTTGTCTATTCTATAATGATGTCCTCCCTTTTCATATATAAATGTGTACTGTGTATATATATCTTTTCCTTTGGGCTTTTCCCCTCAGGGTTTGCCACAGCGAATCCACCTTCTCCATCTAACTCTATTCTCTGGATCCTCCTCTCTCACACCAACTTCCTTCATATCCTCTCTCACTGCGTCCATGAAGCTTCGCTTTGGTCTGCCTCGAGACCTCCTGCCTGCCAGCTCCAATTCCAGCATCCGTCTACCAATATATTTACTATCCCTCCTCTGTGCATGACCCAACCATCTCAGTCTGGCTTCTCTGACCTTCTCTCCAAAACATCTAACATGTGCTGTTCTTCTGATAGACTCATTCCTGATCCTATCCATCCTGGTCACTCCCAAAGAGAACCTTAGCATCTTCATCTCTGCGACCTCTAGCTTTTCTCTTCAATGCCACCATCTCCAAACCATACAACATCACCGGTCTCACCACTGTCTTGTACACCTTTCATTCTGGCTGGTACTTTTACAACACATTCCCTCTGACACTTTTCTCCATCCATTCCGACCTTTTCCATGTAGCCTCACTGTTCCATTTGCTTCACTCTCACTCACAAACATGCCCACCTTTCTCTCCTTTCAAGGTCGTACCTCCACCTCTCTAGATTTTCCTCAACCTGTTCTCTGCTCTCACTACAGATCACAATGTCATCTGCAAACATCATGGTCCATGAAGATTCCGTGGTGATTCCCATCTAACCCCATCTGTCAGCCTGTCCTTCACCACTGCAAACAAGAAGGGGTTCAGAGCTGATTCCTTACAGATTCTGAATCTCCACTTTGAACTTCTGTCACACCAACAGCACACCTCACCACTGTCTCACATAGCATACATGTCCTGCACCAGGGTAACATCCATCTCTACCACTCCAGGCGTCCTCATAAAGTACCATAATTCCCCTCCCTGCACCCTGTCATATGCTTTTTTTAGGTCTACAAAGAATTGTTGTGCCAGAGTTTCAAGCAAAAACATAACAGTAATAGATAATAGTAGGAAGAAGGGAGAGTAAGAATGTCTTAAGTACAAAGATTTGAAGATTCCCTGCAGCTGAGGGAAGAAAAAAAAAGTAAAGTCAATTAACTGAATTGTTACTAAAGCAAGAAGAAGTAAATAGAAAAATAGAAGTAGAGAATTTAGGAAAAAGAGACACTTAGGTGAGGAGAAACTCTGGCAGGCAGCTGCCCGAGACAGCGCCGGAAGTACGAAAAATTAGCATTCTCAAATCAAATACTGCATCTGTAGTAGTCTTTCTAGGCATGAAGCCATACTGCTGTTCACAAATGCTGACTTCTGCTCTCAGTCTAGATTCCACTATTCTTTCTTATAACTTCGTTGTATGGTTCATCAACTGTATCTGTCTGTAGTTGCTGAAATTCTGCACATCTCTCTTATTCTTAAAAATGGGCACGATCACATTTCTTCTCCATTCCTCTGGTATCTTCTCACTCTCTTAAGATCCTGTCATACCTACAGCATACCTCACCACTGTTTCACAGCTCACATACATGTCCTGCGCCAGGTTGTCATCCTTCTCTGCCACTCAGGACATCCTCTCTCAGAGCCCTCTACCCACACTAACTGTACCGTAGTGTATTCTGCGGCTCGTGGTTCACTCATTTTTACACTGCGCAGCTTCCTGTTTGAGCCGCCTTGCCTTAAGGACTGACCACTAAATTGTAATTGTCCTGTTGGACAGCCCTGCTTTGGGGTGTTCCAGGTTAGGTAGGTGGTTGAGGCTGGCTGTGGTCATTCAGACTGGGCAAAAATCAACTTTACGCCTGTCCGTATTCATTGCCACCACAAAAAAAAGCAAGTTCGGGACGTACGTTGGTATCATCATCATCACCGGGATACGGACGTTTGGGCGCCCTGGCTTGACTCCCCGCTGCAGGTCCGTCCATCGTCCAGTAGGATCCCTGTTTGAGCAGAGAGACGCGAGAACTCTCAGCGTATTTGGAGCAGCGGTTCCTCTATTTTTGTTTTTCATTTCATTTTTTTGCTGCGGATCTGCAACACTCACCTTCCCGGGGTCGTTCTGTGGACGAGGGACCTTCCGGAAGCATTTGTTGAGGGACAGATTGTGCCGAATGGAGTTCTGGGGAGAAACACAGAGTTAAACGGAGGTCGAGCTTTGGACAGTTCTCCTGGGATCCTTTCATACAGTCATTATCTACACCAGGGGTGTCAAACTCCTTTTGGTCTTGGGACAACATATGACCTAATTTTATGTCAAGCGGGCTGGACCAATAAAACCATTACCTAGAAGTAACATTAAGTCCAAATTTTTCCTTTGTTTTAGTGTAAAGGAGGTAAACAGGTAAATTATAAAAACATTCATATGCAATGAACTGTTCCTCTAAAAAATACATGACGAATTGATATGAAAAATGAACATAAAAAAGATATTGATGAAATTACACCCTAAAAATATTGTTGATCTTGTCACTGTGGGAAAATTTACAACTAGAATTTATGAGAAAATTGATTGGTAGGATGTATAAGATCAGGTATAATGTTTACAAGGCTAATTGTGGCTTGTCTGGTTATTAAATCAATCTTTTTAATTGTGCCCCTTTTTTTCTTTTTGCTAACGTTTTTGTAGTTTTTATGAAGAAAATAAAATCGTTAAAGCAATGTCACTAGATGTTTTGTCATCAAAAAATAATTTTGTTTTCAAATTTTGGAAGCAGAAAATTCATTGCAAAGTTACTTTTCATTTTTTCCTTGCTGTTTTTTTTTTTTTTTCAAAACCCACTGTGTAAAACCTCCAGATGCATGAGAGAAAAAAACAAGCGGGTCGCACTAACACAAAGATTTGATTTCAGGCAAGGGGGCCACAAAATATTGTTCCGAGGGCCAATTGCAATCAGGGCTGCAGGATCCATCGCAGGGCCACATATAGAAACATACAACCATTCACCCTCTCACTCACACACATCTTAAGGACACAGCCATTGACGCACTCAAATGTTAAACAAAAACGTACAACTATTCATACGCCATATAGAGACAAACATCTATTCACAGTCTCATTCACCCATCATATAGGGACATATTTTGCAACTGTTCACCCTGTCACTCACATGTCATATAGAGAATTACAGCTGTTGATGTTGTCATTGACATGTTATATGGACACGTACAGTTATTCACATGTCACATATAGACATGCAAGCATTCACCCTCTCATTCATATGTCATAGAGACATATTGTACAACCGTTCACCCTGTCATTCACACGTTACGACAGACAAACAACTATTCAGCCTCTCATTTGTGCATTATATAGAGACATACAACCATTGACATCATATAGAGACCTGCTGTAAAACTGGTCACCCTGTCATTCACACATCTGGACAATTTGGGCTCTCCAATGAACCTCCTGCATGTTTTGGGACTGTGGGAGGAACCCCAAGCAGAAAATGTCAACATCACACAGAAAGTGCCCCCCTTCCCCCCCCAGTGACCTTCTCGCCTTTTTGCTAAAAATAAATGTAGCATATATTCTATTTTTTTTTCCTCCTTTCCGATCGTATATTTATAACTACCAGAAAAGACGGCTGGACGTTTCAAGTAAAATGATATGGAAGTTTCAACCACTATTTTTTTTTTTTTTTTAATTTGATTTTGCTTGATTTTTTTTTTTTTTTTTTTTTTCCCTCCCTCCCCACTTCGCGGAAACGTGTCCGTACGCGCCGGCGCGCACCGACCTTCCAGCCGCGGCCCGCCCGGCCGTAGTAGGGGAAGGCGTCGCTGATCCAGGTGTAGATGTCGCTCAAGCTCCGCTTCCGTTCTGGTGCCGCCGCGATGGCCATGGCGATGAGCGCGGCGTAGCTGTGCGGGGGTTTCTTCCCCTTGGTGCCGGCGGGACACGGACACGGCCCCGGGGAGAGATCCCGCCGCTCCCCGCCTCGGTCTCTTTTCCGGTCCCGGTCCCCGCCGCCGCCGCCGCCGCCGCCGCGCTCCCGGCCGGAGCGCAGGCTGCTAATTCCCAGCTGGGGAAGCCAGTCGATACTGGTGAGACTGGAGTCCAAGTCAGAAGACATGTTGACTCCGTGTGCGTGTGTGTGTGTGAGTGAGGAAGAAGTAGAAGAAGAGGAGTTTTAGATTTCCGGATCCTGGGTAGGTTGGGGGGGGGAGAGGAAAAAGTCAGTTTACACGATAAAACACGCACACACAACATGCGATTGTTTGACTTCCACGCACACACACTCACACACACTCCTAGAGCAGTGATCCGAGGCCTTCGGGGGTGTTAATATTTGATGTTGTGATCAGCTGTGCGCCGTCAGTCCGCCTCCCCAACCACCCACCCTCCCTCTCCATCACGCTCGCGGTTTCCGGTTTCCGGTCCTCCCCCTCCTCCCCGACGTTTTGTCCGTGTTCGCAGGAGAGACACGGGAAAAAACTTCTTCTCCTTGTTCAAGTTCTGAGCGCTTCCTTTTTCTCTCTTCCTCCCTTTTTTCCCCCTGCGGGCGTTACATCACGCGCCCCGCCCCTTAGAGCGACGTCATCGCCATGACCACGCCCCCACACCCACTCCACATGGGACTTCTCTGAGATACCACTTTCACTTATTGCTGTTCTTTTTGTATCTCCCCCCCAAATCAAGCACAGTCGTGACATTTTGAAACAAAGGCAAAATTTTATTGTTTGTTTTTTCAAGAGTCTGTACAGAAAAATACATTTTTTCCCCTTTTTTTGTCTTCTACATGGCACTGAAGAAGGCAAGGAGGCCGGTGTCTGGGGACGGCTGCATCATCAGCTTCTGGACCTGTAAGAGAACAAACAGAGGGGTCAGAAAAGCACCCGGTCACGCCGCTTACATCGATTTTTGGCGGGTTTTTTTTATGGGGTTTAACACGCAAAAGGGATCCAGTTACAGCCAGTGATGTTGCACCCATGTTGAATTTTAGTTGTTTTTCATAATTAACAGCCCAGCTTAAACTAGGGGATTAAGAAAAATGATTTGAAGCCGCGGAGCGGAGGCAAAAATCTGCCAGCGTAGCCTTTGACCACAACCCCAGCTAGTGTAAACATAAAATAATGAATTACCACCACCCCACAAAAACACCTGGGCCAGCCAGGTCACAGAACAGCCTCACAGGGAACCAAATTTATTCCATCGCTTGGATTAAATAAAACCTGGCAGGTTTATGACGATGGAAACAAGAAAAAAATAATGACTATACAACTGTTTTCCGTCCAATCAAAGTGTCATCCTGCAAATTATTTTTTTCTTTCAGCCCAAAGCTAAATTAATTTTCCCTGCGGGGCGTGTTACTCCCGACACGGACATGCGGTACGCTCCCCGACGCACGCACCTCCTTGAAGTTGGGATGTTTGGCGTCCTGCAGCAGCTGCAGCAGCACAGCCTCGGTGGTGGTGAGGAAGGCCCCGCTCTGCTTCAGACGAGACAGAGCAAACAAACGGTCCGTCTGACTGCGGAGGAAAAAACACCACCATGTCATAACACACAGACTGTAAATTTGGACTTTTCTGAATATGCTGCTGTAGTATGAAAAATTATGAGATCATGTTTAAAAACCATTAACAACTCTTTTAACTTTATGGTTAAGTATAGATTTTTTAAATCAAAGACTTTGAAAATTACATTCTTAATTTGGCAAAAAAAAAAAAATCATGGAAACCTCTCAAAAAAACAACAACTTGGTATTATTAAGCAGTATTCAGGGGGAAGATGCTGCTGGATTGATAATATTGCCTTTTTCCACCAAAAAACTGATCCCTCAAGCAATGTTCCCTCTAGGCTGCACAACTGCGCACTGCTCGCACACTCTCAGTGCACAAGAAAACCTACCCAGCGCAGTGAGCGCACTGCAAATTAATTACATTTATAATTTTTTTTTCTGTATCATTTTGCTGTGTAACTCAGTGAGTGACAGGTATCCAGCCAATCATACAATACGATGCAATTACGCTACACAGCCAATCACGGCATTGACAGTAATTGCATACGTGCTCTGCCCATACCCACTATATAACAGTAATAACAGTGTGGCGGAGTTAAGTGATGCTAATGCTAACCCTTTATCATGGCAGAGGGAGCAGTGAATGTGATACGTCCACTCACCAAACCAAAGTAAAAAAGAAATGCAGTTCTTGTAAGTTGGAATGGCTGTCGGAGAATGTGCAAATAGAAGAACAAGCGGTGAAACTGGGTGAGATCTTTTTCTTTTTCGAGTGAGAACATGCAGCGAAGCTTAAGTAGTAAGCAGGTTTTCTGATAGAAAAATATGGACTAAATGGAAGCTATGATCCTAGATGTGATGCTAATGTGTGGCCACAGCGTGCATATCTAATGTTGCTCACAGTGGTCCTCAGTGTGCTCAGCGAGGTTGTCTGTATGCTCAGACATATGAAAAATTAGAGGCCTCAAGGCAACATTTTTAATTAAATTAAAATCTTGTTCTGTGGGATCTTTTTGCAAGAACCTTTTCAGGAACTAGGCTGTTTCTTAGTGAATTGGGACAGCAGAGGAATGAGGAACTAGGGCCTCTTCTGCTAGAACCACTTTAGCTTCAGCTCCGAGGCAGGGTTTTCCCGCAGTTCCCTAGGAACTTGTGACACGGGTGCCTAGTGATTGGTGGAACTCGTAAGCTACACCCATTACCAGATACTTCTAGTGGTCGGCGGCGCGCCATTTTCAAGTACTCGTCATCACCCGGTCAGCTGTTTTCTTGCCACAAAATGGACAGAAGCACCAAGAAATGGGGCGACAAAGAGCACTTCTGGCCTGCTACGGTGCTGTGGGGTTTGCAGGGCTCGCAGAGTTGCACCGATGTTTTGACCAAAAGAAGTCCGGGGTTAGCTAACCACAGGGTTCTTCACACGGCAAAGATTAAAAAAAAAACAAAGACAAGAGGAGATGAAATCCCGCCTCCTGCTACGATGTCAGCTGGAATCGGCAGCGGACGCCACCACGGAAAGGCCTCTAGGTCAGCCAGATGCATGCCACTGCGGTTTGAATTCTTCCAACCGCATCTAACGCGGCTCAACCAATCAGCAGCACCATCACGGGATGGAAAGTGCCTTACCAGCCGTGTGAAAATATTTTTTTAAAAAAGAGAGGCAGACAGCGAGCTGGTGACGGTTGAGAGTAGCATTTAAAAAAAAGGGGGCAGGACCAGCGGGTCGCAGCGCCCCCTACTGGACAAGTGAGTGGTCGATACCATTATAAGAATCTCCTGTGCCGTAATGGTCCATCCTTATCATCGCCCAGCTGAAAACAGTATTCCTGATTTAGACATTTGAATGAGTCTCGCCTTAGAAAAAGCTCGCGGGCAATATTTATTAGTTCGATCGGCGTCCTGTCAGTTCCCCTTTTAAGGACAAGCTCGAGCCGGTGCGACTCAGTGGCTGACCTGACCTCATAACCAGAAGTACAGAACTACATGCTAGAACGGAGATTCAGTTCCTCAGTACGGGATGTGTCAGTATTTGTGTGGGAGTAGAACGACGCCAGAGGGAAAACTCCGGGTCTGTGTACATCCACCAGTCGAGACAAATTTGTAGGACGATTTACAAAAAAAAAAAAGAAAAAAAAAAAAGAAAAATTTGAAAAATAATCTCATCTCACCTTCTTGAAGACACTCCATCAGCCACGATGTGAACCTCCATCCCTTTTTCCAGCAGGTCAAAGGTTGTACACTGAGGAGCAAACAAAAAGCACAAGGATTTTCTTCGTCTCACCAGCACGCGCATTTCTCCTTTACTCACGCACACACACACACACACACATACACATACACACACCGGTTGTAATAAATCTGTTAGCCATGTTTGCCAATAGAATGGGAGTCGTGCTGGGATTTCTGACGTTTACTGCACGGGGTGATGTCAAATACAGGCCACTTGAGACGCCACCTGTGCAGTAAAGTGTGTGTGCGTCCCTGCGGCGTGGCAGTATTTTTTCCTTTTTTTTTTTCTTTTTTTGGTACTCAGTATGATGAAACGTTCAAAAGTGACTGAGGAGAGCCGGAGGTTGTCACCCGTGATTTAGCATGTGGAGACACTGGTGGGTTGGGTTTGTAGAACACTGGGGCCTGTGAGCTCCATCCCTCATGCTGTGTTCGCACATGCACACACGCACACACACACACACACACACACACTTTTGTTTTCTTCATGTACTTCTGACACCACAGCTCCAAAAGCAGACAATTTTTAGTTGAAAAGGGAAGCTAGAGGAGGAGATGCAAACCAGGGTTTGTGCGCACAGAGGTGTTCAGGGTCAGACTTTATACTTGAGTCCCTATCGCGCTGTCAGAACTTTTTTTTGCCAGAACCTTTCAAGAACAAGGCCATTTCTCGGTGAATTGGGAGAAGCAGGGACAGCGGTCGTCAGTTCCTAGAACCATTTTAGCTCCTCTGAGGTACTTTCTTTTCGATGTTCCATAGGAGCTCATATGTGCTTTGAGATTGGTGGAACTAATAAGCCGCGCCCATAACCAGATACCGTTGCAGACTGCGTTCTAAAAACTACAACGGCCTGTGGAAAGCTGTTGAGACAAAATGGACCGACGAAGAGGTCCAAGCTGTTCTGGCCTGCTACATCACACAGGTTTCCAGCTCCGGGGGAACGTCAACCCCATTTGATAGTCCATGGTAAATATTCCTGCTATGAAGAACATGAACAGTGAAGCAGCTTCACTGTCCGGGTTGTCCGTTTTGTCATCCTCTTCCTCACGGTGGTGCATTTTGGAGTGTGGTGCTAAAGGTCCATGTCGCCATTGCAGACATTTGTGTCACACTGGTCCCTAGCATGGTCCCTTGCTTTCTGTGCAAATGCAAAAGTAAAAAGTTCCCCGAAAGGCGGGAACCAAATTTGAGCTGGACTGTATTCATACTTTTCTGTCCACTTTTGAAGAGGTGCGCACCAAGCATGTGGTGATGTGTTATCACAAAAGTGTAAATGTACCTTACGGGACCCCACTGAGGCGACAACATGTAAAAAAAAAGCATCAGGAACAAGCACAAGAGAATAGAGAATGACTGACTATTTGACGGAACAAACCCTGCAAACATTGTTATTTTGTGACTTTAAATTCAACCATTAAAAGCTCTCATATGTTCCGATGAACGCAATCTTGTATTACGACAATGTAAATATCTGTTAAGCAATTTTTTCTCAATTCCACTCTTTAGAGCAAAGTTTAAATGGGAAAAAAAGTTACCGCGATACAAGCGTGCGTCTCTATTCCACACAGGATGGCCTGCTTTGGGTTCCCCAGAGCCTCCAGCTCTTTCTTCACTGACTCTGTCATCATGGTGAAAGATGTTTTTTCGTGAGGGGTCAGATCTTCCGCTCCCAGCTCGGGCACCGTGGGTCCCAAGCCTTTGGGGTACTGCTCCGTCACGATAGCGGGGATCCCCAGAACGCGGCTGGCCTTAAACAAGGAGGAGACAGGAGTCGGGTGTCAATCTGGGGTACAATGTCTGTTGGAATCGTACCAGGAACCGGGTTTGTGTATTCTCGGGCCTCCGACCTGCAACAGCCTGGCTGCATTGCTGACAATGTTGGAGAACTGGAAGATGTTCGGTCTGAACTTCTCCTGCATGTCACACAGGAGGAGCACGGCATCTTTGGTGGCGAGCCTGCCGATGGTGGTCACTGCAACGTTAAGACGACAGGGATCACCTCGCTGCAGACCTAGATTTCAGGTTGGTTCATGTCTATGCAACATTACTGTCCATTCATCATTGTTCATAATATAAACCCCTTGGTTCTACTTATTTTTAAATGAAGCTTCGTGACGTTTGTACCAACTACGACTGGATTTAGAGTGTGATTTGTAATTATCACGCTGTTATTGTTTTTTGCCATAACATCTGCTCATTTGTATGTTTCGGGTTAAGAATTACCTCTGGGATTGTTTTGAGTCCCCTCGTGTTCTGATATATTGTTCAGCAGGAAAGACTATGAGCACTAAAAGTAATGATCTGCATGTATTTGTATCTACGAGGTCAGTTATAGAAAAGGTAAAAGGTCTCTTACTGTTGTAGCCTCGCTATTTGGACGGCAGAGAGGCTGCAGGTCACAGGTTAACCAGTTAAACTTCCTGTTAACTTACGTTGACACGCCACCTGTGTCGGGTGGAAAATGTACCACTGTAACATGTAGCTAAAATAAATTATCATTCTTACTGTTACTCTAACATTGAATGGACGGATAGTGTCTGAATTCAATAAAACTAGTAAGCAGAGAACTCACCTCGCATTTAGCAGAAAGTGTTTCTGGTTAAGACCCGCCTTCCTGGAGGTGGTTGGACCAGTAGGACGAGATTACGCGATGATTGACGTTCTTGTCGTCCAACGGCAGCCGGATGCGAGCCGCCTCCCCGGAAGTTCCGGTTCCCGTGGGGAGGCTACGAAAGCAGCGGAGCAGTACCCCGAAGATGTCCGACAATGCCGAGTCCCCGACAGAGGCGCAGAAGGACGATTCACACTCGACGCCAGATGACTCGACGACGGCTGAAGAAAAGAAAAAAAGTACGCTAGCTTCTTGTTTCCGATGAAAATCGCGCAGCGAAAAAGACACCGGTTTGTCAAGTAGCAGCATGCTAAAGTAAACAATTCCGGGTGTGTGACGCGAAAGGTGACTGACAACATCAGTAGCCAATAGAATCGATGTGCTACCCCGTTCGGGCCTATAGGCTAACAGGTCTCATGTCACGTGATACAGTTTACCGGAAGAGTAGGCAATATTAGTCTACAAGGAGGCTAAATGTTTTTATTCGCCGTCTTTACAAAGATATACGTATCAAGTATTTTAAGACTGTGGGCATTAAAAGCACCATGCTTGATACGTAAGAATAATGAAATTTCGTATAAGCAAACAAGTTCCTGTTACTCAAGCTGTCAAACCAGCCTTAAGCAATAAGTGACCAACACAGTTTGGTGTTGAAACTGTTTAAATTATTAATTCCATCCCCGTTTTAAAAAGGTTAGTAATACTGTGCATCAGATCTTCACGAAATAATTTGGTAAAAATATTACAGGTGCCTGTCAAATCAGAAGGATCCACTGAAAAACGCTCACGGTATTTGTTTATGTTCAGCAATTCTAAGAACCATAACTCGAGAAACCATGTTCCGAATTTTAACCAAATGACCTTTAGAAAATGAGTGTGTTAGAAAATATTGTGTTGGACTAATGAATAACTGACTGTTGCAGATTTAACTGCTCTGTTTGTTTTGAAAGTTGCCCCCTTTTTTCCTCAATTTGAGTTCACTCAAAATTGAATTTGGCCTGCTATCAATGTTAATGCCTTAAAATTCAGCACGTTATGCTTGAAAATAAAATCCTTGACAGTGTTTGACTATGAAACTCAGTGAGCACCTGCTGTGTAAGAAGAAAGTAAGTTTTCATGTGTTTTGTGATTACAGGCTTTAAGTTTTCTTACTGTTGAAAGACACAGGTTTGCAGATATGTCTCTCATCATTGTCTGTCCGCAGTTGACGTGCTGCTGAAAGCGGTGGGCGACACCCCCATCATGAAGACCAAGAAGTGGGCGGTGGACAGGGGGAGGACGGTCCACTCGCTCGCCCAATTCATTGGCCGATTTCTCAAATTTGACGCCAACGAACAGCTTGTGAGTTTTGCCCGTCACTGGCAATGCTCGCTGTTTCTCAAGAAAGTTTTCATTCCTGTTTGTGGCCCCTTCACGCTTTTTTTGTTTGTTTCAGTTCATCTACGTCAACCAGTCATTCTCTCCCTCCCCCGATCAAGAAGTGGGGATTCTCTTCGATGTGAGTAGGAGAAATGAAAAATCTGAACGAGCTGTTAAAGCGCAACCTCAATTTAACAGGGCTTCCGTGGGTCATTAAAAAGCATTAAAAGCCATTAAATAGATTTTGCCAAAATAAAGGCCGTAAATAGTAATAAAAATCACAATGTCTGGAGGCATTAAAAATATAAATACACTTGATGGGAGAAATCATTGTTATTCACAGCTTATTTTGATGAGGCTACATAAACATTTTAAAATTTTGATCGGAATCTTGCGCAATGGACAGGTGGAACCCTTCAACTGGCTATTGTTTGCAGTCACTGTTCCGACGGTGCACAAAGTTACGACACTGGATGTCAAGCGTGGCCAAATAACGGAGAATGGCGGCGTGTCGGAAAAACGGGTTGGATGAAGAAATGTTCCGAGGCCAGTCAAGGCCCTCCGGCGGAAAACCGGCCGTGGCATTTTGTAGCGTGTGCAAAACTTTGCACAGTGGGTTTCAACGCGGTTAAATCGCACATGCAATCAGATGGTCAGAAGTTGGTGAAAGGCAGGCAGATTTTTTTTTTTTGGCTGGCCAGCGCAGCAACTGCTCCCGTCGCCAATACAACAGCTGCTGCTGATTCAAAATCTCGAAATCCCACCCCTCCGTCAAGAGCCTGTCGGAACTGAAGAAGCCTCTCAGATGAGGGGTGAAATGTCTTCAAGTGAAGAAATTGAAGTCCGGTTGCCACCACAAGAAGATTTTGACAAGAATTCACTATGGCCTGAATGACTGAGAACCTCCACAGACAGGCAATGTTTCGTGTCTAATATTGCTAAATCTTTAACATCTGGAAAGGACAAAACAAGCTATATCATAACATTTGGACTCGCACCACACTTTAGAAAAGAATTCCACAGGGCAGGGAGGCCTGCTACGTAATCGAACCAACTGTTGAGGCCAAGACTGGTCTGTGACCAGGTCAGACCTTGTGGAGGTGTTCTCAAAGCATCCCTCTCAAATAAATACTGGCTTTCTGTGGCTTCAGCCAGGGCAGAATACAAGAGGTATCTCGATGGAAAGAGGAGGAAGCAAAACAGCTTAAAAGAAAAGATTTGGAGGATGAGCTGAAAGCACTGAGAAGAAAAAAAGCAGTGCTGACAGAGGTGTGCACTGGATGGACACTGATGAACTTGCAGAGAGCAACGCAAGCAAATGATATGTTGAGATACAAAGAAATATGCACTAATAATCATAAACAGTTAAATCCATTGCGATTGTTTGGTTCCCTTGTTGCTTAAAAGATCATTTGCACGTAGCTGTTACCGTGCCAAATCTATTCCAGAATGAACAGATTGACATTATGACTAATAAATGTATCAGCTGTTGGACATGGGCATTACATTTGTTTGAAGTGACAATAAAAATTAAATTAGATTGGCTGATAGAGGACCTCTGCGTTCAGATTCTTCTCGCCCTATCGGCCAGTGGATGAGAAGATTGAAATACAACAAATTTAAAACAAAAAGAGAAAGTACCAGACTTGGTAAAATGCCAACTTTCAGCGAAAATTTACGCCTGTTACATGTTTCTATCATCGTGTTCAATGTTATGACTTTTTTCGGTCACAGGATGATTGACAGACAGTGACAGTAACTGCTTCTGACCAGCAGAGGGCGCTGTCTTGTGAAAAACATCTGCTGTAGATTTTTAGCATTAAAAAAAAAAGTTTAATAAGCCAAAAGATGTTAAACGTCCCGCAGACCGTTTGTCATCTAACAAATGTTTCCCTCCTCTTTATCTCTATTTCTTTATTTCTTTTTTTTCCCTCTCCTCTCAGTGTTTCGGCAGTGACGGCAAGCTGGTTCTCCATTACTGTAAATCTCAGGCTTGGGGTTGAAGCCCCCTCCGCCCCGCCGCCATTCGGGATCTGCTTTGTCATACTCTGACACCAACGCTCTCAACTGTTTGATTTTCTTTCATTTTGTGTTTTTTTTTTCCTCCCAAATTTGTAAAATATACTTGTAAATAAATTATTAAGACTTGAGAAAACTGCTCCCCCCCCTTTAATCTGCTGTCGAACCATTAAGTGGAGCAGAAGCAGACAGACATGATTGGACAAATCCTCCTCACCCACTCCCCCACCGTCTGCTTATCACGCGGAGCTGAAATTTATTTAGTATTTATAATTAAAATGTTTAGTTTCAAAGACGACGCAGAGGGGAGAAAGGCGTGGGGGAAGCCGTGCACGGTGCGTTCGTCCTCAGTCGGAGACAAGCTGAAGGCGAAGGGATGGCATTTGGCTCCCTCAAATAAACCCTTAACGTAGCAGGATTTGGCTTTGCGGGGACTTGGCTCCGCCGAGGGCGGGGGTGAATTTGCACTTTTATTCGTTTATTTATTTATTTGAGATATTTTGCTTTACAAGCCGTCGCTGTAAAATAATTAAAGATGAAAGAAAAATGGTGAGGTTGATGCCGAGGTGATGGGAGGTTGTTGGAGGTGGGGGTTAGGAAGTGAGAACTGGGGTGGAGGGTGGAGGGAAGGCTACAGTAACAGATGGACTTAGAGGGATTACATGATTCAGGATGGGTTTGTGACATAAATTCCCAAGAAAGACAGAAAAGCGAGTAAAGCGGTGTGAGACGGATACACACACAAACACACACACACACGTGCTTGCAGCCACTTCCACATCTGATCTTTGGGATTAAAAGGTGGAGGCAGAAGAGGGTGGGGTGGGGTGGGGGCGGGGGGTGTCCAAGAGGTAAGGGGGGGTCACCGATGCTCATGCAGGAGCACAGACGTGGAGGCTCGCATCCGGACGGAGCTTCAATCCAATTCTGGAGGATTTTTTTTTTTTTTTTTTTTTTCCCTGAAACCTTCGCTTGCAGCTGTGAGAGAGTTAAACAGGGGTGATCTCTATCACCGAGGGGTCGGAGTCGCACCGCCGCGAAGGACGGGCCTCTGCCAGGTAAGGGGACCCTCACGCTTGCCTTGGTTGTTTATGTCTTTATAAAAAAAATATTTATTTCCTCTGCCATCACCTGTGAAAATGCAGTCCCTGTGAGCGGATCGCCCTCGATTTGAGACCGATAGTGAACTGTTTTCCCGGGATTTGGTTACAATCCAGCTCGGGCTGGAACTTGAAGTTCTGGGAAAAGTGAAAACCTGTTTTTTTTTCCGTTATTGTTGAATTTTAGTCACAATTCTCGCAGGGTTTGAATGAATTTAGGTAACTTCACGCATTTTAAAAATGATAATAAATAATTGTAAATGTTCTCCCCACGTTTGTGTGGGTTTCCTGCGTTTTTTTCCCACAGTCCAAAAACATGCAGGTTAATTTGAAAAAGTTAGGAAAATTGCCCCCAATGAGTGAGTGAATTGTTGCTTGTCTGTATATGTTGATTTTAAAGTTTTTCTGTAATTTTAGTACATTATTTTTTTCTAAATTTCTTTTTAAAAGTTTATCTCATCTTAAGTTATCTCCTTTTTTTTTTTAAAATTTCTTTATATTTTATTTGAACTGGCCCTTACTAATGTTATTTCCTCTTCTGGAAACAAGCGCGATTCTTCAAAAAATAATTGATTATTTTTCTGATTTAGTTCAACCTTTTTTGAGGTTTGATTTATCACTTATTTTTATTTATTGAGTGATTCATTCATTCATTGATTCTAAATATTTTAAATTCATGGCTTCTTCCAGTAATACATGGAGAAAAAGTCGAGCGAATGCTTGAAGGTGTCCCCCGAGA
Source organism: Fistularia commersonii (assembly GCF_037954325.1). Lineage (NCBI taxonomy): Eukaryota > Metazoa > Chordata > Actinopteri > Syngnathiformes > Fistulariidae > Fistularia > Fistularia commersonii. The sequence goes on along the minus strand of NC_141294.1, from coordinate 18,575,746 downwards.
GACTCTGAGAGGTCGTTCCCCCTTCGGCCTCGGAGTCGCTGCGACACGGCGAGGTCCGTAAACTGAAGATCAGATCCAAAATTGAACAGTTTGATTGGTTGTCGAGAAGATATATTTTTCTTTTTTTTTTCCGTCCTTCAGTTTGCAGGCTGGTCCCGGGAGACGGCGAGCGACGTGGGTTCGACAGAGAAGGATCTGGCGGGGGAAGAAAAAAAAAAAAACACACCTCGACGCAGTCAGATTAGAGCCCGCCGGGGGATTTACCGGCAAATCGTTTCACTCGGGCCCGCGGTTTTATCCATAATTTCACTCCCTCTCTCACACACACACACAGTAATCTCGTGTTTTGCACCCCCCCACCCCCCCCCTTTTTTTTTTTTTTTAGTTTTCTCAGCGTGGCACTCTATAACGAGGCCAGCGCGTCTTAATCAGGCGGCGGCAGGATATTAGCCCCTCCCAGACTCACTGGAGCCGCTCCAGCACGACGCCGCTTTGGACAAAATGGAGGAATTTTTAAAAACCTGACCACATGGACGCCGCCGCCTCTTCCTGCTGCGTCCAAGCGGGGGGCCGGGAAACGGAGAAAGTAAAAGTTCCGGATTCTTTTCTTCAGCTACGCGTCACCATTATTATTATTTTTTCTCCCCCCAAAAACCCTACAAGTTAAATTAAGAACGTAGCAGCTGAAGCGATCGAGGCAGAAGGCCACCAACTCTGAGCCGAGGGAGGGTTCTCTCTCCAGTTAAAAGTCTGTGTCCAGGTGTGAAAGTGTCAGTTTGAGATTATTATTTAATTGTTATTATATTTTTTAAATCATTATTTTCTTGTTTTGCTTTTTTCACAGATTACATTTTCCAGCTCCTGTTGAGCTTACTAGCTTAGGTTAGCGTCCCTGACCTCTTAGCAGTGACACCAGATGTGGGGGTCAGAGGTCGGACATGTGTGACCCCCCCGGGTCCACAGCCGCCTAAATCCCGCCCCCCCCCCTTGTTCTTTTTTTATTTTTATTTTTTTTTTATTCACTCCCATCTGTCCTATTCCCACAACTTCACAGAATCTTATCCCCCTCCTCCCCCTTCTTTCTCTCCGTTTTTTTTTCTTCTTTTTTTTGGTTTTTAATCACATCTGCCTCAGCTGCAGCGCTCCATCACCCCACCCCCCTCCCCCGTCACATCACGTTTTTTTTTTTGTTTTGTTTTCTTTCCAAAAAAAAAAAAAAAAACCCCTCCGCATCCCGTTCAAACCTGGCCTCTCCTCACCTGGCGAGAAACCCACACCGGCGTCCCCGATCGCGTCGGCTTGCCGCGCCCGCCTCCCCCCCGCCATGCTGGAGCGCATGTCCAGACGCTCGCGTTCCTTGCTGTCCCTGACGCTGACCACCCTGGCGCTGGCGCTGTCCATCCTGGCCTTGTGCACGTCCTACTGGTGCGAGGGGACGCACAAGGTGGTGAAGCCACTCTGCCTGTCGCCTGTCAAAATGAAGAACTGCGGCCAGAACAACAGCGAGCCCTACACCACAGGTAAGGACCGCAGGGCGCGCGCGCACACACACACACACACACACACATACACACAGCAGCCCTCAGGGCGGCTGGGGGAGGTTGACTTTTGACCTCTGATTAATCCGCCCCCATGGGGGGGGACTGCACTGCTGATAAGTTAATATTCAAATTTACAACCTTAAAACACATTATATGTGAATTGTGTTCTTAACTATTCATTAATTTGTCATTGCATTTGTTTCTATTTACGCATCATAATTAATTATGTTTATTATACTTTTCATTATTGTATGATAATTCCATACTGTATTATCATAGTAGTTTCTTATAAAATTTATTACTTTTACCATATTATTGTTCTGTGTAGATGGATTCGTTTTGTATATTATTTAAATGATATATTCTATATTTACCTGTCAAGTTTAATTTTTTAGTTGGTTACACATTATGAATTTGCACAGTCCCTCATTTATTCATATTACGTCTTTATGAGTAAAAGTGGGCGCTTACTTTCAGCTGGTACAGCTTAATTTTCTTTTTTACCCCAAGATCAACATACCTTTTCATGTATTAGAGTGGGATAAAACACATTATTATTATAATTATTATTATTATTATTAAGGTTATCATCATCATTACAGTGTTATAACTTTTATTATTACAAATTACTATTAGATAACGTATATATAAGTATTATTATTATTTCATAATCATGTTTTATTACTATTATTATTATCATCATAATCATTACTTTTGTTACCATTTGTTATCATCATCATTATGTCATTGTTAGTGTTATTATTTTAAATTAATATATTATATAACATATACATATAGCTTTTATTATGATATTATCTTTATATTACTACTACTGTTATCATCATCATCATTACTATTATTGTTATCATCACTATTATTATTAGTGCTATTATCATCATCATATTATTGTTATTGTTATTGTTATTATTGTTGTTTTTATTTTGCAGGCTCCAGTTTAAAAGTTAGTTTATTAATTGTAAAAATACAAATCCAAACAAAAAAGGAGAGGGAATAATAAGAGGTGAACACGAAGGTTCACGTTAGACACCCAACGTTTCCACTGTATTTCTCTTCCATTAACTTAATGATGTATAATTTCTGTAACTGCTCGGCAGGCAGCGTTTAATTCCACATTTACGTACCGATGTGTTGTCAGGAGTCTCTGCGGTGGAGTTTTAATCCGTCCCAGTGGCACCTGAACTCCTCAAACAGTCCTGATGCGCTATGATAATCCCTCTGTGCCCCCCAACACACACACACACACACACACACACATTTGTATCAGTGCAAACTGTAATTATGGATTACTTTTAATCTGCATGGTGTGAGCGAAGCTCCCATAGGTTTATTCTTATTTTTTTTAAAGGGAGGACGGCACACACAGCCCACCCCCCTCCACCCTCTTTTTTTTATTTTCTCAACAGATATCTTTAATCCACACCAGATTAACAGCTTTTTCTGCGTAATGGAATCAACTCAGATCACCGTGTTCTGTGTGTGTAGAGAGAATATACCTCCCCCCCCCCCCCCCCCCCCCCCGCACCAAGCACAGCTGGACTGAAGTCTTTGTTGGGCTTTCAGGACCCGGTTTATCCCCGGACACGTGCGCCAAGACTTTTCCCGCTGAGCGTATCCACAGGTGTTTAATCCACCGGGGTTGGATCGCCATGTTTTCCCCCGAAAAAAAAAAAAAAATCAGTGGATTAATTGAATGGGTGAACATGATTGACCCCCCCATTGATTGACAGCTGGGCAAGTTAAGCCCCGCCCCTCGGCCTGGTGTCAACCAGGATTGCTTTCATTTGAACTTCTTGTGATTTTTTTAAATACATGTGCCAACCGTGGAAAATTAGCTTAGAACTTTCTGCTTATTATTATTTTTTGTTGTCATTATTTCGTGATGATGTTGATTATTATCATTCTAATTATTGTAAAAATTGTCATTATTACTATATATGTTTTTTTAAGTATTATTTGCTTGCTGTTTTTTTTGCTCATATTTTATCTGTCCCGTTCTTTTTTTCAGAAAGTCCCACCCAGAACCCGTACAACCGGACGCTGTCTCCGGCGCGGCGGGACGAGCTGGCCCGGATCAGGCAGCGGCAGCTGGCCAACGCCGTGCACTACATCTGGGAGACGGGCGAGGATAAGTTCGCCTTCAGATACTTCCACACGGGATTCTGGGAGAGCTGCGAGAAGCACAGCGATGGTGGAAAGAAAAAAAAAATCTTAAAAAAAAAATCCCCCCCGATAATCATCTCTACCTCTTAATATTGATTGGTTTCTTCTTCCTCTTACAGGAGAGAAATGCAGAAGCTTTATCGAACTGACCCCCGGGGAAACTCAAGGTGCGAGGATTCAGACAAATATCGCGTTGAAAGTGTGTGTTATTACACTGTAATAAGGCATTGGGTGGCTCCGCAGGCGTCCTGTGGCTGTCGGTGGTCTCGGAGTTCACCTACATCGGCCTGCTGGGGATGGGTTTCCTGCTGATGTGGCTGGAGGTCCTGTGCTCGCACAAGGAAATGCATTCGTTGAAGATTAGCGCTTTCGCCGCCATCTGCACCGTGCTGTCAGGTCAGGCGGACGTATCCTCCACAAGGAGGCGCCCTTACTCAAAAACAACAACGTTTCAGAGCCGCACCGCCAAAATAAAAGCTCCAGAAGTTGAAATGATCGCCCAGGTCGCACTGGAGAGGATTTTGTATTTAAGTATCTTGATTTCGTCTGGAAAAAACATGAAAATAGCCTTATTTTTATTGTAGTTTTTTGCTTTTTTGCATTTTATTTAAAAAAATTATACTTTTTTAAACCTATTAATATCTATTTATAACATTTGTTCTTTTCTTTTTTTTTTTTCCATCTACATTCCTGAACCTTTTAAGTCAGAGGCCTTTTCATGATCAGGACTCACACACTAAATCAGGATATATGGGTGAAAAAATTCAGCAATAACAATAATAATAATAACAATTTTAATACGTTAATGTTACAGGGCTACTTCCTGAAGATGTGGGTCTAAGGACAGAAAAAGCGCTTAAAACATGATCAAAATCTAGGTTGACGTCCAAACTAAGTGCTAGCGGGCTGCTAACAGCTAGCTGAGATGCTTGTGGTTTGCAGCTTCTCATTGGTTCTCAGCGTCACGACATCACCGAGCATGATGTTGTCGGTTTAGAAAAGCAGTATTTTAGGCTATACCAACTGCAAAACTTGAATCCGTTACTCATTCTAACCGGTTCCCCACCGGCAGGTCTCATGGGGATGGTGGCCCACATGATGTACACCACCGTGTTCCAGATGACCGTTATCGTTGGACCCAAGGACTGGAGGCCGCAGTCCTGGGACTACGGCTGGTCCTTCGCGTAGGTCTTCATCTTTATTTTCACATTATGGGAACTAAACATAACCGGTTTTGACGTCATCTTGGCACCCCGTGCTTCCAGGTTGGCCTGGGTGTCGTTCAGCTGCTGCATGGGCGCCGCCGTGGTGACCCTAAACTCCTACACCAAGACCATCATTGAACTCCGTCGCCGCCAGAGGCTCCGCCTGGAGGAGGCCCGGGCCGCCGCTCACGCCCCCTCCTACGACGAGGTGGTACCGGGCGGAAGCGGCGCCGGCGGGTTCTACTCTGTGAGCGGCCTGCTGCAGTGCCCCGACGGCATGGTGGACGTGGCGTGGGCCCCCAACGGCAGCGTGGTGGGGGTTGGGAACGGCGACGTTCCCACGCTGGTGTTGGTCGGCGGCTGCGGGCCGGAGGGCTGCGAGGACTGCGAGCGCGAGATGGACGAGATGGAGGAGGCCATGGACCGGGCCGACTCGCCCTGCTGAGGCGAGGCGGCGGCGGGAGCGCGGCTTCTTCGGCACCCGCCAAAGACGACCGGGACAGAAGGCGGATGAAGGGCCGATACGAGGCTTTTTTTTTCCCCCTCGACGCCGGGAGCGACTCGCCGACAGGGGGCGGAGCCTCCCGGGATGACCTGCCGCCACGCGGGACGGAGGAGAAGGTGCGTCTTTGCACCGACGTGCAAGAAAACAACTTTTATATTTACATGTCAGGATGCATCTGATATTTAAGTCACTGAGACACAGTTTTTGGCTTATAAGATGGTTATTAACATTTTTCAAGCGTTAAGTGGTCATAAATGTCATAATCATGTTGACTTGAAGATACAAAACGAAGCCAGTGACTTTTTTAAAACATAATAACAATTAAAACCCATGAAATCTGCATTTCTTGGTTCAAGAGCCACATTGGCTTCTTTGTAAGTGCTAAAATAAAGGATATTTAACTCATAATTATTAAAGATAATCAACTGATTACTAATAAATGATGTTTTTACATCAGTAAAACAAGTAAACTTGAAATACTGCTTAAGTGTTTATTTCCCTCAAACATGATTATGATGTTTTATTAGTCCGCTTTAGCCCTGATGGTAATAAGCCTCTTATAAAGCCTTTAGAAGCACCTTATTTCTATTAACGGACGCTTATTACAAGTGGCTCATCACCAAGCGTGAGCACAGACGGTATCGGTTTCAAGTCTCTCCATTTCACTGTTTCACGACCGACAGATGTTCCTCCTCCCTCTGCCGACGCCTGAACAGACCACTTTGTCCCGTTTGACCAAATACACGCTACGTTGTCACGTGTCTCCAGTTTGATATCCATTTTTGTTCGTGTTACAGAGGCTATCGTTGTGTCCGATTTCTACGGGAGTTCCAGACACGAAGCTCAACAATGCAACAAAAACCCTCAAACACCCACATCTTTGTAATATTAACGTCAATCTGCTTACTATCTGTGTTAAAACAGGGTACCTGATGCAAACAAACAGCTAGGGCAAGCTAATGTCTGGCAAAGTATTTCGGATAGCAACGCAGATCCTAGAATGTTTTTTATTGGTTACACTAAATAAAGTGCTAGGATTGGGCTAATGCTAACTAGCAGCCTAAGTTTTTTTTACGCACAGCTAACTGAAGATAACAATCTTTTGCTTTAAAAACACAAGGTGAATATGTGGCCAAAAGATAGAATGATGTGGTTAACAGTATCGGAGCTAAATGATGTTGCTGTGTGCTAAAACAGGGCTGCAGTTGCAAAAAAACAGCTACGTCATGCTAATATTTGGCTAACTATTTCTTAAGGCAAGGTTGATGCTTAAATGACAGATTGCACTAAACACTTTGCTTCTACTATGCTAATGCTCACTCACAGCTAGCTATTGGTTGCCCTCAATAGCCTAAACATTGATTGTACAGGTAACTGAAGCTTAACAATGGCTAGTTATGTTTTACTAAAAAAAAGGTAACTGATACGAAAGTACAGCTAAAGGGTGAAATCATTTGTTAAACATTGTCAGACCTAATCAAGCGCTAAGTGAGGTTGCTGTGTGCTAAAACGTGGCTACCAGGTGCAAATAAATAGCTACAGCATGCTAACATTTCACTCATGATCGTTCCAACCAGCTGGCTCATGTGCAAGTGCTTTTTTTCTTCCAAAATATCAATTACCGACCCAAACCTTGTAGCAAAAGCGTGCTGACATTTGGGTAATCCTTGCTACGAGAATTTGACAGGGTGCAATCAGAGGCTAGTTCATTAAAAACCAATGCTAGCAGCAGCTAATGAACAACGGCTAGTCTTCTACGCTGTTTCAACTAAGGCAACGGATGCTATCTAACAGCTAATCTCGGGGAACGGAGGTTAGCGTACACTGCTGTTTGGATCATTTAGAATTTTTGTGTGCTTTTTTTTTTAAATAAAGGGGCAGAGCCTGCAGATCCTGAGAATTTCGGCTGAATCCAGGATTTCTGTTTGTTTGGTTTCAACGCAAAGATATGTCCCTCTTCGTTCGTTCTTTCTTTCTTTTTTCTTTCTATCTTTGCGAGGCGCACAGACGCTGGCGTCCGTCCCACGGAAAGTAGAAAGATTACAGAGATTTTGAAAAGTCTGCTCTGCGATGTTGGACAGAAGATTATGTGTAAACCAGTAATCCTGTGCTGGATGGAGGAGTGTGTGTGTGTCTGTGTCTGTGTGTGTGTGTGTGTGTGTGTGTGTGTGTGTGTGTGTGTGTATGGGAGGGGGGGATGAAAGTTGGAAAAAAAACGCTAGCATGCACACACGCACACACACACACACACACAATCGCAATTAACTGAAATGTTCACTGTAAATAACAACTCTATCTATCTATCTATCTATCTATCTATCTATCTATCTATCTATCTATCTATCTATCCATCTATCCATCCATCCATCCATCCATCCATCCATCCATCCATCCATCCATCCATCCATCCATCCATCCATCCATCCATCCATTCATCCATTTGAGGTGGAGGGAAATAAAGACAGGGATGCAGATATTATGTGAAAACCTTTAATGGACAGTTCAGCTCTGAGGAGACCACACACTCCCCCTAAACACACTCCTCCAACCAGAAAACACAGTCCTGATCAGGACTCAGATAACCACTGGTGACCAATCTCATCCGGGAACTCCAAATCATGTTTTAATGCGTTTTATTTTGAAAGGGTGACGGGGGAAGTGGATTCCATTCGCGCCAGCTTTACCGCTTTTTTTTCCCCTCCTCAGTTTTTCTATTTATTTTTTTTAGCTATCAGCACAAAATAAATCAACTGAAATATCTATTTTTTTTTTTTTTTTTTCATAAATCCTCAAAAAAAAATGTTTTTTTATTTGTTAAATTTATTTTGTTAACGCTGGCGTTCATCGTCTTTTACTTCCTGTCTAGCAGCCCCCTCTCCGAAACTACAGGAAGCTGAACGATAAATCGCAAGAAACTTGTTATTAATGGATAAATAACAGACGGAGGAACGGATAGAATTTATGTTGGAGCCGGTTGGCGTCGGCAACGACGGCGATCCATCTATCTATTGGTTCCTTCAGATTAAAAGCTCCGGTTGAAGGGAGGGGGGGGCACCTCCCTGCAGGAGCGAACAAACAAACAAAAACAAAACAAACCCAACAAGGAAAAGTTTTTCTTTTTACAAAGCGAAGCCCGAAACACAGGGGTTTTACTTGTGGACGGGCTCGTAGTGGATGAGACGCATGGCGTTGGCGTTCTCGATCACCCCCTGGATGAACTCGCCCTCAGCCAGCCGCTCTGTGGGGGAGATGGGGAAAACAAAAATGGCGGCGGCGGAGTGAATGGGGTGTAATGACAAAAAAAAAAATACACAATAATAAATTTTTTTTTTTTTACTTTTCAAAACAAAAGACTTGGGGGGAACGTCTGCATTAAATATGATTTTAATATTTTATATATACCAGTTTCCTCTTGGTGGCATGTTGTTAATTGAAAAATTTAGAATAATTTTTTTTAATATTCTAAACCCCACCTTTGTTACCTGAGTGATAGCCGGTAGCTTCTTCTACTACTTATTAAATCCAATAAGTGAATAAGTAGTATGAAATTTCACATTTTGAAAAATCATTTTTCAAAATAAGTGTGTGTGTTGCATGCGTGTGTCAAGCAGCTGTGAATCAATTGGGGGGAGGGGGGGGGGGGGTTCGTCCTCAGGTGGATTTGTGGCTTATATTGTTCAAAACAGCTGATTGTTAAAGAAAAAAAAACTAATCTTTTCAACAGGATGCAGGAACAGCTGTTGAGGAAAGGTAGTGGGAGCTTACAGAGATTTTCTCTCATCTCTGCTTAGGACAGTGTGTGTGTGTGTGTGTGTGTGTGTGTGTGAGAGAGAGAGAGAGAGAGAGAGAGATCCCTACCGTTGTCTTTCTTCTGAAAGTATGACCACAGCTTATTGGCTCTCTTCTCTGGTGTGTTTTCATCCTCTGGTAACCTGCTCTGCTCCTCCTTGGGGATCAGCTTAAATATGGCCTGAGCAGGGAGGAAGAGGTGATGCAACCATCATCATTGTAATGTACACACACCCACACACCCACACACACATCCATGTACCAAATGTAGAGTTAACGTCACTCTACATCTAAAGGAGAGGCATTTACATAAACAAAGGAAACAGGAAGTAGAAATTAAACAGGATTTGGATTTGTTGCATTGAAAGTTAACTGTGTGTGTGTGTGTGCGTGTGTGTGTGTGTGTGTGTGTGTGTGTGTGTGTGTGTGTGCACGCATGTGTGCGCACACACATACACGCACAAAGCTTTTAATGTGAAAAATCAAAATCCTGTTTAACTTCTACATCCTGTTTCCTTATACACACACACATACACATATATATTTCAACATATTTATTGTTTAATCCAGTTTACTGGAAGTTGTCAATTGGTAGTGAAAATCAGCAGTTTTACTTTGAAAAATCACAGGAAGTGACACAACTTGTCAAATCCAGAGTCCGTTTGATCAGAAAGCGAAGCGACCTGAAGTCGTCCCGCTGGGAATGACCGGAGACTCCTGAGTTTGATGTGCAGTGCCTGGTCGCCATGGCGACCGGACAGAAATCATCGCCATTGGCATCATACATGATTGTAGTTAAGGGGATTTCATGCCGGTGTTTTTTATATTATGGTTTCCCTTCTGCGTTTATTGTATGACAGAAAATAATGCTGTTTTCATTTTAATTTGGCACCAAAAACAACAAATTTCAATTTTATTTATTTATTTTTTATTCCTCCCCACGATCTACTTCCTGTTTCCTGTTTCCTGTCGCGTCACACAATACACCAACAAAATAAAAGCACCAGAAAGAAAAAAAAAAGAAAATAACAGAAGACGGGTGAGTAAATCATGTATTCATTCATTCATGTGTGTCATATTTTGATTGAAGGATTTCACTTCCTGGTTTAGTTTCGATGCAAAATGTCAGATTAATCAATCAATGCCTGTCAGATGAAAAAACGCCCCCCCCTGTTTCTGACAGGATTATAGGTGGCAGGGCATCATACCGCTCCTGGATTAGATAAAATTAAATTAAAAGAAAAATAGCGGTAGATGAGCGCGCACGTTAGTGGCGGCTGTTAAGAGTGTGTCCCATTTAAAGAGGCGGCCGTCATCTCCCGCATTTAAGACACCTAGATTAACATGGATTAGAGCCAAGACTCAGGCTGCCATTATGTCACCCCTCCGCCTCACATACACACACACACACACACACACACACAATTGGCTCACCATCTCGGGCCCTCGATGGTCACCATGGAGGCGCCCAAAGAGGCCTTCAATTAACCTTTTTAATTGGCGTTTTAATCACAGGAGTGATTAAAACGTCGTCCCCGCCCCTTTAATCCCAAATGTTTCCCGCCAAAAGCTCCAGCTGCAGGGAGGCGTCAGTACCGGATGTCACCAACAGGGGGCGCTGTTTCTCTCTCTTTTTCTTATTTTTTTTACTTCTTCATGAACACACGGAGGGCTCGATTTAAATCCCGTTATTAAGCCGGGTGAATCCAAGCTCGAACCCCCTTTTTCCCCAGGCCAACATCTTCTAAAAGATGCTCGGACGCATAGGGGAGCGTCCAGGTGTGATCAAAGAAAGGTGGATTAACGAGGAGGCCAGATTAGCGGGATTCCCTGCGTCCGACTTGCTTAATGGCAGCCTGACGTTCGTCTCGGAATTAAAACTGTAATCACGGAGATTAGCGGGACGTGGGGGAGCATCGGGTGAAGCCCGGACCTCAGCTAGTCGAGATTTTACGGTTCAATGAACCCTTTTCCGGTTCACTTCGGCTTTCTCTTGTTTTTTTTTTCTTGTTCCCGCGACATGTGGGTCTGGAGCGATGATCTGAGCGCGCTCGCTCTGACGGATCTTTGTTTTGGCGGTTCGGCAGCCATTTTGACAGCATTAGCCGACAGGCTGATGATTAAATGAGGCGACGTGATTGAAACAGCGGGTTTGATTTCAAGGCTGCAAAACCTCCCCGCATGTATTATCATGTTATAAATGGCAATTACACATTTATCATCTTGTTATACAAAAAAGGTATCATCATGTGATTGTGGGGTTTGCCACCAAACGGTGTCTGGTTTTTATAAAGAGATCTGTGATGGATTTCACAGCCAGGTTTGCTGTTCATGTGTTATAGCCACAGTTTGACAATTATAACACTGTAATAACAACCCAACTCAAATTACATCTAACTAATGATGAAAACATTACCATTAGTTTTTCTCAATTAAACTGTTTTTTTTTAAAAAAAAAAGTAAAGTCTCTATACCAGGTTTCCTCCATAGGGGGCAGGGTTTAACTCGAGCGTCAATCAAACACATTAAAAAGTGGAGAACTTTCATTCCCAGATGTCCACCACGTCATTTGCGCGTTTTGTTTCCGCGAGCAGCGCCCTGGTCGGTTACCTGGCAGATCTCCGTCACCTCCGTCTTGTTGATGTAGCCGTTCTTGTCGACGTCGAACAGGGAGAAGGCCCACTCCAGCTTCCGCGTGGTCTTCCCGGTGGAGGTCATGTGCAACGCGATGATGTACTCCTTGAAGTCCAGCGTACCGTCGTCGTTGGTGTCAAAGGAGCGGAACACATGGCGGGCGTAGCTCTTGGCGTCGCTATCCGGGAAGAAGCGGCCATAGATCTGCTCGAACTCCTCGGGCGAGATGCGACCCGTCGGGCACTGCTTCTGGAAGTTCTCGTACCACTGGGAGATCTCGTTCTCCGTGAACTTGGTGCTGAGCTTCAGGTCCTCCAGGATCTCCTTCGATAGCGCGCCACTGGTCGCATTTCCCATGTTGCTAATGTCCAAGAAAACAAAGTCCTTCTACTTCTTCTTCTTTTTCACCTTCCTTTTGTCCCCTGGGCAAACCTCTCCGGAACAAAAATGTTATCTCTGCGGAATTGCAAAATAAAAGGTTATATTTCCTGTTGACATGTAGCAAGACATAGCACAGATAGCATTAGCCGTTGCCGATTGATCGTTATTGATGTTGCCGCTTTTGGGTTGGTTGGAGTTGGGTTGTTTCGCCCCAAGAGGTCACGATGGTTCTTCTACGTCGGTTTTGCATTTGTCAGAAAAAAAATCGAAGACAAATTCCAACATCGGAATATTGAAAATCGTTTGAGATGGCCCTGGTGGTGGGGGGTTCTGGAATGTTCCGACAACCATGCGCCCAATGGCGCCACCTACTGGCTGTACCCTGTATCTGATGTGGCCTCCATGCTACACCGCAGAAGTTACGTCATCTTCAGGATGGCTTTTTTTCACGCTGACGTTTGTTATCGTCTGTTTTATGTCAATGCTACTCGTTCATCTTTCACATCCAACCACCTTTACTTAAAACTTTCCGCATTGTTCTTTTTATGTTCTTTACAAAAGCTCCAGGCGAGCTTTTCCTCTTTTTTTTATTTCCCAAAAGCCGAAAGCCTTGGGGAGTTAACGCGTCCGTTACATTGATCCGATGCATTTTTTGTAAAGTTTACATCGATAAACTCCAAATATGGTGTCAAATGGCACAGTTTTCTTCATGTTTGATAAAAGTCTTCAATCCTTTTGTCTCATTGTTTGATTTTGTTCCTGTTTGTTTAGCGTTAATTTCAAAACTACTTGTAAAGTCTAGTGATCTTTATTAAATGCTGACAACAATATTGTAACATTTTTTTTTACACCTTTGAAGTCAATCTTTACAACCCTTAACCTGAACGTTTTCAAATTAAAAGCTTTACACTGGGTCAGCCAATTACGTTAAATCCAACAGCTTAATAGCACTGTTATAAAGTTGTTATAACAAATAATATTTGACTTGGGTTAACTTTCTCCGTCCCTACAGTGCCAAAAATTTAAAACAAAAACCAAAGAAAAACTTTCAAAATTAAAGCTTTGCATTCATACATTCAATGCATGAATAACTTTACATCTACCATCTTTACAACATTTATGTAAAGTTGTCAACTTGAGTTAACTTTCTCCATTTTGGAGCCCGGACCTCTTGGACCAAATATATAAATCTATATATACATACACACACACACACACACACACTTCACACACACATACTTATATTTATGTATACATATAAACAAAGCAGAACTTTTAAAATAAAAGTTTTACATTTGGTCCTTGAAAACCATCAACCAATCAACCATCTTCACGATATGATTTTAAAGTTGTTTTAACAAACCACCTTTGACTTAATGTTAACGTTCTCCATCTGTAGTAACCAAATTGTTGACTTTCAAAATAAATGCTTTACAATCCGTCCAGCAGTACGTTTACATCAAACCATCTTTTTGATATCATAGTTAAGTTGTAATTGCAAACCAACTGACTTGGATTTATTTCTTCATATGAGAGCCCAGATCTCTCTGGGGCCAACATGTATATTCATATATGTTTATACATATAAGCTAAAGCAGGGCTTTCAAAATAAAAGGTTTAAACGTGGTCCATGAATAACTACATCAGCTGTTTTTATGACGTCTTTGTAAAGTTGTTATTACAAAACCGTCTTTGACTTCAGTTTACTGTCCCCATCTGAGACTCCAAATCACTCCGGGGCCCAAAAAAATAACCCAGAACAACAAAAAGACCAAAGCGGAACTTTCATCATAAAAGCTTTACATTCAGTCCATCAATAACTTTACATCAGCCGTCTTTACGACACCTGTTTAAAGTTGTCATTACGAACTACACATGACTTGAGTTAATGTTCTTCATCTTGGAGCCCAGATCCCTCAGGGGGCAAAACATGTATGTTTCCAAAAGCCAAAGCAGTGCTTTCAAAAAATCCTTACATCACATCACATTTAATAACCCCGCCGTCTTCAGTTACAAGTGCGACCCGGACCCCTGGGGGTCCACCGGAAGGTCCTGGTTTCGGGGAGCCTACCTGAGCACCGAGGCTGCTGGAGGATGAGTTGCTGCGGCGGCGGGAGAGGCTGCGGCGGCTAAGACTGTTAGCGGTAAGTAGGGCGGGGGGGAAACTCTGGCTTTTAATTCCGTTAATACGGGGACTTAAGGTGGCTGAGCTTTTGACTGGAATGAACCCCCGCCCTCACCCCCATCTCAGATCCTCATTTTCTCTCCGAGGGTTCTGAGGTCTGCAAATACCCGCGCTTTAATCCCGCCATTTTAAAACGGACACTATATATATGACCTGCCAATGGCGAGAAACTTTCAGTGGAAACGGAGCCCGAAACATCTTTCATATGAGAATAATTCTTCGTATTTTTATGTGCACTCTTCCCTGTTGTTTTGTTTTTATAAAAGCCGGGATTGTTTCATCAAAAACGCTTTGGTTATCGATCATTTGCATTTAATCAAACCGGTTCTCTTAAATATCTTCAAAGATGATTCAAGTTCACAAATTAAAACTCAAGCTCTTTTATTTGGTCAATAATCTGACTTAACATTCCATCCAATTCCTCTGTGTGTGTTTTGCGCACATATTTATTTTTATTTCACATTAAATTCATATGTTTTCGATTTTCAATTTTAATGGTTACCAGGGCAACAATTTTAATATGTTCATTATTTGTTGTTTTTTTCCTTTTGCTACATATCTGGGTTCCCTGAGGAAGCAAAATAAGAGATTCATTGTACAGGAAAACACATTTCCAGACACTTCATATGACAGTAAAAACTTGAATCTTGAATACTATTTTAATTTAATTTTGTTTAATTCAGCTTGATTTGTTTTTTTTTTTATTTAACTGTTTGATTTCATTTTATTTTATCTAATTTGATTTGATTTTAATTCTATTTCTTTTCTATTTTGAATTTCTTCTTTACTTCCTGGAGAAATTCCCTCAAAAGTCACACAAATCAAAGAAAACATGACCATTAATTTCGAGGGAATTCACTGAAGAAATTCCTTCTAAATCCACAGGAACTGGGTGGAAATGATGAAAAATAACATTTGAATTAGAATTAAAATTAAAAAAAAGCCTTAGCTTGCAGATGAAGAAGCTCTAAAATCACCTTGGAAAAAGATTAATAAAAGTCTGGCGTTTGATCACTGATTTTCATGTTTGTAAGGTTTTTACAAAATAAAAGCCTGTGTGTGTGTGTGTGTGTGTGTGTGTGTGTGTGTGTGTGCGTGTGTGTGTGTGTCGGGTGGCAAGGGGGTCCTGCCGTCGTTCAATTGGTTTACAGGACCACTGTCAACTAATTCCACATGACCATCTGTCTGCGCCCCCCCGCCCACCCAGCCGCGGTCACATGACCTGCTTCCTGCGCCCAGTATCGGCCTCCTCCTCCTCTTCTTCCTCTTCCTCCTCCTCTTCCTCCCCGCCGTTTGTTTTCTCTTTTCATACTCAGCTTTGTTATCGTCTCCTTTGGATGGCGACGGCGGCGGCGGTGGCGGCGGTGGGGGGAGGGGGGGTCTCCTGTTTCCTCTACCCCACCACCACCACCAACCTCCACTCCTGGCACTTCCTGTCCGTCTCCGTGACGACCGCAACCCGGGGGCCCCTCATGTCGTCCCAACGCGTCCCGTTCAGATCCGTCCATTGATCAATAATTACAGACCGATTCCATTTTCACTATTATTTAACATCCCCATTGTTTATCAATCAGCTGTCGTCATGGTAACCTTATCTCCTCCGAAAGAGGAGGAAAATAATTGATTGCTAACTACAAAAATCAGACGTAAACTCTATTTAATCGGGCGCCGTCAGGCTCCGGTGGCGTTTCCCACCTTCGATATCTCGCCGACATCTTTAAAATGTATTTATTTCCTTTTTTACGTGTTTCAGTTGGAAGCAGGAAGCGAGAGTGCCGACGCACGTGTGCGAGTTAGCACGCGGCGCGCTGGCTGAGCCAACTGGGTCGGTGCCACCTGCTCAGCTCGGCCCCAGGTTCAGGTATTTATAGCGGTGTTGGCACGGCGACGCGTTGGATTGTGTTCACTCCCCAGCCGCCACCTTTATCCAATAATAGCTCACGGTTCTCTGTTTGTCATTGTTGTGGTTGTTGTTGTTGTTGTTGTTTTTGGTCACTGGTAATCTCATGAAATGGGCAAGTGACATCGTCCAGTGGGATTAGAACTGGCGGTCCCCAATGAAAAGCCCACTGATTTTAGTTTTGAATTTTCTGGCAAATTATTCCTGAAATTGACATTTTTGACAAGAATTTGGGTTTTTCTTTTCTGAAAGAGAATTATTAATTCTGGCAGGTTTTCAGGGAATTTTTCAATGAATCTCATCCAATCACATCTAATTTTAGCCCAATTCTTGTTAATTTTAGGGAATTTTGTAATTTCAGGTAATATTTTCTTTGATTTCAGACAAATTCTTATTGACAAATTGACAAATTCTAAGACTTTTTTGGTGAATTACTTCAAAATTTAAGGTAACATTTTCTCTGATTTCAGCAGATTTTGAGAGAACTTCTTAATTTCTAAGGGAATTCACTTTTTGTATTTTTTTTTTTAATGTTACAAACCTGATCATCACAGGGATCTGATTTATTTTGTCAATTTATTTTCAAACTTTTAAACTTGTTGATTCTGTTTGATAAACTAACTTTAGTCTTTTTTTATTCTAATTTGAATATAATTTTTCATAAATTTTACCTGAATTCTTGCTCATTTTGAGTAAATTTCTTGACATATTTTAGGAGCGTTTAAGTTTAAATACCAAAAACAAAGTCTGCAAATTCTTGCAGATTCTGTGGGAATTTCCAGTGAATTATTTCTCAAGGGAAGGTCATCCTTTCTGTGATTTTAATCAAATTCTCATAAATATTTCTGCAATATTTAGGAGAATTATGTGTCCTTAAATACCTTTTTTTTACCTTTTGGAAAAAGTACTGCTGTTTTTTCAGGTCCATTTTAGTTAATGCTCTGGGAATTTTTTGCAGACTTTGGTTTTTCTCTAAAAAGCAAAGGCGGATTTTGAGCCAATTTTCTAATTTCCAGGTAATTAGTTTGCAATTCATTATATAATTCTTTGCTGATTTAAAAGCTCTCCTTTGGCTGTTGAGATAGGGGAAAAGGGGTGCATGTAATTCTTTTTTTTTAAATTTTTTTAGACTTTTTAAATCTAAAACCCATATTTTCCTGTTTGTTAATTCAACCTGCGTGCAGAAATTAGAAATATAACCAACCTTTGATCAACTATTTGTTAATATTAAGAGAATATCTCGGTCATCGGTGAGTCGTTTCCTGCTCGTGGTGCTATTAATGCCGTCGGTCTTGGTTATTCCAGAAACAAATCCTGGGGGGGGCAGCGGGTGCCTAGGGGCCGGGTCAGATGTCAGGGATTGTGTTTGAGCAAAGGAACATCGGGGGAGTTAATTCCATCGGCCGCCGCGGCCGCGCCCGCAGGATGATGATGATGCTAATTGGCTAAGTGTTGGATTGGGTGGGGAGCGGGTGGGGGCGTTGCTAATCCAATAGACGGACTCACAGCGAATATTTCTGGCACAGGTAAATCCCGCCGCCATTGAGGAATTAGGGCCAGGACATGTTGCGCACGGCGCACCCCTCTGGTCGGGTGTGGAAAGTACGGGTTTGCGGCCGTCTGACAAAACTCCGATCAAATAATCTCGTGTTGAACTTTGAGATTTCTGAACATTTCTGAACATATAACACTAATGATGATCTGATGTCACCCTTTTGGGTTTCTCATGCTTTATTTAGGTCATTTAAAGATCATTTTCTGTTTATTCTCTTTTTTTTTTTTTTAAATTAAGTAATTTAAGCGTTTCTGTATCAAAGGATATTTATTTGCATTTTCTTGCAAATTCTATTTTTAAATTTCATTTTTCTTCACATGCGAAAACCTTCCTAGAATAATTGCAGATTTTTTTTTCCTGTAATTTATCTGTTTATTTGGTCCGCTTATCCCTCCATTTAAGGACCCTGAAAAAATAAAATAAATAAAGCCAGTTTAATTCACAATTGAAAGTGAACCTGCTTCTTCGCCTCTCCTGTTTGGGCCGTCTGTTTTTTTTTGTGGTTTCAGGAGTCAGGAAACCAAACATGCTTTACGTCAAGAAAAATGTAAACGTAAACAGTGGCCAAGACGGAGTGACGGGAGGAGGGGGGGTCTAGAGGAAGGGAGTCGCTCCCAGATAAACATCGGCTAATGGCTCGTAATGACGCTTAATGACAGACGGCGGCTTCCCGGTGGACCAGAGAAAGGAAACAAACAAACGATGTCAACAATCGCCGCCATCTTGTGAGGCCCGGGGTGGTTCTGCATGGAGCCCCCGCCTCCCTGCCAACCCGCAGCCGACCCTCCGCCGGCGTACGAGCAGAGTCCGCGCTCTCGCACTGGAGGTTCTCCACGTTCTACTACCTTTTCCCCCCCTCGTCGCTCGGCAGGTGGTTCCTCCCCGGGGTGAGTCTCTCCATCCACCCTGTTTATATTTTTGACCCCCTAGGGGGCACTGCAAGACACCGTGATCGGATTCGGGCGAAGTTTTTGCCACAAAACACGCCTTCGGGCAACCGAGAAGCAAAAAAAAACATTAGATTGTGCGGGAGATACAAGTTGTTGGTTCATTCTGTGCTTTGAATTTTTATCCGTTAAAAGCAGGGTGTCGTCGGCGTATAGAATCATTAAAAACAAACTACCTTGTTGTTTTTGGTCAATCATTCTCCCTGGGAGAAAAAGTATCCTCATATTGGTGTCACGAGCAGATTCAGAGGTTTGTTTTAGCTCAAATCAGGAGAAGTTTAAACTAAGTCCCACCAGCCTCGCACAGGTACTTTCTAAATTGAAACTTACGAAATTTATTGGTGAAAAAAAGTTGAAAACATGAAGGAATACAGTCTTTAAGATGATGCTCAGTTGCTCAGATGCTCACATTCAAAAAACACAGTTTGTGATTAAGATGATTTTGTCTGTCTTGGTGTCAGTTGTTGCCTTTTTGCATTACCTAAAAGCTGCAAAGTCCCAAAGTCCTCAGTTGGGTACTTCTTGAATAGCAGCAGCGTAGCACGTTACCTGCATTTCAAACCGGGAATGCTGAAGTAAAACATTTAAAATATACAAGTTTAAACCATAAAAGTTGATATTTGATGACATGAGATTGTCCTGCCACTAGCTGGCGCAAAATAGAGTTGAAGTATAAGGTGTGAACAAAGTAATTCAAATGGAGTCCCAGAGTCCTCAAATAAGTGTAAAGTGTAAATTATTTTTATAAGTTTAATGTAATTTTACATAATTTTAATTTTAAGGTAATTTTTTCAGCATTTTACTTTTAAATTTGAATTTTTAGGTGATTTTTTTCAGTGTTTTACTTTTAAATTTAAGGTAGTATTTTCTTCGATTTCATATCATTTCTTATCGATTTCAAGAGAATTTCATTAACATTTTTTTCAGTAAATGAATTCTAAATTATAGGTAATATTTTCCTCGACTTCAACAGAATCCTTGAGGATTTTGAGGGAATTTCTCCTGGATTTTAAGAGAATCATTTCAAAGTTTAATGTAACGTAATAATTTTAGCCCAAAACTTTGTAATTCTTTTATTTCAGCAAAATCCTTATTTGAGTACGCGGGCAAACGGGAAGTTTTCATTCATTTCTTGAAGTGAGGATTCCCAGCGTCCTTAAACGATTCATATGTAGCATTCTGTTAGCTGCCTGCTACAGCTTGCTAGCTTTCTGCTGCCGCTAGCAGGTGTCGTGGAGTAGGCTTTATCTCTTCATCTGGTCAGCAAATGTGAAGTGAGAGATTTTTTTGTGTTGCAGGAAACCGGCAAGAAAACTGTGCGTAACCATGGCGACCAACATGGAGACCCTGGATCCTTCGGCTCTCCGGGGTGGGGCTGCCACCGCCGCCGGATCCGCCGTCGTCTACGACCCCAAAACCGAAACCGTGACCCTGCCAGGGGGATTGGTTTCCATGGTGGGCATCACCGTGGTAACCGGGGGCGCAGAGATGTCGTCCGGGTCGTGCCTGCTTGCCTTTGGCTTTTGGGGGACGCTGATTGGCATCAGCTGCGTGGCTGTGGGACTATGGGACCAGAGGCAAAACGGCAACGGCCAGATTTCCCACCTGCTGGCCCTGGGGGCGGCCATCTTGGCCCTGAGCACGGCGGTTGTTGTGGGCGTGGCCATGTTTCGCACCCTAACCAGGAAGAGGCGCAAGTCCAGGAGGCTGGAGAGGGAGGAGGGGATGGAGGTCCTGGTGGAGGAGGGCAAGCGGGTGGTGAAGAAGGTAACCGTGTGAAACGGCGGCACAAGGGCCAATGGACGGACGGCGCAGCGTTGGATTGACAGGTGACGCGGGTGGGTTAGACCCCGCCTCCCAGCCCTGGAGAAGTGTAATTTAAAACATGTTCATTAAGTATACAAAGATTTTTATGATTATGGAGCAACATTTGATGACCTCCTGGTCCCCCTCCTTCCTCTTCTTCCCCCTCACAGAAGGCTTCTGTTGCCTTGAATGTAATTTCTTTATTAACTGATTATATTTTCATTTTTTTTGTATTTATTCATTCAATTTTAATTTCTTTATTGTGATTATTTTAGATTTCATTCATTTTCTTGCCTATTTTTATTCAGAAATAGATAAATAACTATATTATATTTTGAATTCCATGTAACCCATTTAAGTCTTTCCATCAAATATCTTTTCATTTTTTTATCATTACAAAAGGCATGTATTTCCTTCATATTCATTACCTATTATTTATTCACTTTTTGCATTTTTAATCATCTGGATGTTCCCTACTGTTTGCTTCTGCGATGTTTTCACTCGTCACTTCACATTTGACAGGTGCTGTATTGATAAAGTTTTATTTTGATTATGATCACAATATGAGAAATCAATGGTTGGGGGGGCTCATCCTTTCTTTCACCACACTTAAAAAAAACATGCATAAATCTAGATATTTACTGATTTTCCGACAAACATTCAATATTTTTATAGCTTTTTGCACTATCTCTATTTCTATATCTTTTATTTGTTGAATTCAATCAATTTTGAGAATTATTTTCTGCTAACTTTTTTTGTACTTTTCAATAATTTCTTCCTTTTTTTTTCTTCCTAATTTTCAAGGGGGATTTTTTATTTTTGTTTAATTCCTGTTCATATTTGTCACATTTTCTTTCGTAGAGGTTCGTTTCATTACTTTTTTTAAAGTATCAAATCAAAATCGACCAGATTGATTTCTACCGCCATCTTTTGGTGACACGGGGAATTGCAGTCATCTTTTTTTCTGATCTGAGAAAAGTTTTACATTTTCACTCTTTTAATTTCTCCATTGTCTCGTTTACGTCAATGGAAACCCCCTTCCCTCTTCTTCCAGTTTTTCTTTAATTTCTTTTTACTCTCCATTCCATATGTTGTCACAAATCGTGTCTGAATCTTTATTTTTATTTCGCTTTTTTTTTTCTTAATCTTTGGATTGTTTCTGTCGTCTCAGACACGCCGTGACTCGCTTATTTCAGAGGAAAAATAAAACTTGTACCACACATGACGGTGTTCTTGGTCTTTTACATTTTTTTATTTTTTATCAACTTTTTCATTATTTATTATTATTGCCTTGATTAGATGTTGAGGTTCTCTTTGGGAGTGACCAGGATGGATAGGATCAGGAATGAATCTATCAGAGGGACGGCACATGTTCGATGTTTTGGAGAGAAGGTCAGAGAAGCCAGACTGAGATGGTTCGGTCATGTACAGAGAAGAGATAGTGAATATATTGGTAGACGGATGCTGGAATTGGAGCTGCCAGGCAAGAGGTCTCGAGGAAGACCAAAGAGAAGATTTATGGACGTAGTGAGAGAGGATATGAAGGTAGTTGGTGTGAGAGAGGAAGATACAGAGAATAGGGTTAGATGGAGAAAGTTGACTTGCTGTGGCGACCCCTAACGGGAAAAGCCGAAAGAAGAAGAAGAAGAAGAAGAAGAAGAAGAAGAAGAAGAAGAAGAATTGCCTTGATTATTTGTCTGTAATTTACTGTTTTTAAGAATTTGCTTTTGTGATTGCCCTAATGTTTTTTTTTTCGCTGTTTTTTATTTTTTCATTGCATTTGTTTATTTATTGCTGAATTCAAGTAGTTTTAACGCATTTTGCTTTTGCTTTTTATATTTGCCTCGTCAGATTTCAAAGCTTATTTGTGGTTGATATTTAGGTATTTTATTTTGAATTTGAGACGGAGGAATTCCATTATTCGGGAGGAATTTTCTCAAGTCTAAACCAAAACTATTTGTTATTGCACTTTTCCATTTGTGAAAAAATAATGTCAGCGGAAATAAAACAATCTCAGGTGCGTGACGTATTTCCGCCGCCAGGTGAAGAATGCGGGTCACCTGATGGACCGCCGTCACGTGCCTTCCTTTAAGTTTCAGGAAAGTTTTTTTTTTTTACGTTCTCGCTCCGAAACCAAACTCCCTCCACTTACTGCCAGGTCCCGCCTCCTCTCATTCCGGATTGGCCGCCACTGACTAATCGAGCCTCCCCATTGGTCGGAGCCGCTCATCTTCCGCGCGCGTGATAATCAAACGACGCCCACTTTCGCCGAGACTTACGTTCAACTGCGGATGATTGACATGTCTAATTTTTCCACCGCGCTAAAATAGTTACTCTTTTGGCTTCAGTGACACGAAATGGGACGTTGTTTTGCCTGAACGGTGAGTCCGTGGACGGTAAATCGAGTTTTAACATGCCCGCGACGACTCGACGTGTTTTCCCCCTTCGTCTTTCTCAGGCGAAGCCTTAACTTGGCGAAGTTGCTACAGCGGACCCGCGGAGGTGTCCGCTGTCACTCAAATGACTTATTGATACTATTAACTTGTTTTCCCCCTCCCTCTAAATGTTAGCCTTGCTGCTAAATTAAAATGTTAAGCTAAACCTGGACGCGTTTGCCATATGGAGGCCAAATATATATATATATATATATATATATATATATGTATACACACACACACACACACACACACATACATACACACGCGAGCGTGTCAAACAGACCCACAAATAGTGTACACACACACACACACACACACACAAACACACACACACACACACAAGCCGTTCGCGTTCCCCTCTGCTGGCCGTAGTCCTGTAACCTCTGGTGAGAGCAGCGACCGTGTTCGAGGGTTAAAGTTTATCAATGACTTGTTTTTAAACCTTAAATCGATAAAAAAAATCATAAGCAGTTGTTTTATGGGCCTCAACGCTGTTAATCCGCGTAAACAACATCGTTTTATGTCAATAAAGTGTTAATATTGTGTGAAAGTCAACAAGACTGTTTCAAATACTCAGTTTTGTCGTGATTAAAAACACATAGCTGAAGTCATGTCGAAAGAGAAATAAGAAGAACAAAATCAGGAAAAGATTATAGTAAAAGGTAATAAGAGTCGTGAAAGATTTTTTTTGATCCCCTGTGCTGAAATGGCTAAGAAATCTTGATAAACAGAAATTCACAATAGATTTGTAAAAAATATTGTTCAATATTTTGATTTTTGTTTTATTTTTCTCTGGTCCTGGGAACTTTTTGGAGTTGATTTGATTTAAAAGTGCGAAAACAACAAAACCAATCAAGCGTCGGGTGATAATCATGAGTTATCAATC
This sequence comes from Fistularia commersonii, assembly GCF_037954325.1. Classification (NCBI taxonomy): domain Eukaryota; kingdom Metazoa; phylum Chordata; class Actinopteri; order Syngnathiformes; family Fistulariidae; genus Fistularia; species Fistularia commersonii. The sequence goes on along the minus strand of NC_141294.1, from coordinate 18,551,793 downwards.
AAAGTGGCTTTTTATTCTGAAACCTCGAGATTTTAGTTTAAACTTGTATGTATATATATATATATATATATATATATATATATATTGAACAAATACTGAATAATAATGTTAAGATGCAAATTATTTGGATGAAATTAGGGATTTAGTGTGTGACTGGGTTGAAACCAGATAAGATAAACTTTATTGATCCCCATAGGGGAAATTCTTAACAAGGTGATATTTTTTATATATATATATCTTTCTATATATGTTTTGAATATGGCTTTGTGTCCAACTAATAGATTGTTTGATAGATTGTTAGTGTTAAGGTTCTGGATCCATGACGGATTAAAACCTGTGGAATTTTAATTTCCCTCTCCTTCAGTGGCCGATCTGTGTGAGTGTGTGTGTGTTAGACAAACCGTGTCACAGAGGCTAATAGCAGAAACCACATGACCCGGTTCCGCCAATGATGGCTTTACAGTAATTACTTCAGCTGGAAAGAAAAGAAAAGAATGCATATCTGAGTGGGAGATTCCAGAGATGTGCTCTTTCTTTCCTCAATCTCGTGCAGCTGCGGCAGAGATGAAGGCGCGGCAGACGGGCGGCTCCGGCGGCGGCGGGACAGTGGCGTCGGCAGCTCGATGAACAGGGGTTCCTCCAGCGGTGGCGGCTGAGACACGAAACTGTTGCGCAATGGAGTACGGTGAGAAGGTTCTGTTTGGGACTGGGGAGCTGGAGCTGGATCCCAACATTGTGAGTGAGGAGGCGGGAAAGCTCTACTCAGAGCTGCAGGTGAGTAAGGACTGCGCCTCTGGGATGACCAATCACAGCGGAGCTTCGGGAAATTCCAAATATCTATGTCCTCCCGCGTTGCAGACGGTTATGGAGACCCATGGCGAGGATGTTGTGGAGTCGCTGGTCCCCATCTTCGTCTGGGTGCTGGAGGGTCTCGCCGCCTGCAAGGCCCAGCTGCAGGAGCGGGAGGAGGAGGCGCAGCGGGAGCGGGCTGAGCGAGAAGAGCTGCTTGAGCGGTACCAGGCCGAGAAGGCCCTAAGGAAGGAGAGCCAGGAGGTGATGGCAACCAGCAGTGTCGCAGTTTTGAGTGACCATCTGCGTTTCCTGACGTGTCCGTGCCCTCCAGAGGTACCTGGAGCTGGATGACCAGACGGAGCAGGAGAGGAGAGCCATGAGAGGGAGGGAGAAAGAGCGGGAACGGCGGGAGCGAGACCTGGAGAAGAAGGCCAGGGAACAGGCAGACCAACGTGAGGAGAAAACTTTACGCTGTTATCACACCACTGCAGTAAAATTGACAACTGTGTTTTATTGTTATCACATTCCCACAATATATGAGAATTTATACGTTGTGTTTCTTGCAGTGGTGGCTCTTGAAGAGCAGAAGTCCACCCTGAGTCGGGAGCTGAGCTCGCTGAAGATCAACCACAACAAGGTCAGAGTTCATCGCCAGGGGCGACGTGGCTACCTGTAGTGTTAGTCACCCACCTGCCCCCCTCCGCTTCCAAGGGGGTCAAACTCCACTGCAGACATGGCGTCGCGAAGCTACGACACGCACAAGAAGTCCCTCCAGAACCTCTACGACTTCACGTTCTCCCTCTCTCGGCCTTGTATTGTTACTGCCGATGTTACCATCGCAACCCACATGGGTGCATTTGTAAAGTATGAGAACTCACACAATGAGAATCAGTTAGTTGAGACCCTCCGACCCTCCTGAGTCTACCCGTTTGGTTCAGAGAACATTCTGAAAACCCAGATACATAAATGGGGGAAGGTTCTAGTGTCCCGAAGTCTTGATGTTGTTCAGGTCATGTGACCCATCGTAGAAACAGATGGAGGACATTTACCCCCCTTGTTTCCATCAGTGATCCTCTGACGCCTTCTCCTCTTCTGTCCCCCTAGCTCGTTCACTCGTACCGGGAGCTGATGGACAGGAGGAAGGACTCCGAACGAGACTCGCCCCTGAGGTTCTTAACATCACCTCTTCGTCCCAAAAACCCACGGGTCATGGCCTCGGGAGGTGTCCAATTGGCTTTTTGTCAGATGTCAATCAAGTCATTTTCAAGACCCTCCGAATATTAAGCTGTAGTTCAAACAGGTCTTGCATCCTGTATCCATTTACTTATTTAATTATTAATTGATCAAGGAAAGAACCTTGTCCGGCTCATGTTTTGGGAGGTTGGTGTCACTATTGAAATTAGGTTTCCGTCACCACCCTCGGAACTCGGAGGTAGAACATCCACGGGAGATGATCCCCGCTGGATCCCGATGACAGTGACTCCCGTTCCTTTCTTCCCTGCAGGAACCACATCCGTCCCCGGCACGCCGAGCCACCACCCGTCCAGGTGTCGTCACAGCCCGGCGCTCAGGTGGGATCGCTATCACGCGAGAGAAAAATAAGTTATTTTTATCGGATTTAATTAACGCTGTTATCCGATGACGCTTTCCACGTAGAGCAGATTCGAACCTCACTCTTGAAGATTGAAGATTCCATGTGTTTATTGTCATATCTACAATGTGGAAATGTGTTTCCCTTTATAATGAAATTCTTGTTTTGCTGTCCGCTGTGCATTTAGATAGGTATTATCAATAAATAATGATAGTATAAACATAATTATAAATCTGAACAGAGATGAGTCACATTTGGTGACAGTGGCGAGAAAAAGCAAATTTTTACTGTACAGAAGCCTCAGATGGATCCCAGCTCAATGCGGGCGGCCTTCTGCCTTGACTGACCAGGGTAGAAAGAGAGAGTTAAAGAGATGAGGAATGGGAGGGACAGTTGAAAAATACAGCGGTAACAGTTACATGCTAATAGCTGAGATGATACAATAATACTTTTAACCTTCATACAAGTCACGCCCCTACGGAACCTGCCAGATTAGAGAAGCCCAAGAAGATATGAGATCGGGACACCAGTGTGGACAGGATAGGAATGAGACGCATCATGTGATGTCTGTCTGCAGACTAATCCCATGGCAGTATGACCATATGCTATTGTAGTGCTATAGTGAAAATTATAATTAATTATTAATCCCCATGGGGGCAATTCATTCTCTGCAATAAACCCGTCATGAATGAACCATGAGAGGTAGGCTGCTGTCAACCTGCTCCAAGGGGGCTATTGGGGGTTCAGTGTGTTACTCAACAACCCTTGGATTCACTAGGAGGAGCTGAGAATCCAACCTGGAATGTTCGGTTCCAATAGTCCAAAAACTATTGGTCTACCTCCTGCGCCGCACCTGTAAACAGTTCAGAATGCTAACAAGGCTATTTAATAATCGTGTCTGGGTTAAAGTTTGATTGAGTGTGACAATGAAATCTGATGGGCAAAACGAGTCCAATTCGTCTTAATCCATGGACCTGCTGGGTTTTAGCCACCGGCTGGACTGCGTCCGCATTCCAACTCTGGTCCCCCCCGCCTGGAGGGCCTGGTCCCTGGCGAGGGGCGTCCCCTTGACATCGCAGGCTCGACGGTGGATCAGTTCGTCAGCGACATCATCAGCTCCACCCCCGAGCTGAGACACTTTCAGGGACACGGGTGAGAGTCCAAAATCCCAACATTTGTAGAATCCAGTTAGCAGTTGAAAGAGATTTTACCAAGAAAGTATCTGAATATTAGTAACCTTATCAGGACCTGTTACTCGTTTTATTCTAATTGCGATATTCATCTGAACCTTAATGGAAAAGGGTAAAAAAAAAAAAAAGGAGCTGTAGATTTCTAGCATTGGAGCTAATGTTCTTCTCTCCGGTCTCTGCAGCAGCGGGGTTGGACCGAACCCTGAGGAAGAGCTGGAGGGCAGCCTGGAGGAGGAACTGAGGGAGGCAGAGGAGACGGAGAGTAAGGAGTGGCGAGGAGGAGAGACGCTGGAGGAAGAAGAAGAGGACGATAGTGTGGAGTGGGACCTCCGCAACATGGACTCGGTGTTCTCCGAGTTGTCGGAGCTCAGTCGGGATTATGTGGAGAGCGTGGACCAAGGAGCTACCATCAGAGGTGAGCAGAGGGGACGAACCAGGTGGGAATAATCCCTGAAATGACACGGAAGGCTAGAAATAATCCATTGAGTCACTTGGAAATCAAGAAATAATACCCTAAATTAACCCAGAAATTGGGAAAATACTTCTGGAATGTCCGGAATAATCCCTGATTTTAACCAGAAATTAGGAGAATACAATCCATAATTTGACCTGGAAATCCGGGTATGATCCCTGAAGTGATCTCTAAATCCGGGAATAAGCCATTAAATGACCAGGGAATCAAGAAATAATCCCTGCATGACCTAGAAATGAGGAAATACTTCCTGAAATGACGTGGAAGTTAAGAATGATCCCTGAATATAATCACAATGGGGGGTATAGAGAACATTAAATTACTTGAAAATCAGGGAATAATCAATTAAATTACCTTTGAAATTGGAGAGTAATCCATTAAATTAATCAGAATTTAGGAAATGTTCAATGAAAAAAATCAGGAAATACTCCCAGAAATTATCTAAAAATCAGAAATAATGTCTGAAATGACCTCAATGTTTGTAAATAATCCCCAAATTGAGACATGAGTCGGGATAAATCAGGAAATAGTCCCTGAATTTGCCCAGAATTTCAGAAATATTCCTGAAATGAACTATAAATCAAGGAATAATCCTTGAAATTACATGGAAATCTGGATTATTCTTGAAATGACCTGGAAATCAGAGAAGAATCCCTGATTTTAGGCCAAGAACGATTCCCTAAAATGAGCTGGAAAAATCAGGAAACTGCCTGAATTTACCCTTAATTTAGAAAACAATCCCTGAAACCTCTTCAAGTCATGTTCACCCCCTCTGTTCTCCCCTCAGGCGGCAACGACCAGTTTGACTTGACTCTCGCTCAGTTTGAGGAACTGAAAGCCGCCCAGTGAGTCAAGTGTTTATACAAACACACACACACACACACACACACACTTCTAAAATACAGAACCCTACGACAGTACCTGTTTTGATTGGTTTATTTAAAAATTTCCTGGCAGCGAGGCGGTGGATTCGGCTCGCAGGAGTCTGATATGGCGGGTGGCGGAGCTGACGGATGACCGCGAGGCGCTGAACCTGGAGATGGCCTCGCTGCGGGACACCTCGTCCCGACTGGACGTCCGGCTGAGGGAGCGGGAAGAGGAGACGAAGAGGTCGTCCGCGATGAGCCATTCCAGTCGTTCTTTTTTTCTTTACCGTTTGAATAAAAATCCATTGCTTTCCCGCAGACTCCGGGAGGAGGTGGAAGCTCTGCGCTCCGACTCCGACGTGAGTGGAAAGCTCCTCAGTTTATTCAAACCTGCCTCAGGTCCTGTCAATCACCTGTCTTTTTGTCTCTGCCCCCCCCCACAGGCCTCGCCGTCCTCAGCCGCCAGGCACTTCTCCCGCTCTGAAATGGCCCGCGTGGTCATGGAGAAGAATCAGTACAAACAGCGTCTGATCGAACTGCAAGAGGCGCTTCGACACACCCAGACACTCAGGTGGCGTTCGGCTCTGTGCGCAGGTTACTATGGCACTGGTAACAAGCTGTCTCACTTTTACTCTTTTTTTTTTTTTTGTTTGTTTTTTTCGCAGAGCTGCAAAGGACATGCGGTTCCCTGGAGACAGGACATCCAGCGTCTGGAGGAAGTAGGTCCTCGCGCCGATCCGATACAGGTGGTGGCGCTAGTGCTCCGAGTGGCCAAATGCAGGAACTACAAGTATGAGACCAGGGCGTGAAAGAAACAAGGGATTAGATTATTTAATCTCCGTCCAAGCAGGAAAGATTCTAGTGTTCCTCCCTCCAGCGACCATTTTTTTCTTCTTTTTTTTTTTGTGATGAGATTAACTTTATTGATCCTAGGATTGGGTAATGATTTGGCAGCAGCAGCATAACATACTACGAACAGACATGCAACTCTAAAATAAAATGACAAAATAGAAAAAAATAAAATTATATTATGTAAAATCTGAGGGTATATAAGAATATAGAGCAGGGGTCGGCAACCCGTGGCTCCTGATCCGCTTGCAGCACTTTGATCCCTCTGATGTGTATTTAAGTATTTGATTAAAATGTATTTTATTTTAGTTCATTCTTTTTTAGAATGTAATTTTAAATTTGAAAATTCTATTGATCATCATAACATCTAAATAAAACTTGTTAAAATATTTTCATCGCTTAATAAGTGACTGCAAACACCTGTAAAAGGACGACAGTGCACAGAGAGAGGACGGTATTTTAGGTTTTCTGCCGGTGGATCATTTAGGTTTGGCTTAAAGCAGGACTCAAATCGACATTGAGTATTTTGCTTAAAAGTAACCATCAATCCAATGTCTTTTTTTAATTTAAAATGTGTTTAAATTTAATGGTGATTTTATGCCGTTAACTTTCTATCAGACTATCAAATGAAAAATAAAAATTAAATAATGATAATAAAATAAATTAAAATCTAAGGGCACAAAAAAGTATAGAGTGTTATTTAAAAGCTTAATTCATCTGTGATTTTTAAATAGTTTACACTCTATTAAGCTATCAAATATTTTAAACTCCTCCATTATTTGTTTATTTTATATTCCAGTCACATTCTGCATGTCTCCAGTACTTTCCAGTGTAGAAGAGGCCCCAACCCCTGAAGCCGCAGCAAAACCCTGTGCGAGCAAACATCCGTTGAATGTTCTGGTCGGTCTCTCCGTCCGTTAAAGGTTCCACCGGTTCTTCGGCCTATCGAAGGAACCCTTGATCCTGCCTCAGGCCTTCTACTCGTCGGGCCCACGCCGCCCCCCAGAGGCCCCCAGAGCACCGGCTGTCAGTCAGCCGCACACCCAGTAAGATCACGCTTTGGATTCACGTTTACTCCTGTGTCTTAATTGTAACCTCAGATTGACGGAGATCCTCATCCCGCAGGTCGGCCCAGACGGCGGCGGTGACGGCGGCGGCGGCAGCAGTCGTGTCGCCCCGCGTCCGCAGGAGGGAGCTCTACAGAGAGATCCGCTCTCACATCTGGGGGTCGCTGGGGAAACGGCAGCTGCACGGCTGGAGCATGCCGCTGGCAGACGCACAGGTCGGGGGGGCAGTGCAGGAAATGACCGTCCCGTCGGGAAAACACGATCTAATCCCCAATTTGTTTTCATTTCCTGACGCTCTTCTGTAACCACACCCTTCTCATCCCCCGCTGTTCCAATACTGCCACTGCAGGAATCCCAGGATCCGGAGCCCAGGGACATTCCTGTCCTGGTGCAGCTCAGACTGCTGGATCAGAGAGACCCCACAGCCAAGGTATACCAGAACCCAGAGGGGTGCTTTCACGTTGTATTGCACTTCATGAAATCAGTTATGTTTTTAAGGTGCTTAATAACATGTTATTACATAATAAAGATACATCAGAGGCATCAATTTTATCAAATTACAAGGCATGAAAAAGCCCTTAGAAGAAACTTATTTACAAGTTGTCAATTATAGCTATAGTTATAAAAGTGTCATTAACTTGCCTCTTCATGTAATCATCAAGGATTTATGTTTCTCACTATCCCAGAGTGACATGAAATTAACAAAATATTAATAAAGTACACATTGAACCGTTAAGTTCACCGTAAACATGAAACAATAAACATTAAACTATAAAGTGTGCGCAGATACAAATTATTGGTACTGAGGTGAAATAAATGAATGAAAATGAATTTCCAATAAAACTAAATTGTTGTTATAAGGTACAAGTCGTTCATAAAGGCCTATTCATCAATGTCTAATCTAAGAACACATAATTATTGATCCCTTATAGGAGTCGTGATGTCAATGAGCACAATTACTTAATTGTGGCGGATTAGAACCCTAAACCATCTCTCTATGTTCCAGTTGAACTGCGCTGCCGCCGTTGCGCCGGAGATCTCCGGGGAGGCGACGGTAAGTCTATAATGATGCTGTAACAACGCCTGTCAGGAGCCGGTCGCTCCATGTGGCTCCGCCCCCTCCCTCACCATCACCCTCCCCCGCAGTGCTCCGTCTGGGTGGTGTCGGGGCCTCCGTCCAGCAGCGAGATCACCGTCATTGACCCGGCGCGTCCCAACAGCGTCCTGGACCAGTTCGGCCTCCCTCCCACGGCGCCTGCCCTCTGCGTCTGCGCCGTTCCCCCTGTAGGTACGTGTCCATTGCCGCCGTGTCCTTTCAGCAGGCAACAACAATTGTTCGATCGATGACACGCCCCCCGTATCTGTGCTCATTCCGACAGGTGGCTCAGCGGGAACCGTCTGGATCGGAACTCAGGAAGGAAGGTACTGTCATACCTTGACTTAGGAGATTATTAGGTTCAGTGACCGAGTCCCTTACTCAATATATTCATAAAAATGAATTGAAATCCTATTAATCCGTTCCAGTCCCCTGCTTTTGTTATATGTTTTTAAATAAGAAAAATGTACTTTATAAATCACAAATAACGTGTCAAAAATAATACACAATGAAAGAAAATGTAAAGAAATAAACTGGTTAAATAAGTGTGTGTACCTTGAGATCGGACAAAGGTGCCAGCGGAGCTTTTCATTTAACGCTATGGCTCAACTTATGCCACCCATACATCGCAAGACTGTAAAGGACTTGTGGAAAACTGTCGTTACACATCTAAATCCAAGTTTTTAGTCTCATACTGAGATTTTACAAAGACAATGAATCTTATTTCCAAAACTACAGATCGATTATATCAGCAATTTTTTCCTTGCCATGTTTTCCCTGGATATCTGCAGAGCCTCTACTATTCCACTCCAGTGCTTTTCCTTTTCCACTCGGTCGTGAATCATAAGAGAGTTGTCATGATCCAAGCCAGGCTGTCCTGCCCACAGCTCCACCATCTGCTCCTCTTTCTGGATGCCCCATACCAATCAGGACGTCCTTTGCCTTCCCAATTCATCCATAACTCAAAAAATACTCTGCCACCAATACCGCTCTGAAGATTGTTTGTCTACCACGTTTCCTGTTTTCTGTTCTGTCAGACCTCATCTATTGGTTGTTGGTTGTTTTGTCAATGTAAAGACAGAAAGACTGTGACTAGTGAAACTCCTGAAATTTCCTTCTGACCTTCAGTTTTTGGTCTGTGACTGTGAAAATATTTTGGTGTGAGCCCAACATTAATACTACAATGTGTTGCTTAATGTAACTAGCAAAACATACTACACTTTATGGCTAAACTTCATTTTAAAACCATCAAACGCCCGACTGGCGTTGACATACCCGCCGTCTCCTGCACCAGATCCTCCATAAATGTCTTCCACCTTCTCACAGACTATGCTCTCGCTCACGGTATCTCTGCAGCAACGTCTCCATCTCCTCACGAGTCCACATCACGCACACTTTGCCCACCTTTTTTTTCCGGATTTTCTCCGGGCCACCTACCTGGCTAACTTAGATCTAGGCTTGTATCCCAAGACAAAAAAATTCAACAGCTCGAGTGACGGCTCGCATCTCGGTAAACTCGTAAGCTGAACCCGCCGAATGCGAATTAAGAATATGAATAGGAACAAGAATAAGAACAACTTTATTTATCCCGAAGGAAATTGTTGTGCCAGTTTCAAGTAAAGCATAAAAATAATAAATAATAGTAGGTAATTGTATAAACAGTAAAAAAAAAAAAAAAAAAAAAAAGGCGGCGTGGGAGAAAAGAAATACAAATGAAACTATAAAGTGTCAAAGTCAAGGCTATAAAGTGTTTTAAGGTCTTAAGTGCAAAGATTTTGAGATTAAATACACCTCTTTGTTTCTCCTCCACAGCATACTGGTGCATCCAGCGTCAGCAGACAGGAGGCGCTGCCTGCAAACCGCCTCTCTCACGGAGAGCGTGCACTCGCTCACGTGAGTCCTCCACCAGACAATCAGGGCGGAGTCCTTTTCCTGGGACGGATGATTGACACCTGTCACTCTGCATTCCGCCCACAGGTATTCTCAGGGTCGTGTCGTGGCTGGATTAGGAGACGGGACGCTGGCCATCTTCTCCGTCACCTCAGGTAAAGCCACCCCTCCTTCCCTCGAGCTGGTGTCCAGGAGTTTTGTTCTCATGCCGCTGTGATTGATAGGTGGCTGGAATCTGCAGTCGCACGCCGCAATGGCGCTCGGGTTTCAGCCGTCGCAGCCCGTCCGCTGCTGCCTGGCTAGAGGAAGCCGCTTATGGGTCGGCTACTGGAACAAGATCCACATGGTGGACCTCGACGCCAGGAAGGTGGAGGTAGAGTACTGGCACCGCGACACTTTTGATGTGCTTTCACAGAATCAGCCGGGAAAGCGCCACCCTCTGGATGTGAGGGGGAAACACATAGATGTGACAACAGGTGGCAAAACACAACATCAATTTTCAACTAATTTTTCACAACAAACAGCAGGAGCCAATCCCACCTGACACAAGGGGAGAGGCGGGGCTTAAGCCGACTGTCAGTCACAAGACACTTATCTGCCCACTCCCATAAAACAAGTTCTCTATTATTTATTATTTCTCTATTACTGTCTGATTTTTATCCCCCTACTGAACGCAGTGTCAGCCCCGTACGCAAGATTCACCCGCCATCCTCTCCCCTCACAGCAAATCTTCTCGGTGTCGGAGCGCAGTGAGCAGCAGGTGCGCTTTCTATGTGCAGCCGGTAGCGGCGTGTGGGCCGCCTGCCGGCTGGACCTCATCCTCAGGCTCTTCGACTGGTCCACTGGACGCCCCCTCCAGGAGGTGGACTTCACCGCTGTGGCAACCAAAACGCTAGGTGACGCCAGATGTCCGGTTTGTTTTCGGTGTTCGTTGTGTCGGGATGGAGCTCACGGATGCCTTTATGCCCGTCTATCTCTGCAGGTCAAGCCTTCCTGACACTCTCGCCTCTCCAGATTACCTCCCTGGCCGTCGTCTCTGGACGGATGTGGGTAGGCACGGGGGGCGGAGCCATCTTCTGCATCCCACTGTCAATCAGTAAGTGCCGCGTTCGCTACCGTCCGGATCCAGCTCCAGAAGTGACCATCTGGTACTAATTCAATACCTTCTGTCCACAGCCTCAGAGGACGTCTCCATTCCATACTGCTGCATGACAACCGCCCAGCTGTGTTACCATGGACACAGACAGGCGGTCAGATTCATCATTGCCGCACCTGGTAACCACCTCGCCATGTAACTCCTGTGTGTACACACGATCGGCTGCTTAGCGACCGAACAACCCCTCAGTTAACAGGAAAAGTAAAACACCAAAAATGTGTCACTGTCATTCTTAACAAGGATATGAGGTTATACAAACTCAGGCAGGGCAGTAAAATGCTGACCAGGGCAGTGACAGGTGATGCGGTCACATGATCAGTCATGGGACCTTGCTGCTCCTTGCTTGTTCAGTAATGTGATGCCCGTTAACCCCGGAGACTCGTCCTCTCAAGGAACTAAAACCCTCGGTTCACTTCCTGTCTGCATCCGTTGGCTAAGGCTGTGATTGGCTGACAGTCGGCGGGCATTCATTGGTCTGTTGTGTCTCCCGTCAGGGTGTCTGGTCGCTTCCCCAGGCAGCTCCATCACCGCGGCCCAGCTGGTCCTCAGCGGCGGTGAAGGCTACATCAACTTCCGTATTGGTGAGTGGAGTCAGACAAATGCAAATTCTGTTCCGCAGGGAGGAAAACCTGGAAATATTTTTATGTTTTCAACCCAAACGGCTTTCTTCCGTCCCCCCAGGGGACGACACCAACGATGGCTCGGACGAGCTGTCGCAAACTGCGCCTCAACGCTCCGAACGCAGTCACATGATCGTCTGGCAGATTCCTCACCCCCCAGTGCCGGCTCCTGCTCTTTGACCTCCTGGGTCTGTGGGGGCTAAAGCGAGGACGTGACCCTCGCCCATGTGAATCAGACTTTGAATCAAAGATGTCTTAATGTTCCAAAGTTCACTTCATATTTTTCTGTTTATTTTATGTTTTGTTTTGTTGTTTTTTTTAATCTCTGCCAAAAATGAAAAATGATGAGCACAGGGGGTAAACCGTCCTTCCTCTTGATTGACAGTCAGCTGTGTAAGTATTGCATCAACTGTGAACCAGAAGCAGGTATTTTCTCATCTCAATACGTTTAAAGCATCATTCTTTTTTTCTTTTTTTTTTTTTTATATACATTTTTTTTTTCTTTTGAGAATTGACATGCTGTGACCCTCTGCCTCTGACATCTGATCAGAACCAACCCACTGGCGAGGAAACGAAACATTTGTTTATTTATCTCTGGGTGTTTGTAATCATGGCTGCTTTCAAATTGCAGATTTATTTGAATTTGACGTATTCTGGGAAAAAGAAAGGGTCCGGTGTGTTCTGGACAGGTGGTCGTCCGGTACAGGTGTGTACACCCGGGTTGACCTCCAGGGTCAAACCCTCTCCCTGGCTGGTCTGACAGCGTCCGAACGATCAACTGGTCGCAGAGTCTTGTTGTGTGTGTGAAATTGTACATTTTTAAAAATAATTATAATAATCAGATTAAACTGACAGGACTGGAAGTTGAATTTGTCTCCCGATTATTAGGAACCACTTGAAAAGCATTGACTATCAGGGAAGAAATAAAGTGGATTTTCTCCTGGCTGCTCTACGTCGGGCTGCTGCGGGTCCTGGGGAGTCGTATCCTGCGGCTCAGGGAGCGAGCCAGCCGATCCACCGCCCCGCCCATGGCGCCCGCCAGCTCCTTCCTGGACGTCAGACCCTCTATGTTGCCGCTGTACCACATGACCCAGCCCAGCAGGGAAGCCAGCACCAGCAGGGCTCCCGTGTAGACCAGCAGGTCCCCGAAGTCCCGTCCCCGGATCTCCAGCGGTGCGAAGACACCCAGCAGCAGCGAGACCACGCCCAGCAGATCCAACAAGATGGCTAGCAGCAGGGCCACCTTGCAGTGAGACAGCCCATCGTACTTGGTTGCCATGGCCACCAAGAAAGCAGGTTATGCAAAACTCGGCGATGGATCTGTCTTGAGATGAGAAAAATGACATTTAAATATTTTACTAAATTAATCTGAAAATACCCCTTTGTGGACAGAATTTAAAATATCTAACTTTATAAAGGGTCAATTTGTTTTGAAAAAAGACATCGCAACACATGCCACATCAATTCAGCAGAAAAATAAGATACATGTTTCGGGGGTGCAATTACAATCTGTTTATAATACATTTTATTTAAGGCGGCTTACTCTACACTCAAGGACACAATAGTTTCTGTTATGAATGAATGTTGGTATCTATTGGCCCTGCACTTTAAAAAAGAAACAAAAAATTTTTCATAAAAACAGGATTAAAATTTAGGAAAAGGCTGGTGGGCCTTAGCACAGACTGAGTCCATGTTTGCCTGTAAACAATGGTACCATGGTGTTGGTACTGCCTGGCCTTGGTAGAGGTTTTTCCCAAAATCCGTTATCATTTCCTCAGCTTTAGATTAAAAATGTCGATTTTGAAGGACGAGTTGCTTAAAAACTCGTTATTTGGTTATTTGTCGCGACACAATCATAAAGTCATCCGCAAACTGGATCATTTTTGCCCCTACCCTTTTGCATGCTGATAGCGGCACTCGCTTGCATATAAAATAAGCCAAAGAGCTAAAAAGGACAAAGTCAGTGGGAAAAAAAAAAACATTTCATCCAACTTACTGGTTAAAAAGTAAAGTAACCGGCATACTATACCCATTTAGAAGCCGGTAAGAGGACTGGCTAAAAAGAAAAAGTGAATTTTATCAGACAGACTTGTCTGTCAATATCAGTATCTGTCCATCACTTTTATCTTTATCTCTATCCGTCTATCCATCCCTCCTCTGTTAAACGCGTATTTAGCTCCATTTCGATGTTTGAACTACAACCGTCATGGCGGCGAAACGGCGTTCGCCACACCTGTCGCGTCCCGCTTCGAAGACGCGTACCTCCGCGCACTTTCGGTCGCTCTCACCTTCACGGCCCGGTCGATGCGGCGCGTCCGAACCCGTCCCCGACTATCCAAACCCGGCGGGGTCCCGTTCAAACCCGGGTCCTTCAGGATCGGTGAAACCAGACACCTGCACCCACCCGCCGTAGGCGGGCGTCACCTGTCCGGCCGGTTCCGCCGCTCCTCCACTGCGGACGACTTCTGTGGAAACACTTCTAATTCTTGACAACTATAACCATGAGATAAAAGTACAAAAAAAATAAAAAACCATTACAAATCGCGTCCTTTTTCGAAAATATACTTGTACCGCGAGAATAAAATGACATCAAAAATGTGGAAATAAAGTTGCGATATGACGTCACATGGATTTTTTTTCCCACTCTGTCACTTTTATTGTTTTTATTTGCATTGTTTCTCATAAATCTGTTTTTGTGCATATGTATATTGCAGCACGGTGTCCTCGAGTGTCGAATAAGGCGCCCTAATTAAGATATGTTATTAATGTCAAGATATAAAGGAAAAATGTGTGGAAAAGGTCGTAATATTAAACACTACTGGTATACTCGTATTTCTATGAATTTATAATTTATTTGAAAAATGTGTTTTAAAAAAAAAAAATCAAATGGATCCATGTGAACATTTTTTTAATGGTCATTACGTTCAAAGTCGTGCGGCTCAAAATAAATCATACATGTCAAAGGATTTAAAGAGAGAGTGGGACGGCAATTTATTCAGCTTGAAATTAAAAGCGCTGCGCTTTATGAACTCAAAGTTCCCTTTAGCATCACCGGAAATGACGTAGCGCTGTGTTGAGGGAAAAATGGGGAGAAAAAAACAGCCATAATTGTTATTGTTAGCTTGTAAGCTAGCGGGGGAGCTCGCCAAATGGAGATATGACACAGTAATAACGTCGTATTACATGCGAGTGGCTACGTTATTACGCGTTGCTAGCGGTGAGTACCGACGTTTCCTGTGCGGTTACCGCAGCACCGGCGCGATACGAGCGCCCAAAAATCTGCACCAAACACGGGATGTGACGGGCAAAAGGATGGCGGTTGGGGGATGGATTGTAAATGTTATTATCGCCGCCGTGTTAGCCCGGCTAACCGTGCTAACTCTCTTCCGCGTCGCTCGCGGACAATAACAAACTTCTGCATGTGCAGCGCGCGCACTTTGTGTTTCACGTCATAGTTCTTCTGCCATGCAGGGAGGGGGGGGGGTATTTTTATTTTCAATATTATCATCATTATTATTCGTGTCCGTTTTCTAGCTTTTGTTGTTGGTTTGCCGTAAGAAGCGTTACATTATGTAATTACTGACGAGCCGTGTGTTAATGGAGCACGAGCCTCAAATCACTGCAAACGCCATCACTATTTATCATTATTATTATCACTAATGTCATTATTATTTTTTTATTATTGTTATTAGTAGTAGTAATAGTAGTAGTAGGATTACTATTTTGTAATACCTCTTCTAGTTTTCGCGGCCCTACAAGTTACTAACTCATCACTCTCCTTGTTTTAAATTATTTTGTTTTTCTTTATTATTTGGAGATGGAGGGCGAAAACAGACCTGATGCTGCCTCCACGTCCAAGAGCCACTCGGGTGCAATCCACCTGCAGAGTAAGAAAACGGTGCCATGGTTCTTGATAAAAAATGTAAAAAACTCCCGAATTTGAAAACTGCTGACCGTGTTCTTGCTTTCAGCTCCCAAGAATGAGGAGGCATACGAAATTGCCATCCCCTACGAGGACAGCAGCTTTGAGCAGCAGACGTTCTTCAACCAGAGTGACCAGAACTTTGACGGTGAGTCTCAAGTCATGTCCCATGAGTCAATATTTAAGGCCCTCAGTGTCGTCCTTCTACATTGATTCTCCACGGTCGGCCCCTCTCTTTGCATTCTTCGCAGAGACCCCGGCGCCAGCGCCACCCACCAGCTCCTCGGCTGTCAGCAGCTCCTACATGGTGATCACCAACCTGCGAACGCAGCTGCAGATCTCCCTGGAGAAGAACTCATGGCTGCAGAAGAGAATCGAGGACCTGGAGGAGGAGAGGGACTTCCTGCGCTGCCAGCTGGACCGGTTCATCTTCTCGACCAAGACGCACGGGCAAGAGCTGAGCCAGAGCCCATACAGCAACGGTTAAAACCCCCTCTGACACAGATACCCGGACCAGATCTGTTTTAAGTTTCTCATGTCTTAGCGGTTCTTATCTCCCGCAGGTTACGAGTCGAGGCGGTTCAACTGGAGGGGGCGAAGAGAGCAAGAACGTCCTGCGGGTAAAGCCTTATCTCAAAATGCCACTTTTCACCACAGGGCAAAGCTGTCAGCAAACTTCTTTTTCGTCAGCACTTTGACTTCATGTCATGTTGAGGCCTTTTCCGCCTCGGGAGAGAACTCCACAGAGTGTAAATCCTGACCCATAACTCTTGAGCTCCTGCAGTGTACATGTGATGCTAGAATAATCTTCATAGTAGTGAAAATTATACATTGCAATAGACCCGGTGTCCCTGTTTGAAGACATGATTTGATTTAGTTTTTTTCTCAAAAGCACCAGTCTGGGAGTCAGTCGGCAAAAGTGCAAAAGACAGTCGCAGGGAAATCTTTGGATTCCGACCGTTGCCTTCTTTCATCCTTCAGAGCAACAGAAGCCAGACTCGCCGCACTTCCCCTCGCGCAGCGCGTTCCTCCAGCGCCGCCACGGCCCGCCCACCATGGCGGCCCCCAAGAACCACGTCACGACCAGTCAGCTGACCAACCAGCTGGCGTCCATGAATGCCCTGCTTGCATCTGCGCAGTCACAGGCTCTCCTGCAGGGTCACGGACACAAGGCCGCTAGCACCACGACCGGCGGGAGCAACGCTGCCACCAGATCGACCGTGACCGACATGGGTGGCCACAGTAACCCAGGTAACGAGAGTCAGAGCTAGCACTTCCTCATCCTGTCTTTTTCGAGCTCCCCCGAAACCGTTCCTCATCCATCTCAGATTCTCTCTCGCTCCTGGGGGAGCCGGAGGAGTTCCTGGAGCATGACGGCTACCTGGGGGAGGAGTTGATAGAAGGGGGGGACGTCCTGCCCGACGGCATCAACGGCAACAGGCACCCGCTAAAGAGGAGACGCGTCTTCAGGGCGCCACGAGAGCGGCAGCGAGGTGAGGGAGGTGGCAAGAAGGAGCGTCGTCGTTCGGTTCATTTTTTTTGTCTGTGATTGTACAGTGATTGGACTTCCTCTACATTCGCGTGACCTTTCTTTTTTTATTGTGAGAAACCCGCAGCGCTTTCTTCCCATAGAAATGATCTGCAGATCAGCTTATTTCATACATTTTTTTCTTACCTTTCTGCTACATATAAAAAAACAAGTGTTGCATTCATGAAAGTCTTCAGAGTAAATAAAATTGTATATTTGCGTGCAACAAAAACATTTTGAACTCCAAAAAACATTTTGAACTCCCAAAAACACAATAAGGCTACTAGAAACTACTAGACATCTGTTGAAGTCCTCCTTGTATTCAGGAAATAAAAAGGTGATCTTTAATCAACCACCTGCAGCAAACCAAAAAAAAATGCCTTCTCCTTCCACGTGTAGTCAGCTATCAACCTCAGTATTAAAAAAAAAAAATCACTGAACAATGCAAAATATATATTTGGAAATGAAATAGCCATTAAAATATTTATTTTACCTGGTTGATGTGATTTATTTATTTTTTGGCTCCCCATCAGGGCTGCGAGGCATATTTTGAGTGACAATGAATTAAACCCTTTTTTAATTTTTTTTACATTTTTAATGTTACAGGATCACCATAATCTTACAATTTTGAATTACATTTAAAATTAAAATTCATTTAAATCAAACACCGCCATCAAAGGATATGAGAAACTATTGGCCGATCCTATAAAAGCTGAGAATACTTTGCTGTGATTGGCCCTTTGAGAAGAAGCTGTTTAAACTAGAATCAGATTCATCTGGTCGTCATGACGCCGCCATCTCTGCCCCCTCCCCAGTTAAAGACGCTGCCGGCGTGCTGTTCCGCTACAAGAAGATCCTGCTGACGTACCAGCGACTGAAGAACATGTCCAAAGCCTTCCAGATCCACGGCGTCGACCGCAACACGGTGGCGTCCACCACTCCCATTGCCGAGATGCTGCTGGTGGCACCGGAGAAGGTGGCGGAGGTTGGTGAGTTCGACCCCTCCAAGGAGAAGCTGCTGGACTACGCTCGCCGCTGCTACACCGCGCTGGACGAGGAGACGCTTTGCCGAGTCCAGG
This sequence comes from Fistularia commersonii, assembly GCF_037954325.1. Classification (NCBI taxonomy): domain Eukaryota; kingdom Metazoa; phylum Chordata; class Actinopteri; order Syngnathiformes; family Fistulariidae; genus Fistularia; species Fistularia commersonii. The sequence continues at coordinate 18,533,675 of NC_141294.1, read as the reverse complement.
CGCTGAAGAAGAACAACCTCCTCCTGCCCATCTCCTACAGGTTCAGACACTGATGGTGCAAAGACGGAGGAGGATGAAGAATTCTCCCGTGCAGATGCAGAACAGGGGCGGGTTACGCCGGTTCTTATCCTTCTTTCTTTTCAACCCTGAAAAAAAAACCACACATTTCTCATGCCACCTTTTCTACGAATCTCTTGTTCAGGTACCCGAGTTGCTGCCGCCGTCGAGGAGATGGACTCAAAGGCTTCGTTTTTTCAAAAGAATGAAAAAGAAAAAGCACTTTTGTCTTTTATCCATGACTTTTTGTTTTGGATGTCTGATTTTTTTCACATTTTTTTGTTTTTTTTCTTGGGGGGCAACTCATGCTTGGCGAACGCCGCCGAGCACTAGCGACGAGAAAAACTAAGCTAACAACAGCCGTGAAACGGTCCCACCTTTCGCACTGGAAATCGATCAGTGTCTTTACATTTCCGAGGGGAACCCGATGATTTGTTCTTATGTTCTTTTGCTGGAATTGAAACGGAATGCTGCACTTTATGGCGAAATGCCTTTTGGGGAGGGGGGAGGGATCAGGGCAAAACCGCGAGAAATAACCTGTAACTGTAGTGATGTCACGCTGTGCGTGTTTTGAGTTTTCCGCCCCCAAAATATCTGTCGTTGTGGTTGCCGTGTGTGTGTGTGTGTGTGTATGTGTGTGTGTGTGTGTGTGTGTGTGCCCGTGTGTCTCCATTTCAAATTGCAGCCATTGTGTCTGTTGAGATTACTGTGCCGGATTAGGCTTTTAATTGTGCTTTTTTTCCCCTTTTGCACCGTAAACGCTACTCAAGTCACTAATCTGAGGTATTTGGTTCATCCAGCTTTGATTGACAGGACACAAACACTAAATAAACCAGATTAAACCATTACCTCAGGTTGATGTGGGGAAAAACGTGAACTTGGAAGGACTATTTATAATCCGGAAAAAACACCAAATTATCAGTCATTTTAAAACAGTAATCTTTTACCATGAAAGTCGAGATAACATAAACCAGGCTTATTGGAACGCAGAGGTGCGTTATTGGTGTAACCGAGGAGCAATCTAACAAACGACAAGCAGTGAAAACACAACAAACGTAACAAAATGTAGGTTGATACATTTGAAACATGTATGAAACATGTATTGAAACAAGACCTCTCGGACGTGGAGGGGAAAGGTTAACAAAGAACATCAACAAGGAACTGCTAATGCGCAAGGATGAGCTTGCAAGCCAATGCTTGTCATCAAGGAATATCAGTATAAAATAAAGGCTTGAAGTGGATTCAGCTGGGTTTCGGTGGCATTCCGACTGGTTTTAAAATCCGGTTCTGTTTCCAAACCAGGGAATCAAATCGTCCAAGTCACATGCTTCAAAAGTAGTTTAACGCGTATCTGGAAAAAGCCGCAGAGATTGCCCTTTGCCTGTTAATGATAATATATCAGAGCCCTTTATGAGAACTTTTTATTCAAATCATCTTCATCCCCAGCGCGCGCACACACACACACACACACACACACACACCTCTGTGTTTGTCTCACTCTGTCTGATGCCTCCTGCTGATGCAAAGTGCCACCTTTTGTAGAATCTGAGCACTTGCAGCGTTTATACAAACATAATCGGCTCTTTGTAACATGTTTTTTTTTGTTGTTTTGTCTTCCAGTGCCGAAGCAATGGAGATTAATCAAATGCAGTTTTTTGGGGGGTTTTGTTTGTCCCCTACCCCCGGCGGCTGGCTCCCCGGTAGGAGCCGCCGTGGCCTCCTTCGGTTGACTTTTGCCTGGAGTGCATGTAAAACAGTTGCTGTCTGACTGTTTGGGGGGTTGCGGAGCGGAAGCCTCGTCACAACTCTTGATTTTTTTAAACAGATGGACGTGTTGCATCGTGTATGATAGTGTGTCGTATTTATATTGGTACAAGTGAAATAATGAAATTCCTTATATTAAAACACATGAACACAGCTTCGTTTATTGTTTCCTTGAAGGACATAAAGTGAGGTAGGTTCTCCGTGGTCATTGGTCGGTATAATTTTGTTTGATTTTAATATAATTATTAATCATATTGTATTCATTACAATACAAATGTCTGGTTCAATGGTCAGATCTCTGTTCCAGTTAAAATGAAAAGAAAATCCCTGGTCGACTCACTGGGAAAAACGAGGCCTGTCATTCACCTGTTGATGTAGAAAAACACACAAAAAGACAAAATATTTCAAGACTCGAAATGTTTCAAGCGACATCTCTGGATGACTCTATTTTATTCTTCATGCGGTTGATCTGAAGAAGTAGTCTTTTTTTTAGGAACCTGAGATCTGTCTTTAAAACTGTTAAAATGTACTTAAAAGGCCACAGATAAACGGGAACCCTATTTGAATTTGTTTAGTTATTAACGGTATGAATTTACTAACGGAAAATAATAAAAATATGAATAATTTAATCATTCAAACCTCCCCAATCAGTGGGGCTTTTCAGTAGACGCCGTTATTGAAATGAGTCCCCTTCCACTGGCCGGAAGCGTGTCACCTATCAACTTCCGGTGTCACGGAGTATCTCGGAGACGGAGCAAAAAAAAGCGGGCATATTGGTACCTTCCATTGTTTTCAATAAACCGAGGACATTCGAGTGCGTATAAATTTGGCTTGGAAAGCCAAAGGACTGCGTCTTGCGGGCCGGAGACGAGCTGGGATCGGTATCCGTCGCGGGGAAGGGGTCTCATTCATTCGGCTATTGTGTTAGCGAGCGAGCTACCGCCACACTAGGTGTTAGCGGGAGGCCCGTTCTTTTTGGACTTTGCTACACGGCTCGAAAGCTAACGTTAGCAGGCTAATCCCCATGCGAACACGTTTTCTTTTTTTTTCCTCTTCCCCCTTCTACAAATGACTACTTCCGCGGCGTGCACACCCCAGTGATACTACACTGCTAATGCTTGTGCGGTCCTGCAGTTGTTCATAGTTTCGGCGTCTCGCGGGCCGTTTCCACAAAGCTAGCTTTCATTTTGAGCTGCGTTAGCAAACGGGTTTTTTTTTTTGAAGCGCTGCCTTGCTAGCCCGCTGCTAGCCGCCGTTAGACCGAGAAACGCAGTCGCGGAGAGTGTTGTAGCCTGCAGCCCACAGAGATGTCGGACTTCGACGAATTCGAAAGGCAGCTCTCCGAAAACAAACAAGGTAAGTGAGCCGTCCTTCCCGGTCGGCACTTGAAGTCGACGCCGCGGCTTTTAGGTAGGAATTGCCGCCATCGTGCCACCTAGCCGCGGATAGGTCTATTTACTGAAACGTTGCCTGCTAGCCACGGGGATACTACGCGATGTGCCCTTGCTGTTACCGTGGCTTGGTAATTCACGGTGACCCGTGTCAAACAGTGTTTGCTTGGTAATGTTTGTGACTTTAATATTGTACGTGAAAAGACGTAAATTAAATGTGGCCTTATTGCCTTAAACGTGACTCCCATTGTTTGCTAAAATGTGGTTCAGTCTATAGCGGGGTTAACGTTACCGCTCTGTCAACAGGGAGCTGTGATTAGGACGTTTAGCATTTTATTCATCACAAAATTAGCGTTAGCTTCCCGGGCAACATTTAAAATCCAAATAATTCCCTTATTTCAAATAAATTCATGACATGTTTTCGATCTGGGCCTGCTACCCCCACCTCCCCAGCCACTTCGAAACTACGTTAATCTCAGTTTAACCTACATTTACCTTAACGCCTAGCACCTAGGTGATGTTTAATATCTTCCATAAATGTCCTTACTTGGACGTCGTGGTCTGTTTTTAAACTGCACTTTTGTCCATAATTAAATGAGAACCCCCTGTGTTAAAACTTATTTTATTTTAATAAACGATATGATTTGATGGTGTAGTATTAACCACGTTACATGCTATTATCATTCACCTGCAGTACATTGACATGAAATGCAATTACTATAGCATGTTTTGTATTACTGTGTATTTATATTGTATGCAGTATTTTCACTGTTGTCATATGCCACCTGGATGGTGTTGCGCTAAATGTCGCTCCTCCTGTCCCCACCTCTCCACCCCCTCTCCCAATCAGCTGAAAGGGACAAAGAGAACCGGCACCACCGTCGCTCCTCTTCCCGCAGCCGCAGCAGAGACCGAAAGCGGAGGAGTAGAGACCGGGACAGACGCAGCAGGGACCGGCGTGGAGACAGTAAGGAGCGCAGACACAGACGCAGGTTGGTACCACCTGGACATCTACGCCCCGGACCAACAAGCTGAAGAAAAAAAACTTCCCGGCCCACAACAGTATTGGCTGCAATTTCGTGACCCATTTCTGGTGTATATATATTTTGATCCCATGTGGTGCCGAAGAGACTAGTGCCATGAAAGTGTCTGCTGAAAATGTGTACACCGGCAGATATTATCCACGGGAGTAAACTTGATACAAATCTGGGGTAAGATGACATCGGTGACACTAATTATTCCCCATCACTGAAAATGCAAAGATGCTACATTTTTAATGGGGTGAATGTAAATTTCCGGGTATACCCGCAGCCATTGACCCCCACCCCCCACCCCTCCCGGCCCAGGAGCTGTTTGCACTGTTACATCTTTCACCTGCATCCATTGCAAATGATGCCTCTCCCTTTGTGGCCCCACATCTCTTCTGGTGTCATTCATTCACGTACTCCTGCTGGGACAGCAGCCAAACCCTCACTTATATATATGGGCCGTTCAATTTGTTAAACAGGGTTAAATTCAGATAGCACTGTAAAGTAGATGTGTGGTGCATCAAACCAACAAGACTTTGAGGTCTAAGCCAGCTAGTAAGAACGAAGTTGACATTTAGTTATGTGGGTATTCATTATTCAGATCAATTAGAGGGATTATTGGTTTTGCACTCCAGTGTTTTTTTTCTCTCGCACTCTGCTCTTTGAGTTCCCGCACTTCCTGATCCATCATTCCCGTTTGATGAGCAAACACATTAAACCACACCGGATGTAGCTCTCGACCGGCGGAAAAATATTTGTTTTCCCGTGGTAACGGTACGGCTCACCCGCATCTTGCGGGGAGGGGTTGCAAAAACATGGCTGCCCTCTGCTCCTAGGCCATAGGATAATATTTGTTTACACTCTCAGCCCGGACCTGGAGTCTAAAACGAAGCCACGCCGTTCAGCAGACACAAGCGGAATCTCCTCTGTGTTTGCAGCCAAATTATATTCCGGGTGATGTTTGAGTGACAAGCCTGAGAGACATTAGATTGGAACAATTCTCTTCTCATCGGAGGAGCTTTTGGACAAACCACTGGAGTCTTCGTTTAACAATTAAAACAAAAAAAAAAAACCAGATTCTTCATCAATCTGTAAAAGAGAACAAAGGGCAATTTTCAAATAGCCTGTTTCCCCCATCAGTAATATTTGGGTTCAAGTTGAAGAGGAACCTGAGCTACTGCAGTGGTGGCTGATGATGCAGAGGTGTAAAGTTGAGGGAAGTGTCCCGGTGTCAGAACCTTTAGATCTCATTGTTTTGGGTCCATACTTATGAATCACACACTGGCAGGGATGTCTGACACACACACACACACACACACACACACACACACACACACGTGTATGTCTCCCCTGTCGGACATGACCTCTGCGTCCCAGCGCCATGGGTCTCCCTCTGATGTGACCCGCCTCGGGAGCGCTCGACCACGTGTCAGGAGCGAGCCCCCGGCTCAAAGCTGCCTGTTTTTATTTGTTCTCACCAGAAATCAGTTTGAACATTCACGACGGACCCGGCGGGACCTTCTGGATCCCTCTAGAAAACAGACAGCTGGGTCATCTCGTGTTTCAATATGTGTGTGTGTATGTTTATGTCTGTGCGCGTGTGTGTGTGTTTGGGGCGGTCGAAACCGTTGTAGAAAAAAAAAAATGTTATAAAGTGATTTGAGAGAAATGTGAAACCCTTCCAATGTCATTTCAGCTCACCATCCAGCTTCCCCCAGGACAATGCTGGAAGGTAATAACAGAAACTAACACCAGGCTGGTTTGTGCACGACTGCTACCTCTACACGACCCGCTTCGGGTTCTCTAGCTTGACTCTTAGTACATGGGGAGGGTCTCTGCTACTGTTGTTCTGGAAACTGCTCCTTCAAGTATCTATCGTATTCAAATTCATGTAAATCCACTCAGATGTTTGTTTATCTATTTATTTTTTTTGGCCCGTCATGGAATCTATTTCAGTTCTGAGCTATGAATAGATTTCACTTAACATGCACATTGGGTTTCATCTTTTATTTGTCTCTTAACTTCCTGACGCCCGCCTCTCCTCTCTTTGCTCGACAGCCGCTCTCCGCACCGCGAGAAGAAGAAGAAGGTGAAGAAGTACTGGGATGTCCCACCACCTGGTTTTGAGCACATCACTCCCATGCAGTACAAAGCCATGCAAGGTAATGCTGCCGCCGCCGCTTCGTGATTTCAGAGGTGAGAAGACAGCCCTCATCTGGATGCCTCTTGTCTCCTTTGCCGAGTAGCTGCAGGTCAGATTCCAGCCACAGCCCTCCTGCCCACTATGACTCCGGACGGCCTCGCCGTCACCCCCACCCCGGTGCCTGTCGTGGGCAGCCAGATGACCCGACAGGCCCGTCGACTGTACGTGGGGAACATCCCCTTTGGCATCACAGAGGTGAGCGGGAGGAGAGGCCATGCTTGGATGCTGGTTGGTCGACCGTAGTGCAATGATGAACCAGGCTTCTGTATTTGTGTCATGTGCTTTCAGGAGTCCATGATGGACTTCTTCAATGCCCAGATGCGCCTGGGTGGTCTCACCCAGGCGCCTGGGAACCCCGTTCTTGCCGTTCAGATAAACCAGGATAAGAATTTTGCCTTCCTCGAGGTGAGACCTTCGCAGCTGTGTTCTTCTCCCCCCACGAGACCGCCCCCCCCCCCCCTCCATCAAGCTGAATAACCTTGTCACGCTCTGTCCAGTTTCGCTCGGTGGATGAAACCACACAGGCAATGGCTTTTGACGGCATCATCTTTCAAGGCCAGAGTCTTAAGATCCGCCGTCCCCATGACTACCAGCCGCTGCCGGGCATGAGCGAGAACCCCAGTGTCTATGTGCCTGGTACACAGCCACTTAATGGTTTTTAACTCTCAATACTGTTGGCAGAAATTCATCAATCATTTGGCATCCATTCTGTGCGGGAGCGTGCAGCCTTTTGCGTGCCTCAGTGTTGTCGTGTCGCACCCCCAATCCCCCCTTTTGTGCAGGTGTGGTGTCCACGGTGGTGCCCGACTCAGCCCACAAGCTCTTCATCGGCGGTTTGCCCAACTACCTGAACGACGACCAGGTCGATTGCCGGGGATTTTAAAACTGCATACGTCACAAGGGCGACGCCGTGTTCTGATTGGCCCGTTGGTTTGATTGACAGGTGAAAGAGCTGCTGACGTCGTTCGGCCCCCTGAAGGCCTTCAACCTGGTGAAGGACAGTGCCACAGGGCTGTCCAAAGGATATGCCTTTTGCGAATACGTGGACGTCAATCTCAACGATCAGGTGACTCCCTGGGTCCCGGCAGACGTTCAGGCGGCGGCTATCCGGGCGACAGTTGGTCAGTAACGTTCCCCGACATGTCTTTTTGCAGGCGATCGCCGGCCTGAATGGCATGCAACTGGGAGACAAGAAGCTCCTGGTGCAGCGGGCCAGCGTGGGATCCAAGAACGCTACTTTGGTGAGCATCCAGGAGGCCCATGAAGGGGAGGGAGGTGGGGCCGGCCGGCCGGACGCTCGTTTTGAAACTGCAGTATCCCACTCCCGTGCCGCCACACGAGGCTCATCTGTCCCTTCTACGGATGCCATTCTCTTACTGATGCCCTTCCAGGGAGGCCCTGCCGTGATTGATCGAGCCTCCGCCCGGTTCAGTCCGTCAATAGAGCGGCTCCACAGATAGCCCGAGATCAGCCTGGAGCTGATATCGCCCCTTTCTGGATGATCTCGCGGTCCATAATTATTGCTAAATAAGAGTTTGAGGTCATATTAAGGGATCAACCACCTTGACTCGAGATCGAGATCATGAAGATGTTGCTCAGACTGGCCGCTCCAGTTGCAAATTAAAACATACCTCCTTCTTCTCCCCCCGCAGACCAGTATAAACCAGACCCCGGTGACGCTGCAGGTGCCGGGCCTGAACAGCTCGGTGACCCAGATGGGGGGGCTGCCCACCGAGGTGCTGTGCCTGATGAACATGGTGGCCCCCGAGGAGCTGCTGGATGACGAGGAGTACGAGGAGATTGTGGAGGATGTCCGAGACGAGTGCAGCAAGTACGGCCAGGTGAAGAGCATCGAGATCCCCAGGCCCGTGGACGGACTGGAGGTCCCCGGGACCGGAAAGGTAGGAAGCCGACCCATGTTAGTGCAAGGGGTTAGTGTGTCAGAATTCGGTTTTGTGAGGCGCAAGATGATTTTCGCCAACAAAAAAGTGACAGATTCGATGGCAGTGGCAACGTGTTGCTCGATCGTGCTGCATCATTAGTGAATTATTAGCAACTCCTTTTATTTACCAATGTGAAAGAGGTTTTTACGGTCACGTGACCACAGCACGGTTTCTCGTCTCAAAGGCTTCCTGTGTTACATCGGGTCAGCGTAGACACCGGGCCGCCATCTTGGCTCTGAATTCAAAGCGTTTGCCTGGAAGTGAAGCAGCTTTCTTTACTCTTAACAGTTTTATCCTAAGAGTTTTGTTTCTGTCGGTATGTTGTCGTCCACCTGCCGCTGTCACGCTCACCGTGCATGTTGCCCCTCCCCACCCCCATCCCCTCACCCAGATCTTCGTGGAGTTCATGTCGGTGTTTGACTCCCAGAAGGCCATGCAGGGGCTGACAGGAAGGAAGTTCGCCAACAGGGTGGTGGTGACCAAATACTGCGATCCAGATGCATATCACCGCCGGGACTTCTGGTAGAGGAGGCGAGACGAGCATCCCGGGGTTTTCCGGAGTGGCGCGGGGGGGTCCTGTCTGTTTCTTGGGGGGGTGGGCGGGGGGAGGGGGTCAGCCCATTAAAAAGTCTGAATTCAAGAGAGCTGACATTTTCTTTTTTTTTTTTTTTTTTTTTTTTTTTGCTCGTGTCCATTGTAACATTGAGAATCTCTGAAAGGTTAAAAACACAGAAGTGGACTTTTAGAGGGGTAGGGGAAGGGGGGGCGTTAAGTCCATAACAACCGTATTGGGGGGGTCGGGACGAGGCTGTCACAAGATGGGAGGGTCACGAGACTTTTTTTTTTCTTTTTTTTCTGAGAAATGTGTGTAATAACTGATCTGGGGGGGTCAGGGGTCAGCCATTTTTATACTTTGTCAGAAGGGGTTGTCGAAGGGTGGCGTTGGTGGGGGGCGGCAGGGTTTTATTTGAATGGACTTGGGCCATTCCAAATACAAGGAAGGAAACCAACCAGACAAACAGGTGTGAGGGAGGTGGAGAGGAAGAGGAGGGCGCCTTCTGTTTGACCATTTATTAGAGTTATTACTGTAATTCCCGCGAGTTTAGCCGAGTCGTCGTCCTCTTCTTCTTGAAAGAGACGAGAGGAACCCCCGCCCCCTCCCCCCTTCCTTTTTGTCCTGTTTCTTCATTCTGATCAAGACTACTGCTCCCACTGCTCTTCCTCCTCCCAAGTGTCCAATCGGACTCTGAATGTCACCCGTCATCCACGTAGCTTCACCGGCCTTCGAGGCGAGAGGTCACCCCGGCGGATATTCCTCGTGTCCAGACGTTCATCTGTCTTCGCCGCCCGCTCGCTCGCCAAGCGGACGCGCGAAGCCTTTGTGACCGTTGTGACAACGGGTCGCCTCAGGCGTGACCGAAGGGAAAAAAAAACAAAACGTTAAAAAAGGCGTATTTATTGGGATTCTTTTCTCTTCCGAAACCAAAAAGCCTTAAACGTTCCACGTTTCTCTCGCTGTGAACGTGAAGGCCCGCCCCTCCTTCCGATGTGTTTTTTTTCCACCCCTGCAGATAGCAAATGCGGGGGGCCAACCTCTCAGACATTTGAGACTGGGAATCCGACCACTGCTCCCTACCACCCACCCCCCAAAACAAAGCATCGAATACACATTAAAAAAAAAAAAATCATGTTTTTTTTTTCTATCTTAAATCTCTTCCAAAACCTTTTCCACAATAAGATACGTTTCGCCGAGGCTTTCCTCTCCTCTTCCTCACATCCTGCCCGCCGGCTCTCTTTTAGTACTCTTAGGTCAGTTGGCTGAAGACGTGGTGTCCACGACAATCCTTCAGACGTAACCCTCCTCAAATTCCCCCCCCCACTACTTTCCAGATTCTTTTTGTGTGTGTGTGTGTGTGTGTTACTGTGTCAGTTAATTTCTTTCGTTTCATTTTTTTTCCCTGTTTTTTTTTCTTTATCTCTGGAAAACAATGAAATGAAATCCAAGCTGAAAAATAAAATTAAAAAAAAAACATTTTAGTTTATAAAAAAAAAGAAAACGCAGAAATGGTCTTTCGTTTGTCCCAATTTGTTTTCAGATGTTGATTAAAAACTGAATTTACACAATGCCGTTTTTTCTTTTCCGTGGGTTTTGTCTCGCTGACCTCAGAGCGGCCCTGCTTACATTTTGTCAAGATAAACATTTCACACTCGCTCACACACACACACAAACACACACGGTCGTCCCTTTTTATGTCTTTATCAATATTTACCAATAAAAACATGATTATCGTTTGTCAATAATCCTGAATTTTAAGTGTGTTATTGTTTGCATATATTTTCTGTAAGAATTAACTCAAATGTCTTTGTTGTTGCTGCCAAGGTGTTTAAACCTGAACCCGCTGTGAAATATCCCAACATAAAAAACATGAGATTTAAGAGGAAATAAGGTCGTCACTGAGTTACGAATACATGTTTTTGGAAAATAACATTTAAATGGAGGGGAATAAATGAGCTAAAAAAAACGGAAATCTGTATTTAATCAGAATTTTATAGAAAACACCCTGCAAAAATGGCCAAGAAAGTAAATTTCAAATTGTGTAAACTTCACTGCAGCCCAATGCTTGACCCGGAAAGGCCACATCCGGGTTCTTTTCAGGAACGCGGAAGTACCCGAGGAGTGTAATTCCAATTCTTGGCCACAAGAGGGCGCCATGTCACGGCTTATTAAACAGCAAACGCGTCTGCAAGTTTATATAACACATTATCTATAATATTCCATACATTTAAACCCTATGTCTTTTTTTTTGCCAGAATTTCTAGATTAAATCAATGTTACTATATTCAAACAACCAGATGCTCATCAGTTCATAAAATATATCTATTTTAGATGAAGAGCGTTTATGCATAACTCATGATAACTCATTCACCTCCATCCGAGAAGCTTTGTCGGTTCTGAAGTGATAATGACGCAAACGCATACATCAATATTTATTCGCACATACATTTACTTATCATTAAATATGCATAGAATTATGAATCCGCATAGGAGCGTCGCCGCCTTTGACCCAAAGTCAAAGCGCCCCAGTTGATGTGGGTCTTCTGGTGCAGGCCGGTGGACGTTTAGCACTAACACGGTCGCCAGGGCATCGTCCAGCATGGACCTCCTCAGCGGGATGGCTCTTGCATGAAATGGACAAATGAAGTGATTTCCTGTGTCAGCTCTATACTGCCCTCCCCACCCACCCATCTGCACACTGCAGCTAAAAAAAAGAAAAACCGCCCCCAGCTAGGCCGCATGTAACCCGGATTATGAAGTCATCTGAAGGCACATCCACGGGAGGATGCCCCCCCATTCTTGCAGCACACACACACACACACACACACACACACACACACACACACACAGACGCACATTCACACACTCACAAGCACCATCAACCATTGAGCGTTCCGCCGCAGCGACGCTCCCGATGTAGCGTGAATTAGCGCCCCCTAGCGGCAGCTACTTCGAAATGCAGGTTGTTGTAATGCATGGGGGGGGCACAATAATGTATTCATGATTTCATGATCGTGTATATGTAATGTATTAATAAGCCATTTCTTGTAATGAGGTAATGACATTAAATTGCTTAAAATGAGCAAATGTCTGATAAAAATTGAGAAATTCACTCATAGTAGCAAATTCATAAAAAGAAATAAAAACCAATCACATGGAGAAATTAACTCGTGGCAAAATCACAAAAAAGAAAAAAAAAAATCTGCAGGAAACTACTTTATAAATAATAATCCATAGCCTCTTTTCAATTGAACTCCATGAAATACACTCATTGTCTCCATGTGAGGACAATTTATATTTTTGTAACGTCTTTATACATTTTACAACATATCGGTCTCTGCTTGTTAGCATGTGTTAGCTTGTGTTAATATACCCAGATGTGCAGATTGTGCCCGTGTGTCTTTGTGTTTTGTAAGTGTGTATTTTTGTATGTTAGCATCTAATTCTGTCTATATGAGTACATTAGCACATTTTTGCCCAAGTATCTGATGTATGAACAAGTTTTTTAGCATGTGTTAGCATCTGTTAGCACATGTATGAGTATGCTTGTGTTTTTTTGTGCTGTTTTTGGGTGCTTTCACATAATTCGTATCTAGTTGTTTCTATATGATTGCATTCGCGTGTTTACAGGTAAGCATCTTGTGTGTTTATGGGTTTGTTAGCTTGTGTTAGTATCTGTTAGCGCATGTATGAGTATGCTTGCGTGTTTCCATGTTTTTGAGTGTTTTTACATTTGTTAGCATGTGGTTCTTTCTATATGAGTACATTTCGTATTAGCATCTGGTGTGTGTTTAAGCTTGTTATCTTTTGCAAGTGAGTGCTGCCAGTTGTTGGCATCCATTGGTGTTTTTACAAGTGTAATCCTGTGTTTTATGTTGTTTATGAATGCATTTCTGTGTCTTAGCATCTGGTTCCCTCTTTATGAGTGTATTAGCAGTTAGCATCAAGTGTGAATGACTGTGTTTGTGTCTTTTAGCTTCCCTACATATCTGTAAGTGTATTTTTGTATCGTTCATGAGTGTATTCCCGTACGCCAGCATCTGGATCTGCCTTTATGAGTGTATTAGCAGTTAGCATTATGTGTGTATGATTGTGTTTGCATGTGTTATCTGTCAGTGTTTCTAGTAAGTGTATTAGGATCTGTTGTGTGTTTTATAGCGTATGTTAACATTTTTCCAAGTATATCGTTCCATAAATGACCCTAAAATAAACAGAAGCTTTTTCTTTACAGAAACGGAAAACAAAGTGTCAGGTTTGAATCTAAATAAAAAACTTTGTTGGGCGACAACCCCCAGGGCCTCACGGAGGTCGGGCTGCTCGCCATGTGGACGTCGTTTATTGCCTGTCAGCGCCGGCGGCAACCAGGCGCCCTTCACCCTCGTCGTCCTCGGTTTCAGAAAACACACACACACACACACACACATGCACACACTTATCCTGAGTGTTTATGGGCTTTCAGCAAAGCAGGTGCGAATGAAAATCAATTCATATAAATGATCATTTATGGTTTATTCAGGCAATATTAATGAATTAATGAAGTCGTTCATTCGTTCATCCACTCATTCTCTGCCTCTCCTGCCCTGTCAGGGAAACTGTCAGAGTAGAACCAGCAGCCTTCTTGTGGAGGAGATGTCACTGACCACTGCGTCGCCATGACGACCTCATTTTGTATAATTTATGGCGGTTTTATATGAAATGTTAAGGTGGTTTAAATTATACATGGACGGGGAGGACGACTCCACCTCCCCGTCTGCACTCTCTGTTTTCTCCTGCCTAGGTTGTCCATGTTTTCCATGATCTCCTGCCAAGGTTCTCCCCATGTGCATCTTCCCTGGGTTCTCCGTGTTCTCCTGGCGACTGCATGGGTTTCCTCCACGTTTTCCTGCCCAGGTTCTGTCCATGTTTTCTGTCTTCAGTCCAAAAACAGTCAGGAGATTCCCTGAAGACTCCAAAATGCGCAGCAGTGAATGGTTTGATGTCTGTGATTGACAGGCGGCCCTTCCGGGTTAAACCCCGCCCCTCTTCCCCCAACGGCAGCTGTGATTGGCCGGTGCCACCGACACCAGGATGGGCTTGACGTCATGGGGTCTCACTGGAGACGTCCTACGAAGAAGACACTGCCCCCCCCAGGCGGTAAAATACGACCCCCCCCACGTAAACACTTTATGTCGTTAACAGGTGGCCTTCTAAAATAGACACACACACACACACACACATGGTTGCGGTAATCATGGCAACGGGTTGTTGCCCCCCCCCCCCCGAGGCCAACAGCTGGTCGGGCCCCATGGCCACCAGGGGGCCCCAGCGGCTTTTCCTTAATGAGTATTTCATGAAGTACTTTCACAAACACACACAGGTGTCCTCATACGGGGACAACGGGTTTGTCAGTGTTACCGTGACGACAGCCGACAAACATGGTGTTTATTTTATTATTTACTTGTTCTTCATTTGTTATATATATAATAAATGTTGTCCGTTTGTTACGCGTACAATTATTAATGCTTTATTTAAAGGTGAGGCAAAATACAGATTAAAAGAAACGGTAAAAAAAACTAATAAATATGAGTGACGAAAGGGTGAAAATAGACAAATAAATAAAACCAAAAAAATCGAACGATTAAAAAATTACAAAATAGATAAAATAAAAAAATACACGTAAAAAATAATAATCGTACCATTAAAAGAATGATTATTTTTTTAATGATATTAAGGTGTTGATCCCCGTGGGGAGGAGGAGGAGCGACGCCGTGTCCCCGCGGCGGGGTCAACCTGACGCCGTCCCTCGCCGTTCATTTTAACACCATTACGGCGGACAGCAGCCGCCCGGCGGGCAGCGCCCCCCCTCCCCCGCCCCCTCTTTGCACCTCCTCCCCCTTTCGGACTCCCCCTTCCCCCGGACTCCCCCCTTCCCTCCCCCCTCGCCTGGGCCGCACTGGCGGCTCCTCCGAGCTGCAGGCGTCCGGTCCCGCCGCGGCGAACGACAAGCAGCCGAACAGGTCAGATCCCGTTTCTATTGCGTTCGTTCACCTGTCGCTTCTTTCATTTGCCGCCACCCCCTGCTTGTCACATGACCCCGCACTTGCCCCCCGCACTTGTTGTGTTTGTCCGGAGCCCGCCGGCCTCCAACGGATAGCGACGATTGTTCCGATGTCTCGGCAGCGTCCGGAAACCTCGCGAGCGTCACCCAAGGGTGTTCGAATTTCACGTCGCTGTTTCGATTCAAGGCTACAAGTAGAGAAAAAAAAAAGGCAAGGCAAGGCGGCTTTGAGTCCGGCGTCCACGTGCGAGGACGGAGGGCAACGTTTGTGAAATGAGAAGATCGAAGATAAGAAATAACATATAAATGAAACTTAAAGCAATACGGAAATAAATAAATGGATATTCGCCACACTCTTACCAAATTGTCTAAAAATGCTATTACACCATTAGTACACTGTTATTACACTGTTATTACACTGAGCTAACCCGACAACAAATTTATGATAAAAAAATAGTCACCAAGATAAAGAGGTGTTTGATCAAATCCAGAATAAACTATTTATGTGTTAAAAATGACTTCACTTGAAATAGACATGAATTTGATTTGAATAACCTTTGAATTCACAGTGATGTAAAGGAAAATATATATCCATCTATGTATCCTCTGAGAATGTCTATTTTTTCATGTTCTTCTTCCTCCTTGTTTACAAACAAATCTCGAGGTCACTTCCTGCTCCCTCCCAGAATCCTCCAATTTGTGTTTTTTGTATTTTGTTTATTTTAATTTCCTCCGATCGTCCCCGCCAATGACAGGTGGAAGCACTGCCGTTCCTGATTTGTTGTTCCTCAGATCATCAATGAATCCAAAAAAATAAAAGTTAATCAAAATTAGTTTTTCATTCACAAGAAAAATGAAAATGAAAGGAAAACACTGGTAAAATAATTCCCTGAAAATCTGATAACATCTTTCTTGAAAATTACCAAAATACATTCTTGACAAGTAGAAAGAAAAGGGTCTGAAATTTGACATTGAATTTCTGGATGCTTGAAATTAAATCCCTGAAAATGAGAAAACAAATGACTAAAATTTGGAATAAATACATTCCTGACAATGGGGACCAAAAATCCTGAAAATCTGACAATAAATCATAATATGGTAATAAGGTGGTAGTGAATTCCTGAAAATGAAATTAAAACTTCTGGAAAAAATAGAAATAAATTCCATAAATATGATAAGTAAATGAATAAAATAGAATAAATAAATATAATAAATTCCAAAAAATTTGAAAGCAAATTTCTGAAAAAATGGGACATAAATTGTGAATTTCTGAAAAAAAAAAAAAAAAAAAGAAGAAAGTTTTGAAGATTTTTTTTTTTCTTTTGAGATATGTTGATTTGTGCTCTTGGTTTCAGACGACTGGATGGAACGCATACTGTGGTCCCCCTGGTCCTCCAGATCCTCCTGATCCTCCTGGTCCTCCAGATCCTCCTGATCCTCCTGGTCCTCCTGGTCCTCCTGGTCCTTTCCTCCATCGTTCCCAGTTCTTCCTCTCCTCTTTCATCCACTTGACCTTTTGTGATTCCCGCCCCCCCCCATCACCATGTGGACCAACTTCTTCGTGCAGCAGGACGAGGAGGGTCGTATCGGGGTGGCGGGCGCCGGCGCCGGAGCCAAGGGCGGTCGCGGTCAGAGGCGGAGCCACAAGATCAGCGACGGCCAGGACGGGAAGATCAAGCTGGCGTTCTTGGTGTCCCTGGTGGGCGTGACGCTGACGGTGCTCGGCGTGGGCACCGAGTTCTGGGCGGAGGCGGCGCAGCCCAGGAGCCTCGGGGGGAACCGCACCTGCCAGATGGTTCACTACGGCCTGTGGAAGGGCTGCGTGCGCACGCTGAGGGTCGCCGACGTCCATCCGGAAACGGAGCGCTGTGGCCCCGCACACCTGCCTGCAGGTGAGAGGCTCCGCCCCCTCACGGTTCAAGGCTCCGCCCCCTCACGGTTCAAGGCTTTCTTTGTTTTTTGTTTTTTTACTTTTCAATTTTTTTTCCAATCTTTCTTTCTTTCTTTACTTCCACTCTTTCCTGTCTGTTCTTTTTCTTTCTTTCCTTCTAATCATTCTCGTCTTTATTTCTTTATTTTTGTCTTTCTATCTTTCCAATCTTACCATCTTTCTTTCCAGTCTTTTCCATTTATGATTTTTTTTCAAATATTTTTAAGATTTCTTTTTTTTTCACTGATTGATTGATTTTTAATTTGATTCTAACATCATTTCCTCCTTTTTCTTTTAGACATTTTTCTATGAATTGTTAAAATTTTAGTTTCATTTTCTCATTTTTCTGGAAATATTTGAAATGGCGTCACAGCCATTTCGGTGATTTAAAAAAGAAAGAGTGGCTCTCTGTATGTCTATATGAATGTGTGAATATTTTATATCTCGTGTGAATGAGTGAGTGAATTGCTGCACGTCTCAGTAAGCTCCCCTATGATTGGCTGTCGAGTGGGCCAATGAAAGCTGAGGTTGTGCCTGACTGCAAGGCAATGAATGAATGAATGAATGAATGAAACCATACTTGGGTTCCTCAAAAACTGCTATCTGGGGACACCAACATCTTCTTAAATGAATGATTTAATTAATTTAATTAAATACATTTATTTTTGATTTTAAACCCGTAGAAATTATTGAAATAGTCGATTTTTTTTAATTAGAATTTCAAAATAAAAGGGATACCATCAAAAAATGAAAGAAATGAAAAATAGATGAGTTGCTATGAAAAAAAGTATTGAAATAATCCTTTTTCATTCATTTGACTTTCATTCAAATAACTTTTTCATGTTTAAGAATTTTGTGGGATTATTAATCTTGCTGGTCTGTAACTACACAGTAATTTATTTCTACTTTTTCAAGATTTAGTTTTGTCATAGTGTTTCACTCTATTTTGAATGGTTGCCTGGATGTTTTTCCTTTCTTTCTAAAACTTTGCTTTTTAAACTAATCCAATTTATTTATTTTTTAATCACTATCATTATTTTTCAATATAAATTTTAACAATATAAACATAAAAAAGAGAAAATATAATATATTTATCTATAATATAAATCAAATATAAAAATAGAATTGAGAAAATATTATTTATGTAACGCAATAATATGATATGAGTAAAAAAAAGAGAAAAAATTATGAATTCTAATATAAATTAAGAATAGAAAATATTATTGATTTATCCATAACAGTCATCTAATATACATAAAAAAGGGGAAACATGATACATATCTATAAAAAATAAAAAAATAAAATTGAAAAGAAAATCATAATTTGAGTGCATTGACTTTAAAAACTGTTTTCTTATTTCTACATCATTTCCGTCTTGTGCCTGTCGGTTCCAAATGAGACATATTTTCCTCCATAAGGACGGGATCAGCTGCTCGGCACCGACAGTCTGCTCCTCGAACCGTTGGCCGCCGTCGCCACCGTCCCCACACAGATGGCAGCGTTTGGGACCCGAACACAACTGTTTCTCTCTCGCCTGCTTCTCACATCCCCCGTTCGTCTGCTCCTGGCTCTCGTCCCGGCAGCGACGGCAGGGAAACGAAAAAAGACATAAAAATCAGCCATTAATTCTATTTCAAAAAATCAACGAGTGAGAAAGAATTTCTTGAGAGTATTTCAAAAATATGGTAAAAATATGGAAATTAATTTGGGGACGGAAATCTCTGCAAAAAGTGCGTGTGAAAAATTATACAGGTCCTCGGGTGGGGAGTTAAAAAAAAATCAAGTGAGAAAGACATTCAAAAGATTATTTAAAAAAATGTAAAGAAAATTGCAATAACTCACATGAGGGACATCTAAAATAAAAAAAATATTAAAAGATAATATATATATATATATATATATATATATATATATATACAGTATATCAGTCATTAGCTGCTATTCAAAAAAAAAAAAATCAACAAATGAGACAGAAATTCATGAGCTTATTTAAAAAATATGTAAAAAAAAATGGCATTAAAGGGAAGGACATCCAGGGAAAAAGTCTCTGTTAAATTTACCAAAATTACAAATTGGCTCACGTCTTGGGAAATTACATTTAAAAAAATCAACAAGTGAGTAAGAAATTCACGAGATTATTTTGAAAATATGGTAAAAACGTGGAAATTAATTTAGGGAAGGAAATCTCAGCAAAAAGTGTTTGTCAAACTTACCAAAAAAATAAAGAAAATCTCAAGTCCTGCGGTGGGGAGTAAAAAAAGTTAAGTGAGAAGGACATTCAAAAGATTATTTGAAAAAATGTTAAAAAAAGGCAATAACTCACAGGTGGGACATCTGTAATAAAATTATATATATCAGCCATTAGCTGCTATTCAAAAAATCAACAAATAAGACAGAAATTCATGAGCTTATTTTAAAAATATGTTAAAAAAAAGGCATTAAAGGGAAGGACATCCAGGTAAAATGTCTCTGTTAAATTTATTAAAAGTAAAAATTGGCTCACGTCCTGGGAAATTACATTTCAAAAAATCAACAAGTGAGAAAGAAATTCACGAGATAATATAAAAAAATGGTAAAAGTTTGGAAATAAATCAGGGAGAGGAAATCTCAGTGAAAAGTCTTTGTGAAACTTACCAAAAAATAAAAATTGGCTTAATTCCCTGGGTTGGGGAATTAAAAAAAAAAAAAAATCAGCCATAAATGAAATTCTAAAAAAATCAACAAGTGAGAAAGACATTCAAAAGATTATTTGAAAAAATGTAAAAAGATGGCAATAACTCACAGGTGGGATATCTATAGTAATATATATATATATATATCAGCCATTACTTGCTATTAAATGAAAATAAACAAATGAGAGAAATTCATAAGGCAGTTAAAAAAACAAGTTTAAAAAATGGCAATACAGGGAAGGAAATCCAGGTGAAAAGTCTGTTTGAAATTACATCTCAAAAAATCAACAATCTAGAAAGAAATTCATAAGATTATTCAAAAAATTGGAAAAAATTGAAATTGAAAAAAAAAATGTAATGGGGAAGGACACCTCAGTGAAATATTTCTGTAAAACTTACCAAAAATAACAGTAACTTTAAAAAGAGCCAAAAAGAAATCAAAAAACAAGTAACACCTAACATAATATTCGCAAATTCACTGTGATAAAGACATATTATAGAGACATTTTTAAGATCTGTTTTTAAATCAGCCATAAACTGCTCAAAAAAAAAGAATTCAACAGATTTGCGATAATTTGACCAAAAATGAAAAATAGATAATAACAATACCTATTTTTCCATGTTAATTAAAACTAAGTAAGAAAAAATCCTCTAAAAGTCAGAAATCAAACTGTTGAAAACAAATTTGCTGCCATTTTAAAATAAAATAAAATAAAATAAAATAAGATAAAATAAAATAAAATAAAATAAAATAAAATAAAATAAAATAAAATAAAATTAAGTTAAATTAAATTAAATTAAATTAAATTAAAGAATGCTCAACATACTGATGGCACGGGTTACAAGTGTGTCAAGGCTCTGAGTGTTTGTGTGTGAGTGTGTGTTCTTGTGTGCGTGCGTGTGTCTGTATGTTTGTATGTGTGTGTGTGTGTATGTGTGAGAAGCAGCATGTCACATTCAGTGGGTGAAAGTCGTCACTATGTGCTCGTGAAGCCGAGTGGAATGTGGCCACTTCACAGTTTTAGTCTAAATATAGCGGGGAGGGGACGGACAGAGACGGGGGTGTGTGTGTCCGATGCAGTATTAACGAACCAACACACACACACACACACACACACACACACACACACACACATCCTTGACATCCCCCTTCCTCCCATTCAAGTCCTTTTCCATCTGTGGCTCCCCTCTTTCTCCCCCCATCCCCCTTCATCCCGACTCTTCTTCTTCTTCTTCTTCCTCTCCTTCTTCTTCTTCTTCTTCTTCTTCTTCTTTTTCTTCCTCTTCTTCTTCCTCTCACCCCTCCTCCTGCTCGTCTTCCTCATCTCCATCCTCCGTCCCCTCTTCTTCCTCCCCCCCCTCGGCCTCCCCTCCCGCTTTTGACTCGCAGTGTTTCTCACCGTCTCTCACCCTTTCTGGCGGCGCCATATGTGCAGTGCTGAGAAGTGTGTGTGTGTGTGTGTGTGTGTGTGTGTGTGTGTGTGTGTGTGTGTGTGTGTGTATGCGTGCGTGCACGTGCTTAGATATAAATAGGAATGATGCCTGGAAGGACCGAGTGCATGGATGCACAGGAGGCACATCACACACGACCTGCAGCCATCCACTGGAGTGAGTGTGTATGTGCACGTGTGTGCGTGTGCACGTGTGTATATGTGTGTGTGTGAGTCTCAACACATCTGCGGCATTTTCATAAAACTGCCAGCCCCACTCCACTCCATTTGGTTCTCGGGAACCGTGATGCCTTCAAGGCCTTCCTGTTCGGATGGAGGTCGTTGCTCCCGAACGGCGTCCACGTAGAAACCCCACGTTCTCGCCTTCTGTTGCAGAACTTCCCCCCTGCCACGGTTTCCGTCACTGACCCGCTTGGCGGAGGCCCCGCCGTTTCCCTTTCGCCCAGTTTTTGGTTTCATTTTCAGGCAGCGAAGCCAGCTTGTTTGTGCTGGCGCCATCTAGTGGCTGGGAGGAGTAACTGCGGCCCATAGCCATCATTACCATCATCCCCCACTTTTATATTTGTGTAATTTTTTTTATGAACCCCTAAATGTCACCATTCACTTTGTGTGTGTGTGTGTGTATGTGTGTGTGTGTGTGTTTGTGTTCTTTTCATCATCAGAAACAAACTGCACCTACTTCAAATTTTTCACATCCGGGGAAAATGCTGTCATTTTCAAGAAGACGACGGACGCGGGTGAGATGTTTTCTGGAGCAAACAAACATAAACTCAGGCTGCCATTATGTCACCCCTCCGCCTCACACACACACACACACACACACACACACACACACACATTACATTACGTTGCATTTTATTTAAGGTGCTTTACTCGGCACTCAAGGACACGTACAGACATGTACACAAAATACAGATTTAAAAGAAACAATAAAAGTGACACGTGGATAAAAAAAAAAAATACAATTTTTATAAAAAAGTCAACGCCCCCCCCCCCCAAAAAAAAACTAAAATCACCCAAAATGTACAATATTCTAAATGGAAATTAAAATGTGTATTTTCATTAATTCAAATCTCCCAGAACTGAGCCTGGCAGCGGTGGTGCTGGCCCTGATGAGCCTGGCGATGATGGCGACGGGCTCAATCTGCGTCACCATGTCGCTCAGCAAGGAGGTCTTCTTCTTCATCAAGCCGGCGTCCTTCTGCTTCATCCTGTCCGGTGAGGACGGCGTCAGGTTAGCATAGCATAGCTAGCATGTCTGCCATCTTTGTAGTCCGTGATTTTAGATTGAGTGCCACAGGGCGTTTAGCAGTGCGCGGCTAAGAATATAAACATCGGACGTTTATCCAGCAGGAGGATTAGTCGTTTCCTTGTCGGATGAAGGTTTGCTGTCGCCATGGTGATGGTGAGAACCAAGCTGCTGACGAAGGTGGTTTTTTTTCCCGCGTTGTCCAGGGGTCCTGGTCCTGCTCTCGGTCCTGGTCTTCCACAGGTCGGTGGTGGCGCCGCTGTCCGGCGGCCCCGCCGATGCCCTGCACCACCAGCTGTCCTGGTCGGCGGCGTGCGCGGGCTCCGCAGGCGCCGTCCTCATCTTTGGCGGCGTCCTTTTCGCCGCCATCGCGCTCCCGTTTGGCACCTGGCGGCGATGCCTGCCGTACAAGAACCGGGGAACCTAGCACTTGAAAATTCCAAAGTTTAAAGGAACATGCCAACTTCTTACAAAACTTTTATTTTTCTATGTTAGCAGGATTGTTTGGACTGGACACCAAGAGCCTCCTCACTAGTTTTTTTAGCACAGTTAACCCATACTCTCTTGTGGGCCCGCTTTGACTCCTTCCTTATCCAGCGGAGTTGTTAATTTTCAAAAGTGAAAAACTGCTGAGTCATGCTGGAGGCTTTCACTGGGGGGGAGGAGAAAAAAAAAAAAATCTAGGCTCAGCAGGATTTCTAATCACAATAAATTGATCAAGACGATGCCGAGGTGAAACAAAAGCACCGCGTCGTAAGAATGATTGCTTTGTCACATCTGAGTGCGAGGCATCGACCTGAATGCGTTTAAAATGATGGATTTCTCAAAGGAGTTTGGCGAATGAGTTTTGGAGCATGGGAATGTGTGTTTTAAGGACTTTTGACAGTGGTAGATTTCATATGCTAAACACTCCGTATGTTAATAAAGCTAAGCTAGCTGAGGCTGGAGTCCACATCTTCACTGCAGCACAGAGGAAGCCGGTTGCCAACATTTATGCTGATGCATGGAAATGCGCCAAATTCCATTCAAAAAACAGTCGTTTTAAGACGAGTCAGCTCTTCTTGTCTAGCTCAGAGAATTATATATTTTCTCATGAATTATCATCACGAGCTTGACGCTTCGGCTTTATTTTAATCTCTTTGTTGCATTTTGAGAGACGCAATCCACCGACTGTGTGTGTGTGTGAGAGGTGTGATGGAGGCAGGCCTGGTGATTGTGCACACGTGCTAAGCGTAGCTAACCGGCTCGTAGCCGGCTCCCTGGCTCACACACACAGGAGAAAGAGGCATCTTTATCTTCCGGTAAACAAATGAAATTTAATAAAAAGTAAAATCTAGGTCTTAATCAGATACGAGGAGCGGCGCGACGTACGAAGGCGGTGTCTCCCCGCAGTTTGATCGGTGCAGAAAAGGTTGCGTGTATGAGTCAAACTGGCATTCTTGATGCGCCACTGTCGTGTTTCTGTGTCTGTCCGGAATTATAGAATTTGCATTTACCAGATTTCATTTTTTTCTTTTTTTGCATAAAACAAAACAAAATGTTTACAAGGGTCTGTATCCCAGCCTGAAATGCAGTGGCCTTATAAAATAAAATAAAATAAAATAAAATAAAATAAAATAAAATAAATAATAAAAATATGAATTTATTATTCTTGTTTTTTTCTTTAGTAGTGTGATTTGGAGCCGAATAACTTGTTTCCAAAATTGCTGGTTTGGTTTAATCCAAGTCAGTTAAAGTGGATGTTGTTTACAATGCGTGTGTGTGTGTGCGTGTGTTTCTGTGTGTGTGTTATGTCAACACCAATGATGTCACTGTGACGTTTGAAACTTGGTCATCATTCACTCCTGTTGGAGCTGTGAGCAACCTGGACTGAACCAAAGCAGCAGGTGATGGGGGGGGAGGGGAGGGCATAATTTCCTGTTCGTTGTTTTATGTTTTTTTTTTCCCGCTTTTTTGCTTTACTGTGAAAATAAAATCTCACCTTCTGTAAAAGTGTTTCTGTTTTAAAATCTCTTATTTTTGTTTTTATTCTCCCCGTTCAATGTTGCTTCACTCCATGCGTCTGAAGGACCCATGAAGCCCCGGGAGGTCCCATCGGTACACAAACCTGTTGTCATGAGCTGGAACCACTGCCGCTGTCACTTCCTGTCACTTCCTGTCACTTCCTGTCGCCTTGATCTGCCCGTAAAGTAAAAGCCCCCCTTAGTCTTTGTGACCTGGTTTGAGTTTTTAAAGTGCAAGTGAAGGCGAAGAGAGGCGGGGTTTAACCTGGTCCGCTCAGCTGTCAAGGTGTGATGCTCAATGTTGTTAGTGGCTATGCCCAGCAGGTGGGACGTGAGTTTGAGGAGAAGGAGAAGTTCTGCAATGAGTTAGCTGAAGTGATGCAGAATATCCCCAGAGATGAGAGTGGTGATTGGTGCAGACTCCAATGGGAATGTTGGTGCAGGCAATAGAGGGGATGAAGAAGTGATGGGCAGATTTGGTATACAGGATAGGAACGCAGAGGGACAGATGGTGGTAGACTTTGTAAAAAGGATGGAAATCCTGGGGTGAACACTTTTTTCCAGAAAAGACAAGAACATCGGGTAACTTATAAGAGCGGAGGTAGGAGCACACAAGTAGACTACATCTTGAATAGACGAGGTAACCTGAAAGAGATCAGTGACTGGAAAGTAGTTGTAGGTGAGAGTGTAGCCAGAGAGCATAGCATGCTGGTTGGTAGGATGACTGGTGACAAGGAAGATGAAGAGGACTAAGGCAGCGCAGAAGACAAAGTGGTGGAAGCTGAAAAGGGAGGAGTGTTGCATGGTTTTCAGGGAGGAGTTGAGAAAGGCTCTGAGTGGTCAGGGAGAGCTTCTACATGATTGGGCAACTACAGCTAGTGTTATCAGGGAGACAGGTAGGAGAGTACTTGGTGTGTCATCTGGAAGGAAATTAGATAAGGAGACTTGGTGGTGGAATGAGGAAGTGCAGGAGTATATACAGAGAAAGCAGTTAGCAATGAAGAAGTGGACTGAAGAGAACAGACAAGAGTACAGGGAGATACAGTGTAAGATAAAGATAGAGGACACAGGCAAAACAAAGGGCGTACGATGACTTGTATGCTTGGTTGGACAGTAAGTAAAGATCGATACAGATCTATACTATACCTGTATAGATCTATGATGATCTATACGGGTTGGCAAAACAGAGAGATAAAGATGGAAAGGATTTACAACAGGTCCAGTGACCAGGGTAGAGAGGAAACTGCATTGATAGATGCACAAGAGTGACAGGAAGATGGAAAGAGTACTTTGAAGAGCTGATGAATAAGGAAAATGAAAGAGAGGTAAGGGTAGAAGAGGTGACTATTGTAGACCACAAAGTAGCACAGATTAGTAAAAGTGAAGTGAGGAAGGCATTGAAGAGGATGAAGAGTGGAAAGGATGTGGGTCCTGATGATTTACCTGTGGAGGTGTGGAAGTGACTAGGAGAGGCAGCGGTAGAGTTTCTGACTAGATTATTTTCAACAGGATCTTAGAGAGTGAGAAGACGCCTGAAGAATGGAGACAAAGTGTAATGGTGCATTTTCAAGAGTAAGGGGGGTGTGCAGAATTACTAGATGAGCCATACAATGAAGTTATGGGAAAGAGTAGTGGAAACTAAATTGAGAGCAGAAGTCAGCATTTATGAACAGCAGTATGGCTTCATGCCTAGGAAGAGTACTACAGACGCAGTGTTTGCTTTGAGAATGCTAATAGAAAAGTACAGAGAAGGCCAGAGGGAGCTGCATTGCACCTTTGTAGATCTAGAAAAATCATATGACAGGGTGCAGAGAGAGGAATTATGGTACTTTATGAGGACATCTGGCGTGGCAGAGAAGGATGTTAGCCTGGTGCAGGACATGTATGCTAGCTGTGAGACGGTGTTGCGGTGTGCTGTAGGGGTAAAAGAGAAGTTCAAGGTGGAGGTGGGACTCCATCAGGGATCAGCTCTGAGTCCCTTCTTGTTTGCAATGGTGATGGACAGGCTGAGAGATGAGGTTAGACAAGAATCTCCATGGACCATGATGTTTGCAGGTGACATTGTGATCTGTCGCGAGAGCAGAGAACAGGTTGTGGAAAATCTAGAGAGGTGGAGGTATGCTCTGGAAAGGAAAGGAATGAAAGTTGGTCGCAGCAAGACAGAGTATACGTGTGTGAATGAGAGGAACCCAGGTGGAACGGTGAGGTTACAGGGAGTGGAGATCAAGTAGTTGGAGAATTTCAGGTACTTGGGGTCAACAGTCCAGAGCAACGGAGAGTGTGGAAAAGAGGTGAAGAGACGGGTTCAAGCAGGTTGGAATGGGTGGAGAAAAGTGTCAGGGGTTCTATGTGATAGAAGACTATCAGCCAGAATGAAAGGAAAGGTGTTCAAGACAGTGGTGAGACCAGCGATGCTGGGCTGGTAACAGTTACAATGACCAAAAGACAGGAGGCAGAGCTAGAGGTCGCAGAGATGAAGATGCTAAGGTTCTCTGTGGGATTGACCAGGATGGATAAGATCAGGAATGAGTCTATCAGAGGAACAGCACATGTTAGATGTTTTGAAGAGAAGGTCAGAGAAGCCAGACTGAGATGGTTGCGTCATGTACAGAGAAGGGATGGAGAATATATTGGTAGACGGATGCTGGGAGGCAGGAGGTCTCAAGGAGGAGCAAAGAGAAGATTTAGTGAGCGAGAATATGAAGTAGTTGGTGTGAGAGAGGAGGATACAGAGAATAGGGTTAGATGGAGAGAGTTGATTTGCTCTGGTGACCCTTTAAGGGAAAAGCCAAAAGGAGAATTAGAAATAGATATGTATACATGTATATACATCTGTATGTGTGTGTAAACAAGTATATATTTTATATATGTTTGTATATTCAGTGTGTAATACTTATATTCAAATATGGGTCATATTTATCCGATCAAATGCTACGACCTTATTTATTTTCCCCTTTTCAACTCGTCACCTCCCTGACAAACAGCCCCACCGATCCTTCCCTCTAAACTTAGGATGGAGCTCATTGCTGGAAACCTCAGGCTTGAATTTCAACTATTCAGCCCCCCCCCACACACACACACACACACACATATGAGTGCATCCACCCCCCCGGGATGGGAGGCGGGCTCAAAAGTGAATGAGAAGGATCCGTGGAACGTGGTCAGCAGAACCCCCTGGTGATGTCGCTCTGTATCAGCTTACAAAGTATTTAGAACGCCGACCGGGACGTCCACTCAACGTCGGGCAGGGGAGGTGTTTGCCGTTCCTCTTTACGGTTCCCCTTTACTTCACAGTTCCACTTTATAGTTCCACTTCACGGTTCCACTCTACGATTCCACTTTACTTTTGTGCTCCACTTTATGGTTCCACATTACGGTACACTTCCACTTTACAATTCCTTTTCACAGATCTTTACTTTGGTGTTCCACTGCACTGTATGGTTCCGCTTTACAATTCCACTTTACCGAAGGAAACTGGAGAACCCTTCGCAGACACACGGGGGAGAACATGGAGACTCCACATTGACGCCATCCGACCGGGTCTTCTTGGTGTGAGCTGGAAGAACAACGTGTCAGCGATACCATAAAACTCATTAGGCTTCACCAAGTCAGATGGATAAGATGGTGCCATGACAGTGAGGAGCAACACTTGTCATCAAGTCTTGGTCTGCTGTCACCCAAACAGGAAGCCGGTGGAGATGCCGGCACCAGAATCATGCGTTCATGTTGACCCGTCAGAACATGAGATGCTGCATTCTGGACTGCTTGCAAGCCTTAAACCTGGGGTGCCCAAACTTTTTCGCCTCGTGAGCTCCTTTTCAAATGACCATGTGAAAATGACCTCCACTAAAAATGCTGAATACATATTTATTGAGATATCTATTGAACACAATAAATGTTTGTGGATCTTGCATAACTGCATGAACCCTTATGGCACACTACAACAGGGTACTTTTTTTTTTTTTTGGTAAATACCTTCTTCTGATGACTTAAATGGAGTCCGCAGCATAGTTGAAGTTAGCTGGGAGAAAAATGACTACTGGGATTTTAGTTCCTTTAGCTCACTTTTCGGAGGGAAGTCGGTGTTGTAGTTTTTATGAACTGTCTGAAAATGTCGCTCCACATGCTGCAAATGCACTTCGAAAATGACATAGTGAAAAAAAAAGTCCACCTCCCATTTTGTATGGAAGTGATACGTTTTAGTCTTTTTACTTGGTCCAGCTCCCCCTTTCGTTTTTATACCCATAAGTTTAGAAGACATAAATGGGAGGCTAACTTGCTAGCTTGCTAGAACGCGCCGTTATGTGCACATGCGCAGTGACGCCTGTGTCAGAAAAGGTCAGATTGGACAGTCAAGTGACGAATTTAATAGTGAGGAGGATCTACGTTTTAATGCCAATGCGATCGACCCACACTACCTTTGCGATCGACCGGTAGATCGCGATTGACGTATTGGGCACACCTGCCTTAGACATACTTCTTTGGGGACCCCCATGAAAGGGCATCACAAACAATCCGATCCTGGTTACGAACACATCGACGAAAATTTCTGCCCCTTTGAGTGACGACGCAGATCTGATGTTAGCGTCGTTTCCAAGATGGAAGACGGCGACCAAGGTGACCCCTTTAATATGGAGGTCGAAAGAAAGCATACCGTCGAGGGCCGACCCGAGGTTCAGAACTCCGTCGCTGCAGAGGACATTCACTAGTTAACCAATTAACCAGATAACCAGCAGCCAGACATGCACTAAAAGGCGAATTTAAAGAAACACAAAATACCGTGGACCCAGAACAGAACCTTCTATGTATATTGTCATGTATAAATGGACACATAAAAGCTTTGTATTCTAAATTCTATATCATTTTGTTATTCTTTTGAAAATGACTCCTTCATTTTTTTCTTAAAGTTTATATAATAAGTAAAATAATAGTAATAATAAGTCGTCACCGGTGTTATTTATTATAATGATTATTATCATTATTATCATTGTTGTTGTTTTATTGTTAGCAATTTAGCTACAATAATTATGATAATAATATATTATTCATTCATTATATGGCTTTTTTTATTCCTACTATTAGTGTTGTTGTGATCATTATTATTAGCATCTACAATTACAAGGCTGGCCCATGAAGTTGCTTCCAGAGTTGTTAATGGTTTCCATCAACCCACTACACACACACACACACACACACACGCACACACACACACACACACTGTCAACGCCAAGATTAAGAATCTCTTCAAATCCTCGAACCCCTTCAGATCACTTACACCCCACATAGTGATTGTCTCATTTACAAGTCTGTCTTATAAACTCAGGACCCGGTCCAGAACAGAAGGGGGGTCTAAAATTGGGGGGGCGGTTGGTGTTTGGTTTCATCCGGTGATGAAACAGAGGTGGGCCTGTATTTAATTTTACTTTATTTTATGAATTTATTCATTGAACATTATTTCATCTTTTTAATATGTTGTATTTTCTAATTATTGTTTCATTTTGAAAAAAAATATGCTTATTTATTTTATTGTGAGGTATATATAATTTCCTGTCTTTCTTTTATTTAATCAATCGATTAAAAATGCATTCCAATATTTTCCAATTATTTAATATTGATTTATATATTTTATGCTGTTTCATTTTTCTGTTTAAAGTTAATTCATAACTAGTACTTTCAAAGCACGGCTAATCTGCATATATTGAAAGGTAAAATTAGATTTGATCATGAAATTATATATTAATAGTAGTAACAACAAAGGGGAAGGAAAATATTGTGTTATTAGGAGAAAAAATAAAATATGGAGAGCAAACTTGAGAGATTAATAATAAAAACACAAACAGGAAATAAATGAAACTACAAAATCCCCCCAAAAAAGAGTAAACAAATGAATGAAATAATCCTAAAAAAAATAATAGATAAATGAATAAAAATAGAAGAAAATCAAATAAATATGTAAAATATATTTAAAAAAATCTGATTCCTGAACAGATGTAATAGAAATGAAATTACCAAATAAATTCATTGAAATAATAAAAAAAAAAAAATGATGTTACAAAAGAGGACTGATTGATGAATTATTTGATGAGTTAAATTTTTCCTATTTGTGATATTTTTCAACCCCTTCCCCCCCAGTAAAGACAGCAGCCTGTTTGGTCTTTCTTTCCGTCTTTTTCTTTTTTATAAAGGTCGTGCATTACAGTGTTGGATTGAACACACTCTTCATCTTCATCTTGTCTTTTCGCTCCTCCTCCTCTCTTCCCTCTCCTTCTCCTTCTTCTTCTTTATTGAAAAAGGAAGAACAAAAACAAACTCAAAGGTTGAGAATCTGGAAGCGTTGTGTTTTTTTTTTCTTGTAAAGATTCTTCATGGTCTCATGAAGCTGGAGAAGGGGGGAGGTGTCTTTTTTTTTTTTTTGACACCGGGGGTCAAAGGTCAGACCGGTGTCTGACAAGGGAAGCACAGTGAAAATGATCTTTTTTTTTTTGTTTTGTTTCGTTTTTTCAGAGGTTAAAGGATCTGTCCAGGGTCACGTGACCCAGATGGCAGTCCCGGCCCAGAAAGACGCACCGTTTACAAACATATGAATGAATAAATTACAATGTTCGCTACCAGAGTCTTTGCTCGGCCCACGCCGTTCACAATAAGGTTTTCTTTTTTTTTTATTTTTTTTTATACCGCTGCGTGTGCTGCTCCGAGACTCGTCAAAATAAAATAAATCGAAGAAAATATATATAAATAAAATTTTAAAAAATCCACGCAGGCAGCAACCTATACCTGACCCTGTACAAATGTTTTATTTCTTTTTTTATTTTCTGAGGTCGGTCTTAATGCCCGGGAGTACGAACGACTAGAGCTACCACTCACTGCTGATTTTTTAATTTTTTTTTTTTTTTTTAAATCTATTCATTTTATTTGATTTTTTTTTTTTTACTATTATGGTCTGTTTTGTGAAAGACATAAAATCAGGACCAAACAGGGGACGGTGGGGGAGGAAGAGCCGCTCCGCCGCTCCGTCACGTTTGCATTTCTCTCGATACTGGAAGACAAATAATAACTCCTTCACATCCCTTTGTTCTATTATAGCATCATATATATAATATCATGTAATATTAGATTTTATATGTATATGTATGTGTGGAAGGGATTAGAACGAAAACACACCCCACCTGCACTCGCCTTGGAAGAATTTCACAGTAAAAGTCTTTTTTTTTTTTGACACGTTTGCGCTTGTGAAAAAAGAAAAAAAAAAATTAAACCGATTCAATTCCCCTTCCCACCGTAGTCGTAATAACACCAAGATAAATCGCAACAACAACAAAATTTCGGCACTAAAAATGAAATTGAAAATTTTTTTTTTTTTCTTTTCATATATATATAGTAGCCCGAGGAGTTAATTGACTCGTGAATTGATCGTTAACAAAATAAATCTATTTTTTCCCCCTTCCCCTAGCAGGTTTTGAAGTATCAAAATACTTTTATTGTGAAAGTCCATTGTTGTTGTTATTATCTTGTAATTACGCCCATTCTCAAGCCGACGTCCATTTTTAAAATTTCTTTTTTTTTTTTTTTTTCCCCGTCGAGCCACTACCTCCCTCAACCTCCCCTTCTTCTCTGCCGTCGTCGCCCCTTAAACCGGCGTGGTCTTCCTGTTGAGGGTGTTGGAGTTGCTCTCCCGCTCCCCCTTCAGCCGGTCCAATGTGCCCATCCCCCGCTCCCGGTCAGTAGTGGACGAGCTGAACGGCGGCGGCCCCGACCCCACCGAGTTGGGCATTGGTGCGTTGGCGTTGGACGCGTTGGACGGATTGTGGGACTTGAGGGAGGGCAGAGTGCCGCTCATCCCGCCGCCGCCCCCGCCGTCCTTGGGGAAGCAGTTGTGCAGCTGGTAGAGGGTGGCGCGGTCCACCGTCCCGTACATGGGCGGCAGGCCGCCGAGCTTGGGGTCGCGGGACAGCGTGTAGAGGGAGATGTCGCCGCCGGCGAGGGCGGTGTGGGAGCGGGAGTGGGGGTTGGGCAGGGTGGAGACGGAGATGGGGCCCTGGGAGAGCAGCGCCGACGGGGGGAGGCCGAAGTTCTTGCCGCCGCCGACCGGCGAGGGGTCCCGGGAACGCGACGGGTCGGTGGAACGGGACGAGGAGCGGGAGCGGCGGCGGAAGCGGTAGCTTGGCAGGCGCAGCATGGCGTGGGTGGTGCTCTTGAAAATGTCGGTACGCGAGCGGCAGCGGAGCTCCTTGTTCTTCTCGATGTAGATGTTGACGGCCAGGACGCCCACCATCTCCGCCATGATGAAGGACAGCCCGCCAAAGTAGAAGGACCAGCCGTAGGAGTACTGCCATTTCTTATCCTCGTCCTTCTTGGGGGAGATGTCGCCGAGGGCCGCCGAGATGTACACGATCACGCCGATGATGTTGCTGAGGCCTGAGACGGGGAAAAAAAAAAAATTCAACAGTCTCGTTGCCATAGAGACAGACTCATCGGCGTTCAGTGTTTGGAAGCAAGATGGCGGCGCGGCGCTACGTTTCCTCCTATATACGTACCCGTCTAACTCCAGGAAAAAAACATGTTTCCATGGCGACCAGACCCCGTACCCCCAACCCCATGTTGGCTTATGCATGTTTTTTTTCCCCATTATCGAGCAACGAAAGCATGAATTAAGTAACAAATATATACAGATATAATTTTGGGGGAAAAAAATGAAAAAAAAGTGAAACAATAAATGAAAAAAAAAAAAAAGAATAATTACAAGTTAAATGAGCGGTAATTACAAAACGGTACCTGCGGCCACGAACAGGATCCCGGCCCCCAGGATGATGTTTCTCTTGCTCTTGTAGAAGCGACTGGCGGCGATGCAGACCCCGCCCATCAGCAGCAGGATGGCGCTCAGGATCGGGAAGATGTTGGAAGCCCTGACCACCCCTGAGCGCCCACGAGGGGTTTGAATTAAAAAAATTAAAAAAAAAATTTAAATATACATATATAGTAATTATTTCAAATACTTATTCCATAATTTTTTCGTTTTTGTGATCACTTATTTTTAATTTAAAATTATTTATTAAAGTGATTTATAGGGTTTAGTTGTATATTAATCATCATGAAATACTTAATAATGTAAATAAAATATATGCAGATGTGTTCAGGAAAATAACATTTACACACACACACACACACACACACACGCATGCCCGCACGCACACATCCACGCATGCACACCCACACATAAATATAGACACACAAGTACTATCGACAAGTAATAAGAATATTATTTTGACTTATACACACACACATAAATATAGACACACAAATACTATCAACTAATATTAAATGATAACAATATTGACTCATACACACACATACACACACACACAAATACACACACATGTTCACATACAAACATTATCATGCATAGAAAGACAGACCAACACACACACACACAGATGGACACATGAAAAAATAGCAAAATGTAAAAATATTGATAATGGGAATCGTAATAACAATAAAAAAATATATAGTCACAGACACACACACACCATTGTATAGAAAGAGATCGACACACAAACACATTGACAAATAATACAAAAAAATTATAAAAAAATATAGAGACACACCACCACACACACAGACACAAACACATAGATAGACACATACAAACATTCATTGACACCCCCAAAAACACACTAACACATCCATACACAGAAACTCACACATACAGAGGCACAAACACTTGCATTTATAGAGACACACACACCCACACAAATATATAAAATAACACACACACACACACACACACACACACATACATAAACATACAAACATATAAAATAAAACACACACACAAACACACACACACACACACACACACACACACACACAGATCCAGATAACTAGGCCACGGGAGAGGAAATGCCACCTAAATGCCAACAAGATGCTGCATTCTAAGCAGAAAGGAGGCCTCACAAAGCAGCACAACACACACACACACACACACACACACACACACACACAAACACACACACACATACACGCATACACACACACACAAACACACGCACTGTTCATGTATGAAAATATCCTGTTTTTCTTCTGTGAGCTGGAGTGTGACAGGTGTGCGTTGGACTTACGGAGCACGTACTCTGCGCCATCATGGTCGAAATCGGCGTCCTCCGGGAAGTGATTGATCTGAGAGCACACCCCGCGCTTCACACCTGGGACACGACACGGCGCCATGTTACCAAGATGGCGACCGACGCGGCAACGCCGCCCACAAAACAACGCTGTTATGCTGTTGCGACACGTAATGTTAGCAGCCCATGCTCAGACGGAATAACCTTCACTAGGTCATGGCGTCGGATGAGCTTCCTGTTTTGGTTCAGTTCAACACACACATGCACGCACGCATGGACGAACACACACACACACACACACACATGGATGATGGATGGATGAAGAATCACAGATGGATGGAGGGATGGAGCATCTCTCTCTCGCTCTCTCTTGCCCTGTGTGGAAACAAATAGGCCAGGCGCTCACAAGAACTACCACTGGTACTATACTCTGTAGTACATGTACTGCAAATGACACTAGCACTGGTACTAGAACTGACACTAGTATTGATACTAAAACTAGTACTGACTGGAACTGACATGTGTACTGAACAGTACAGTGGTACGGTCACTAAAAATCACTAAATACGAGTGTTGAGATCAGGAGTGATACTGCAGACACTGGAACTGACACAAGTATTGATACTAGATCCGACACTAATACTGCTACTTGTACTGATACTACAACTGGGACTTGTACTGACTCTGGAGCTGACATGAGTACCGATACAAGAACTGACACTAGTATTGACTCAAGTAATGACACCAATAGTGATAATAGATAATAGAACTGACTCTAGTACCGATACTAGTACAGACACTAGTACTGATGCGAGAACTGAGACTACTATTGACACGAGTACTGACTGGTACTGACACTAGAACTGACACTAGTATACAAGTCCTGACAGAAAAACTTATGATAGAATGGACGCGAGTACTGACTCTAGTACTTAGATCTGACACTAGTACTGATACTCGTACTTAAAGTAGAATTGACACGGATTTATCCTGGAAAAGTTGTCAGACCTGATACTAGTGTTGATCTCCTTGTACAAGTAATAAGATAAAACCTCGAAACCTTGAAATACACCAATCTTAGCGCTGATACTGACGAGCGCTTCCTCCTTTCCTGCCGATTCCCAAAGCCGATCGACAACGTTGGCCCCCGGTTGCCCCGCCCCCTTCATATATGACCCCACCCCTGTCTGGCCTGGCCCCGCCCCCTTTCCTCTGTGGCCCCGCCCCCTGGGTTACCCTCCAGGCAGCAGATCCTCCAGAGGCCAGAGTGCGTCAGGGCCCCCGGGTCCTTCTTGTCCTTATTGTGGGGGTCATCCTGGGTGACGTTGGCCGTGCTGTTGCAGATCAGCGCCCGGGAGTAGAGCCAGTAGTCCGTCCCGATGGCCACCGTCATCAGGCCGAAGGCCGCGAAGGCCCCCACGGTGGTGAGGAGGATCTGGATCCCCTTCTCACACACCATGCCTGAGGGGAAGGAGGTAAGGGGCGTTAGCGCCAGCGCTAATACGATCAAAAACGACGACTTTTCCTTTTAAATTCAGTGTGTTTCGATCGTTCTAGGAGTTTGTACGGAAAAGAGGAGGAGGAGGAGTGAGGGAGGGGGTGATGAAGAGGAGGAGGAGGAAGAGTGTGAGGAAGAGGAGGAGTGTAAGAAAGCTGACAAGGTGGAAAAAGAGGAAGGTGCGGGTGGAGTGTCCTTGGAGGACGAGCAGGTTGACTCTGCTGACTGGACCGAAGAGGGAAGTGATGCGAAACACAACGGATCAGGATCTGCACACACACACACACACACACACACACACACACCTGATGGAGAGTTTCTGTCCTTCGACTCAATCTTGAAATCGTTCTGGTCCCGCCGGGTGAAGAAGGTGCGGCCCCTCCGGTCCGGACAGCATCCATCGACGGGGCTCGCCGCCGCCTCGTGCTCCGGCCACGCCCCCTCCCTTCCTCGCCGCCTCTCGTCTCGACCGCCCGCCGCTCAGTTTCCTCGCGTCTCCCAGGGGAAAGATGGCGGCAGCGAGGACGGCGATGGCAGTGGCGGGGCGACCGCTCTCTCTCTCTCACTCTTGCTCTCGGCCTCCGCAACCCAACGCTAGCAGGAAGACGTCCGGAGCTGGGCGCTCATGGCCGCCGCCTCCGCCGTCCACGAATCCGCTGGTGGCGAAAACAAAACAGGAAAAGATGCAGAGGCCTGTATTCATCAAATTCATGCATTCAGTTGTTCATTTATAGGCGTCGGAGCCTGTCCCGATTGTGATTGGTCGAGAGTGTGCCCCCTGGGCCGGCCACCAGCCAATCAGAGACATTCACCCATTCATGCATTAAAAACAACCATTCACATGCCACATATGAATACACACAACCTGTCACACGCCATATAGAATGCACGTGCACGTGTCATATAGAAATAGTAATTCACTCGCTCATTCACATTTCACATAGAAACATTCACTCTTTCACACATCTGATACGGACATATAATAATTCACTCATTCACACATCAAATAGGGAAATACATTAATTCACTCACTCATTCACACATCATACAGTCACATATAGAAATGTACAATCATTCACTCTCTCATTCATGTATCATATAGCGACGTACATGCAATCACTCATTCAGATGTCATTTAGAGACATTCGCTCTTTTATTTAAATGCCATTTAATGACACATTAAGCTACTCATTCATTCACAATCCATAAAGTGACTTACAATCTCTCACCCATTCAGTTATATGCAGATGACATCATCATTTTCAACAAAATCCACAGTTTAATTATGGCATTTTTTTCTGGCCCCAAAAAATAAAATAAGATAAAATAAAATGAAAATATTGCTGAAAAAAATTTAAAAAGCTACAAGAACTCACATGCCAACCGCCTGAAACCTCCGTCATTTTTTTTTTTTTTTTTTTTGCTCCAACTGCAACCCGATCGATCGATGAATCAATCATAATTGATCGGCTATTGTTACCCAGTCGAGACCAACCTCCCCCCCAACACTTTTATGGGCTGAAGACTTCCGGTGTGAACGGAAGGAGCGAGGGGTGGTGATGGGGGGAGGGGGGCGGCAACCCGACATGGTTACCATAGCAACATTGAATTCCAAAGTGTAGATCAGCATAGAGCGAGGGGATGCGGGGTAGCCGTGGCGATGGGGGGGGGGGGGGGGGGGTAAAATGAATGGGGGGGTCAATACAACGAGTGTTAAGAGACGGACAGACCGGTGCGCTAATGCTCCATCAATAGGTGTATGTGTGTGTTCAACCACTGCGACACATACACACACACACACACACACAGATGCAGGATGAAATAGAGACAGCAAAGCAAAGCAGAGTGTGTGTTTTCATGTTTAACTGTAATAAAAACAATAATAATAATAATAAAAAAAAAAATTCGAGCATGTGACAGAGCAGCTGGCATTATTTGATAGACATTATTTATCAGACATAATGCAGCGCGGGCGTGTGTGTGTGTGTGTGTGTGTGTGTGTGTGTGTGTGTGTTAATATTTGATGATACAATATGGCACCGCGATCAAAATAGGTTACATCCTGTTTGCATTGTGAGACTCCAGCATTAAAAGACAGAAGGAGGAGAAATGATGGCGAGGGGAGGGGGGGTCGTTTCCTCCTTGGTGCATGTGGGGATGAAGATTTGGAAAATGCAAAACAAGATGTAGCACATAAAATGGGACCCTTTAATTTGGAAATAATAATCTGCGTTAATCTGACACTGACAAAGAATTCATCTGTAAATTAACATTAAATTACATTATTATTACATCATAAATTAACATTAAATTACCTTAAAAAAAGGGGGGGGAATTGACCCCCCCCCCTCACGAAAAAAACAAGAATAAATTAGATGAACTGTAAATTGTCATTAAAAATACATGAGAGTCATGTCAGGGATTCTTAATCATCGCCGTGGCGATAATGCAGAACCTGAGAACAAAAGCGACGTCATTAAGAAAGAAATGATCGATTCCATATTGAATCTAGCAACAAATGATATAAAACCGAATGATTTATTTGACAATTAGTGATTTTTTTAATTAAGAAATGGCAGTAATTTGCATTCAATTGGCCGAGAGCGCGAGAAGAATTCTGGTGGGAGAGATTATAATCTGGTAATCTGCCTTTAAAACGTGGAGGGGAGAAGAGATGCAGGGGGGCTGACGGCACTGCTGTGCCTCTGCAGTGTGTGCGCGTGCGTGTCTGCGCGCGTATGCGTGTGTGTGTGTGTGTGTGTGTGTGTGTGTGTGTGTGTGTGTGTGTGTGCCGATGTTACCGAATCAGAGGGTTCACCTCGTCCCTCTCCGTTCTGCCTCGTTATTACATAAAATGTCAAACGACACCAACAAACACAGCGCGGCTTATTTATACGTTGTGTGTATGTGTGCGCATGTGTATGTGCACGCCTGTGTGTGTGTGTGTGTGTGTATATGACCTTCCAACCCTATCAACATACTGCCACTCCCTGAGGAAAATACATGTCTACAAGGGTTACACTTCCCGCAAAGCCTCCCGAAATGCAGCATATCCGTGTGTGTGTGCGTGTGCGTGCATGCACACATGCATGCACGTATATGCGTGCGTGTACGCGCTCTTTGACTCCATTATTTAATGAATGACCTTAACAATAACCTCCTGCGTTACTTCCCTCAGCAGAGCTCCCCTGCACCGCAGATCATAATTGCCATTTAATTATCTGTAATTTTTTTTCTTTCCCACCAAATAATTAAGAAAGAAGAGGAAAAAAAAGAAGAAGGAGGAGGAGGCGTGAAGGAAGAAGATGAGCAATAAAAATGAATAGGAAGCTTGGATGGTTGTGCACGTGACACCTGGTGTCTGTATGTGTGGCCCTGTGATTGACAGGTGGCTGGTCCAGGTTAAACCCCGCCTCCAACCACACACACAGTGTGGTTGGAGGCGGGGTTTAACGGTCGGCTAACAGTCGGCTCTCTCTGAGGCCTGACCAATCACAAAGTCCGATATGTGATCAATATCAGTATTGATCGATCTGCTGATATGGATGTAACGTCAGAGAGACGTCAAATCGGGCTACTGAGCCAATCATAGCTGACGTTGGGGCAAGAGGCGGGGTTTAATCTGAACGGATCACCTGTCAAACTGTCAATCGCAGGGTCGCCTGTCAATCACAAAGAGATATCCATTCATTCGTTCATTCGTTCGTTCACCCACAGACAATTTGGAGTCTTCAATGAACCTGCTGGCTTTTTTGAGAAAGATGGAAAATAGGAGAAAGACGGGGAACCTGGGGAGAACCCGGGCAGGAACACATGGAGAACCCAGGAGAACATGAGGAACCCGGGCAGGAGAACATATGGAGAACACACTGAGAACCCAGGGAGGTTCCACCAGAACATGGAGAACCCACCCAGTCAGAAAAAAAAAAAAAAAAACAGCCAACCAATCAGCATGTCCGTCTCTGATACGTTAATGATCGATTGGTAAAGTCCACAACGCCTATCAGCTGTGTGTCACTGACCCGTCTACGAGCCAATCAGAGAGGCCGTTGTTGGGACATCGACCCAAGGTGGTACTTGGGTCTGAAAAAAGGCAGGTGTTTGAAATACTAAAATATATGCATGTAATAATGTAATAACCGTGTAATAAACGTGACGGTTCATGGGTCGCACGCACACACACGTGTGTGCACCCCCACTCACACACATGCACAAAGCGTGACACGCCACAGGGTGTGAGTGTGTGTGTGATTGTGGATATTCAAACATTTGACTATAATTTCATTCTATTTTATGTTTAACTTTTTCAATATTCAGCAAAATATTTTCTAAAATTTATCTAAAAATATTGAAAAATGATTTTTGAATCATTTATCCAATTTTTTCCATTTCATATTAATTTTACCTGGATGTAATATTCCCAAGTTTTGTCCACTTATAATTTCACAGTTGGCTGCAATTTAATTTTGTTTGTTCAAGCTGATTGAGAGGGTGAATGGTCACATATCTATGTCTATATTAAAAAGTGTTTTTTTTATGTTTATAGAAAAGGTATAAATGAGCGAATGGTTAAATGATTCTTTTGCCTATATGAAAGGGTGAATGCTTGTATCTATCTGTATGACTGCGAGAGTCAATGTATATAACTATATGACGA
The DNA here is from genome assembly GCF_037954325.1 of Fistularia commersonii. Lineage (NCBI taxonomy): Eukaryota > Metazoa > Chordata > Actinopteri > Syngnathiformes > Fistulariidae > Fistularia > Fistularia commersonii. Next base: position 18,493,118 of record NC_141294.1, on the reverse strand, counting down.
ATATAACTGTATATGAATATAACTATATGACATTATAAGTGAATGGAAGTTGAATTTCTCTATATCACAGTGAATGAGAGGGTGAATGGCTGTATGTCTATATAGGATAAATGTATGAATGAGTGAATGGTTGTGTATCTAAATGATCAAAATAATGCTGAATTAGAGGGTGGGGGGGTTTATGTCTATATGTTTGTATATGAAAGAGTGAATGTACAGATATATGTGTATATCACTACATGACAAGTGAATGAGAGGATGAATGGTTGCATATATGATGTCTATATAAAAGGGAATTACTACTACAATAATAATACCAGCTATTATAGTTATTGTTGTTGGTGTTATTGTTTTGATGAATATATGCTTTAAATATCTGATTGGCTTCAGGCTTTTTATTATCACTTGCGAGATGATTTATGATTATATATTATTTCATCATTTGAACTTCAGCTGCTTTACTCTGTATTTGAAATTCTTTCTGTGTCGTTTTACACAAAAGGATGTTCATGATTTTACATGAATTTATAACGGTTTTTTTTCATGAAATACATTTCTGTAGCGATTAAATTATCATTTTTTCTCATGTATTGGGATTTTTCTGGCCGATTCATTGGTGATTGATGGACAGCGTCCACCACCATTTTAATGATCAATTTTTAAAGGAATTTGCTAAAAGAAATAAAACAAAAATTAAAAAAAGAGAAACTCCTGTATGGGAAACAAATCATGGATTATATAATTATACATATACATGTGTATAGAATTATGTGTTATTTTTTGGATATAAATGTATCTGTCTTATTTTATAAAAGATACACGCACACACACACACACACACACACACACACACACACACACACACACATATATATATACAGCATTAAAAAATTGGGGGGTTTATAAAAAGCGGGTAAAATTGTTATTGTATAGTAATTATACATATATATATATATTTATTTAATTATGCATATTTTTGGATGTAATTGTATTTATACTATTTAACAATACAAATACACATACACACATATATGTATATATATATATATATATATATATATACAGCATTAAAAAAAATTGGGGGATTTATAAAGAGCAGTTAAAATTGTAATTGTATTATAATTATATGTACATATATATATATGTATATAATTATGTATTATTTTTTGGATATAATTGTGCTTACACACACACATATATATGTATACAGCATTAAAAAAAACAAAATTAAAAAAACGGGGGGATTTATAAAGAGTGATTAAAATTGAGAACAGTGGGATGAGGAAGAAGAAAAGAAGAAGAAGAAGGAGATGAAGACGATGGCTGAGTGACAGCTGTGTTTATATCAGTATGAATATGTATATTTTTAAAAATAAGAAAGGTTAATTCGCCAGCTGCAAACTCATCTGCTGCCTATTAAAGACTCAACGGACAGGAAGTGACTTGAAGGCCGGCAAGAAATCAGCTGGAAAACACTCACATTTCCTGGGATCTGGGAAAATTCCAGACAACAAAACAAAAAAAAAAAAAAAAAGAATTTAAATACATAATAGAATACAGGAGATGGTTAAATAAAATATAAATGACAGGAAAATTGTAGAAATGGTTGATTAAAAAAAAAAATCACGTCAGGAATTTTTTCTAATTTTGTTTAAAAAAATGTGCAAAAAAAAATCTGAAACTAAACAAGAAAATGATGATAAATAAACATCTATTTGTCTAAAATAATAATATTAATAATAATAATAAAGCAACAACCAAAAAATGAGCTAATAATTTGCATCCAAAACTTTTTTCCCCCAAAGGGGCCACCAGATGTCATGAACACACACACACACACACACACACACACACTCACACACACACACACACTGTGATTGACAGGTTGACCCCTCCAAAGTTAAAATGAATTAACACGACTTTTCTTCTTGTGAATATCATCTATTGATCGCCGTTTTTGAGACAATTGATTCCGAGACGTCTCCATAAATCAGTGGGAAAAATCCATAACATTTATTCATGGATTATTGATTTGTGATTTGGATTATTAGTCCATTTGAAAACAATCCCTTGTCCATTGTGAAATCACAAATAAAAATAAAAATTGTGTGTCACTCGCAGATAATCAGGCGGTGTATCGATGACACTTCGGCTATCCATCGTCGTCTGATCTCCAGATCAATAATCAATCATTTTATCCGTCATTGATTTGATTAGATTCAAATTTTAGACTTTTTTTTTTAATTATTTTTTTTTTATTTTAAGGAAGTGCATCAGTAATTGATAAAGACATATTTATGGCACATCTAGAAATCGATACATATCGATTATCGGCGTGATTTTGAGATATTTTGAAATCATGTCCCTGCAGAGGTTGTTGCACTCCAGTGATTAGACGGGACCCGCGCTTCCGTGCGTGAGAGCAGCGGCGCAGACTGCGGTGCATTTCATTAACCGGAGCCGCCGCGGCCACGCACGCCGAGCCTGCAGAGGCTGGGGGGGCGCACACACACACACACACACACACACACACACACACACACACACACACACAGATAGACACACACACACACACCAGCTCACCCCTGAAACGTCCATTTGGCTCTACGAACACACGATTTTTTTTTTTTTTTTTTCCCCCACGTCTCGCTTCTTGTTGTGATTATTACGGGATGGATTCGTGCGCGGTGGACGTCGCCGGTCGCGCGCACGCGCAGTGTAAGGACTCAAGAATCCCATCAATATTAATAATAATCATCATAATGATAATGATAATAATAAATGAAGACGGGATGAGAGAAGTCCGGGTTCCGTCTGCAGGTCAGGCGTGACACGAACCGGCCACGACGTGCGTGGATACGTGCGTGTGACACTGGGGGGGGGGCTGCATGCGTGCGCGCGTGTTTAGAAAAACAGCTTTAAAAGGGGGAGGAAATAAACAAAAAGATGAAAATAATAGAAAGTGTGTGTGTGGATGTGGATGAGGGGGTTGAGACGCGGGCGCGTGCACGCGGTGAAGGAACGCGGATGGGGGGGGGTCGCCGGTTCTCTTACCTGCAGCCGCTTCTTCCTCCTCCTCCTCTTCTTCTTCTTCTTCTTCTTCTTCTTCTTCTCTTTTTTTTATTTATTTCGCTGATTCGCAGCGCGTCGCTCTTATTTTACCCGGAGAGAAGGACATGGAGGGAAGAAGAGAGAGAGAGAGAGAGAGAGAAAGAGAGAGAGAAAGAGAGAGAGAGAGAGGGGGAGGAGGAGGAGGAGTAGGAGGAAGAGGAAGAGGAGGAGGGGGTAAAAAAAAACGGGTCTATCCAGGCGAGAGGGGGAGGAAAAAAAAGGTGGATAAACGATTCGAAATGCTGAGAATCGATA
>NC_141294.1:18439752-18484752 GCF_037954325.1 Fistularia commersonii | reverse complement strand
ATGTCTTGCAGATTGATGGTCAGTTTTTTCATGTGTCGCCTCGTTGTTTTGCGATGCAAAAAGACGGATCGGGCGACAGGCGACCTTCGGTTTCAAGGTCATCGCAATTGAGGTTACATTAAAATCAACAAACAAACAAAAAAACATGTGTAGTGTCATTTATACAATAACTTTCATTCAGCAGTTCATCATCATCCTGTTCACCGGTTTGGTGAGAGCCAATCACAGCTGACTTTGGGGCGAGGGGTGGGGCTTAACCCGGATGGGTCACCTGTCAATCACAGGTTCAGCTGTCAATCATCCAAGTGTTCACCCTTCCCTTATGGATAATCTAGAGTTTTCAGAGGATCTGCTAACTGTTTTTTCGGAGCTTGTGGAAGGAAGCCGAAGAATGTGGAGGGAACCCAGGCAGGAGAACCCAGAGAACCCGAAGATCAGTTTTATTTACTTCGGGTCGGATTCCTGCATCTTTTCATCCTTTCACTTTTTCATGTGTGTAAAAAAAAAAAAAAAAAAAACAAACCGGATGTTTTCTTAAATCCTGCTCGGACAGTGAACAATTGAATGCAAGGTTTCTGTTTGAAAAAAAAACAATCTGCTGTGTTGAAACCCTGAAGTCGTCCGAAGCCGCCATGATAAAAATGTCTTTGTCGCCTGAAAGGTGCGGCGGCGGCGGCAGCGGCGTGGGGGCGGGGCTTAAGCGACGTGCTGATATTTAACGGCGTCAGCTGTGACACAGACAAACAAACAAATTCTCGAGAGCTGCTACGGTTTGAGAGAACTTTCTGCTAAAGTCAAAAAATAATATCAATTAATTTAATTGATTATGTAATTAAGCTAGCTAGGTCATAATACTGTAATAAAGTAATAACATAAAAATAATACAGTATTAATAATAATACAAATAATACAAAAACACCCTCTGTCTGAATCTAACTGAAATAAAATTATTTAATTAAAGAAACAACGACTTAATTACATTATAATAAAGATGTGATAACACTATGAAAGGAAAGCCGGCTCCTTGTCTAAATATTATAATTCATTTTAAAAATAAAAGTTACATGAATGTGAGTGAGTTTCAATATAATGATTTAATGAGAATAAACTACAAATATGGTGGACATTTTAATGTTACTCTCAAAATTGAATCGATTGTTAAATTGTTTTGATGTTTCATGGACACTTTTCTTTCATACATAAAATGAAAAAAAATATTTTAAAAATTCTGCAACAGAAACAGGAAGTGAAGCTTCGCATTCCAGCTTGTAGTTTTGTTTTTTAAAAAATAGAAGCGTCACGAAGCAGGAAGAACATCTGGCCACCGGGGGGCATCAGAGCGCCGCGTCAGGAGCCGGAAAAAGAAGAAGAAAAATAAAATAAAAAGGTTCATTCATAATTTACAGCGGCCGCGAAACAGCGTCCCTCAATGGCAATCCTTTGTATCTACAAGTTAAAAATGTCAACCTTCAGGAAATATATTTAACCATTTAATGTTTACGAATGAGTCACGTCCAGGATTTGTCATTATTATTATTATTATTATTATCATTGATAATGATAATATTATAAGCATTATCATTTAATTACTATTGTGATCTAATATTTTACCAATTATTTTAATGTGTAAAATATGACATGACTGTGCGTCTGCAGAAACCAGTTGTGATAATCCTTGTCTATTTATCTATTTCTTAAAAAGAGAATTAATTCATTCGTAATGATTATTGCTCTGACGGGCTCATCAGGTATTCATTTGCACCTTTTTTTCATCCCTAATTCATGGGCAAGGAGGGAAGTATTTTTCTGTTTGTTTTTTTTTAATAGGCTCTTTATTATTAAAAAAATGTCTTGTATATTAGATAAAATATATGTATATATATACATATACATATGTATAGCAGACAGTAGAGTCTAGATAAATATGTAAATCTGCAGGCTGAAGCGAAGGGAGCGCGGCGTGGGGGAAATTAAAAAATTAAAAACAGCCTTGGCGAGGACGTTAAAGGGTTAACGGCGTCGACGGCGACGTCAACATAATCCCCTTTTTTTTTTTTTTTTTTTTTTTTTTTTTTTAAATCGACCTGCGCGGTCTCGCGTCGAGATGGCCGGAGATCCCGGTCAAAAAAACAAAACAAAAAAAAAAACAAAAAAAACTGCGCCCTGCCTCCCGCCTCACCCCACCACCCCCTTCCTGTAAAAAGAGTCTGGTTGACCTTTGACCCCAAGCAGGGGTCCCCCTAGCAGGGGGAAGCGCTCATGTGCATGTGCGCGTGATAATGCGGTGGCGGAACCGGCGAAGGGGGCGTGACCATGGGGAGGGCCTGGCCCTGCGGATGTGGGGGGTGGGACCTGGGCAGGCTGTGGGCGGAGGGGTACCCCGGCGACGGCGGGGGGTTCGGGTAGCTCCCGGCGGAGGAGGATCCCGAGGGGGGGCTGCCGGGGGCGCCGGGTTGCACGCCGCTCTTGACGGGGGCGGCGGCGGAGGTCTGGGTGAGCTGGATGGAGATGTCGCTGGAGGCGTCGGAGGGGGCGCGGCCACGCTTTGGCGGCGGCCAGGACGACTCCGGGTGGAGGAACTGGCCGCTGTAGTCGCTGCTCTCGGACAGGCGGGGGCGGTAGAGGGCCGGGTGGGGGCGGTACATCTCCTCCTCGGCGTAGCGCTTCATGAACAGGTAGACGGACATGACGCCCGCCCCCTGGGACGTGGACGACAAGAGGACAGGAAGTCAGAGGCGATGGGCGGGCGGGGATGAGTGACGGCCCGAATTTCACTTTTAAAAAGTAGCCATAAACGTGTAATTAACTTGTAATAATGTGTAATTAAGGCGTAATTAACATGTATTAATGAGTAATAATGTATATTAAAGGTTATTACAACTGGCTATCGAATTTGAAATTGAAAAAAGTGAAAGACTTCCTGTTTTTCTTCTTGTTTGACCGGTTAACTTAACTTGTTATTGTATACACCGTGGTGTACGGGAGGGGAAACGGCGCCCAGGCGGCAATGATGGCGGGATGGGGGGGATGAGGGAGGGGCGAATTGGCGTCGTGAGGAGGAAGAGGAAGGTGGGACGGGGCGAGCGACGCCGGTGGAGATGACGTGAATTTACCGGGGGGGGATGGAGATGAGGAGGGCCCCGTGCTATGCTAAAAGCTTGCAGCCATGGTGACCAGGATGAGGATGAAGATACTCGAATGAGACACACACACACACACACACACACACACGCCACAGGACTCAGACGTACTTTGTCCACGGCCTGATACATCGTCATGGCGATGTGCCACTGACCTCTTTGAGCAGGAAGGAGGAGGCGGCGAAGGCGAAGGACCAGCCGTAGTGGTAGTTGAAGAACTGCTCGGGCTCCCGGGGACGGTTCATCACCTCGTCGTTGATGCTGGAGATGTAGAGGACCAGGCCGACCACCAGGCTCAGGCCTGACGTCCACCGGGGGGAGACAGAGAGGTAGAGTTAGTCACTGACCGACTAACTAACAACGCGCTGACCTACTAAAACGACAACGTAAACTAACTTACTAACTTAGTGAGCGAGTGAGTGACTTACTGATTGACTAATAGCCTGAACAACAAAATGACAATGAAAGCCAACCAACCATCTATCTAACTAACTAACTAACAAGTCACTTAATGAATGACTGAGTCACTGACTTACGTACTGACTTAAGTAAGTAACAATGGACCAACCTACTCACTGTCTATGTAAACTAACTAACTCACTGACTGATAGAAGTACTGCTTGGGCTCCTGGGGACGATTCATCACCTTGTCATAGATGCTGGAGATGTAGAGGTAAGACAAATGACTATGGAAACTAACAAACCATCTAACAAATTAACTAACTAATTGAATGACTGAAGTGACTAGCAATGGAATCAACTACTCGATGAATACTAACTAACTAACTAACTAACTAACTAACTAACTAACTAACTAACCAACTAACTAACTAACTAACTAACTAACTAACTAACTAACTAACTAACCTATTGACTCGTTAAGTAACTGACAATGGAGTAATGACTATGGGAAGTAAACAACCATCTAACAAATTACCTTACTAATTGAATGACTGAAGTGACCAACAATTGAATCAACTAACTAACTAACTAACTAACTAACTAACTAACTAACTAACTAACTAACTAAGTTAACTGTCAAAGTTAACAGGTCAAAGCGTGTCCTTTCAGAATAGGAGCAGACGTTCCCGTGCACCATTCGCGACGCTCCTCGGGGGGAAACGCGTGCCCGGGACGCCACAGACAGCGACCAATCACAGCTCAGAGAAGAGTGGTGGGCGGTGCTATTTTTAGTCATGGCTGCAAAATTGAAAGCCAGCCGCGGGACAGCAGCGGGGGGGCAGGACCCCTGGGGGCCAAACAGGATGTGACGGCTCTGAGACGCCCGGCATGGAATCTGACACTGGAACGACAGCAGATGGACACGAGACACGTGTGTGTTTGGCGGACATACATGCATAATGAATAGGCATGTGTGTGTGTGTGTGTGTGTGAGTGTGTGTGTATGTGTGTGTTAAAAAAGTAGAGCCATGAAGTCTCGGTTTTCCTTTTTACCTTTCAGGATCAACATAAAGCTACAATGATGATGGTCTACACAACACACACACACTCACACACACACACACACACACGATGGACATCCATACATTCACCTTCTCATTCATATATTCGGACAATTTAGAGTTCTCAAGGAACCTGCTGACTGATTTTGGACTAAAGGAGGAGCATGGAGAACATGGAGGGAACCCAAGGTGGAGAACATCTTGAGAACCCAGGGAGGGGAAGAACATGGAGAACGTGTACTAGTGTAGAACCACCAATGCCGTCTCAGAAACTGGGACCTCGATTTCCAAGACCGGGTCCGACCTTCACCTATTTCCCACATCAGGAGGAAAAACGCTATGACAGCAAGGTCACCATGACGGCGCGATGCTACAGCACCTGTGCGCAGCACTTCGCCGGTGTCCTTTCGAAATAAAAGCACTGAGAACCAACCGGTAGTGACAGTGTGTGTATGCACGTGTGTGTGTGTGTGTGTGTCAGTGCCCCCCTCCCCCTCCAGTTATGTAACAGTCATTATTGCGCGGCGGGTGTGCAGATGCCGACCGCCGCAGCGCTGCGTCTTCCTCAGGATGAGCAGAGGTTTAGCGCCCCCTGCTGCCCGGGGAGGGGTACTGCAGGGCCCTCCACCACCTCCTCTGGCCAAAATTGATTTAATTATTACTTTTCTATAATTATTATATATCATATAATAGAATTAGTACAATTATGAATATAAAATTTATATATTTTTTATAATTTTACTGATTTCTGCCTTTATTTAATAATTTAAAAAAAACATTTCCATGAAAAAAATCTGGTCAAGATCATCAATTTATTGATTGATTTGGTCATTCATACTAAATTAATAATCTAATGAAACCAAACAAAGGATCCTTTGGAATTTTCTTTAGTTAAGAATTTCCAAACGACAAACAGGAAGTAGATTGTCATTGATTAATAAAAAAAAAATAAATAAAAACAAATCTATAAATCTATTAGTTATTAATTGATACTGGGGAAGAAAAAAAATGAAATAAATGAGTTAATAATGATCGTTATTTCATGTCCCATTCAAAAATAAAAACATTTTCTTTTTGTTTTTTTGTTTTTTTGGTTAATTTTACTTCTGTTTATTAAAGAAAAAAAAGACAATTTTATTTGTGCAAAAACAGCAAAGAAAAAATTAAAAAGATGTGTGACCGAGGAGGGGGAGGGGTGGTGGTGATTGACAGGTCCAACCTGAGAGGATGAAGAAGATCCCGGAGACGAAGGCCAGGATGGTCCTCTGGGGCTGGATGTGTCCGATGTTGCTGATGACGAAGGCGGTGAATACGAAGAGCAGCGACACCATGGGGAAGGGCGTGGCCGTCCGCACCATCTCTGCGGGGGGGGCGGGGCAGGGGGCGGAGTTAAGAGGTGGGAAATGACCTTCACGATCGGTCGCTATCTGACACCGTCAGATGTTAGCATCTGGTTTTAAGCTCAAGCTAAAACCTTCCAGGAATTTCAGCAGTTGACCAACCAGCCTACTAGCAGTCAATTAGCCAACTGACTGCCCACATCGGTGACGGACTGTGTGACTAGCACAGTAACTAGCTGTCCGACCTACTGAGTGACTGACCAACTAACTGAATACCCAAGTGGAGGACTGACTTTCTAGCTGCAAATTGCCTGCTAAGTAACTAACTAGCTGGCTGATTGAATGACTCAGCAACTGGTTGACTGACTAATTTACGGACAAACTGATAGCTAGCTAACTAGGTAACCGACTGTCAGGAAGTTTCCCATGTTCCGCTGGCTTTCCTCAAAGAGCGTAGCGTCCGATCTGGAGTCCGATACTCACTCAGGATGTTGGCGGTGTTCTCCGTGGTGATCTCGATGTCAGGCTCCGTGAAGTACTCGGACGCCACGCACCTCCCGTTCTCGGCGCCTGATTGGACAGTGAGGCAGGAGACAGGAAGTCATATCAAAATAAGATGATACTTTAAATGGACATTTGGCGGCGGCTGGTGCCGTCTTTGGTGTCCCTGAGACATCTTCTGTGTTTCTGGAGCCAATCAGAGCAGTGCTAGGGGTGAGAGGCGGGGCTTAACCGGGTCCGGTCGCCAGTCAATCACAGGGCCAAGAAGGAGATGCTCAGGAATAATTAGCATTTTTATGATTTCAAAAATGCTAATTACTGTTACAGTGATTGTTATGGTTCTTGTTGCGGTTGATATTTATATAAATACATTTATTACATTTGTTGTTGTTGCTGTTGTTGCTGTCACAATATTTGCTGTGGTTCTTATTGGAATTGTTGCTCATGTATTTATTGTTGTTTTGCTGTTGTTTTATTTTATTTGTTGGATGTATTGTTATTGTTTCTGTTTTTATATGTGTTTCATTTATTGTTGGCATTGTTGGCATTGCATAATTGTTGTTGTGGCTGTAACCACATTTGTTACTGTTGTTCTCATAACCATAGTTTTTGTTATTGGGGATTTTGGCGATTGTTGTTAGTTTGTTGCTACTACATATTATTATATCTGTTGTTGCAGCTGTTTTTTGGTTGTATTATTGTTGTGTTCTTGTCGTATAACTGCATTTGTCGCTGTTAAGTTTTATCTATTATTGGTCTCTATGTCATTGTAATAACTGCTGTTGTCATTGTTACTGTTTTTGTTGTTGTATCTATTGTTGTTGTTGTGACTGTTCTGCACATCTTGTATCTATTGTTGCTTCTCTTATCTTTTTAGAGTTATTATTGTTTCATTTATTACAGTTGTTATTTTTCTTGCCATTTTTCTTGTCATTGCCTTTGTTGATGTTGTTGTAGCTGTTGTTATTTTATTTGTAACTACAGTTGCTGCCATTGTAAATGCCATTGTGACTGTTGTTTATCGTGATTACTGTTGTTTTTGTTACTGCATTTGTTGTTGTACTTTTCCGTGTGTCTTATTTGTTATAGAAATTTCTGCATATTACTGTTATTGTCATTGTAGCTGTTGCTACTGTTGTTCCTGTTGCCATATTTGTTGTTGTTATTAAATCTACTGTTATTTGTGGTGTTGTCGTTGCTGTTGGTCTTATTGCTATTTTTGTCATCACTGTTGCAATTCCGTGAATAAGGTTGTTGTATATATTGCTGTTGCTGTCTTCTAACTGTACTTGTAGCTGTTGTTGTTCTCTTTGTTGTTGTAACTTCCACTATTCTATTAATTATTGATGTTGTCACTGTACTCACTGTTGTTATGGTTACTGTTATTTGTTGTTGTATTTTTTGGTGTTGTAGTTCTCTTTGTTGTGTCTGTAGTTTCTTTTTTTAACAGTGTTGTTTTCATTATTATCATTGCTGTTCTTATTCTTACTGGATCTGTTGTTGTATTTAGTATTGTTGCCACTGCCCTCGTATTGAATTTGTCGCTGTAGTTTTGATGTTGTGACTGTTACGATTTTATTTATTTATTATTGTATCTTTGGTTTTAGTTGGTAGATATATAACTGTTGTTTTTGTTTTAGCTGTTATTTGTGCCTGTGCTGTCAGTGTTGCTGACGTTGTCGTTAGCTTGTGATTGTTGATACTGTCTTTTTTGTTGTATTTATTGGTGTTATAGTGGCTGTAAGAATTTGATGTGTAATAAGCGTTGTTGTCATGGTAATTACTGATATTGTAACTGCATTTTTTGTTTCTTCCCACTCTTGTTGTTATTGGTGGTGTGGTAGTAGCTATTTTTATTACATGTTCATTTATTTTTGTTGTTGTTGCCATTGTAATTTGCGATAGGTGTTGTTGCTAATTTTATTGATTTTTTTTTATTGTTGTTGTTGCACCTGCTGTAACCATTGTTGGATTTTCTCTTGTGATTCTTGTTGCTGTGGTTGTCATAATGGTTGTTGCATTTGCAGTTTATGTCACCACCCTATAATCCTATTGGCTATTGTTAATGTATTTGTGGTTGTATTTATTTATGTTGCTGTGGCTAAAAAAATCTATTTGAAATTGTCGTCTTTGTCATGGTAATCACTGTTGTTGTTGTTACATAATTTTTGTCCTCATTGTCTTTGCTAATGCTGTTGTTGCCACTTTTGTTAGTGTTATTGCAGCTGTTGTTGTTACCAGTGTTGTTGTGGCAGTTATGTTTGTTGTTGTGCTGCTACTCTTTCATTTTTTATTGGTGTTGGCGCTATTCTAATTGCTGTTGTTCTTCTTGTTGCCATTGTTGTTAGTGTTATTGCTGTTTTTGTGATCATTGTGGCAGCCACTAGAGATGTTGTTGAATTACGTCTTTTTGTTATTCTTGTTGTTGCTGCCCTATACTTGTACCTGTCCCTTTTGCTTGTTGTAATGACTTGTTATTGTGGCTCAAAAAATGCCATTTGTAATTAGTGCTGTTGTTATGTAATTACTGATGGCATTATTGTTAACTGCATTTGCGTTTTTCTTTCTTGTTGGTGTATAAATTCCATATATTATTTCTGTTGCTATTGTTCCCATTGCCATATTTTGTTATTGTAATTGCCTTTGCTAGCAAGCGTTGTTATTCTCATTGTTGCACCTGCGGTAAATGTGGCTGAATTTCCTCGTTATTCTTGTTGTGCTTGTTGCATTTACGGTTGTTGTCGCCACCCTGTAACTGTATTTGTCACTGCTGCTGTTATTAATGTGTTTGTTGTTATATTTATTGGTATTGTTGTGGGAGAAAAAAAAATCTATTTGAAATTGGTGTTGTTGTCATGGTAACCACGGTTGTTGTTGTTACAGTATTTCTTATTAATGTTACTGCTGTTAATGTTGCTACCATTGTTCACAGTTATTTTGCTTGTTGTGTCTGTTACAATTATATTATCATTATTATTAATATTGATAACATTATAGCCTTATTGCTGTTTTTGTTATCATTGTTGCAGATGGTATCATTGTTGAATTTTGCCTTGTATTCTTATTGTTGCTGCCCTGTACTTGTATTTGTTGTCATTGCTTGTCGTTGTACTGACTGTTGTCATTGTGGCTGTAAAATTTGTAGTTGGTGTTGTTGCCATGGTAATTACTGCCGTTGTTATTGTAACTACATTTGTTGTTGCATTTGTTGTTGTCCTTCGAGAGACAACACCGCTTTAGCCGCTGTAGCGGTTACTGCATTTGTTACCGTTGTTTTCGCCGCCATATTCGTTGTTGTTCATGTCCTTGCTAATAGTGTTGTTGCCACTGTTGTTGGTGTTGTTGTGTATGTTACCATTTCATTTATTATTGCTGTTGCTACCATTACAGTTTCAGTTGTTGTTCTTATTACCACATTTGCTGTTGTTTTGTTCACTGTTGCTGATATCATTGCTGTTGTTGCGGTCCCTTCCTACCGGCCACGAAGCAGACCCTCCACAGGCCCGAATGCAGCGCCATCTTCACCTCCATGCTCTGGTTCTGCTGCAGGATGACACCCTCCACCATGATCAGCCAGTAGTCCGTCGACACGGCGACGCCCACCAGCAGCAGCCCGCAGGCGCCGAACACCGTGGACAGGATGGTCAGCGCGCGGCTGCTGCACGAACTCATCTGCGGACGCAGATCACATTATATATCTTTAAAAACAGCATGAATTATTATCATTATATACATCCAAAATGTGTGTGTAAATGTCATAGGTCCCTTGGGGGTAGATTCACACACACCCTCACCTATTACATGTTAATAAGACATGGATAACCACTCATAACACACTTTGTATTTGGATTGTTTCTTTTTCAAATCCATGCCTGCCGGATCTTATTTATTTCTTCTTCTTTTCTGTTTTGGGCAGAGACAGGTTGGAAGGGCATGCAGTTAATAACTGTGTTAAATGTGGTTATTAATGTGTTATAACCTAACAACAAACCGGATTATTGGGTTAATTGCTGTTATTAGCTGCCTTTAGCACATAATAAAGTTAACAAAGCCTAACACATACATACACACACACAAACATACAGGCGTGGGGCCGAAAATAAAGTCAAATAAAACGAAAAAAATGTTCCTGAATCAGTGTCACATTCCCTTCAACCAATCCCGTTAAAGGTCGGAGAGAAGATGCCGCAGCCTCTGCAGCCGGGTGACAACTTCAGACAGGGGGTTGATCGTAACACACACACACACACACACACACACACACACACACACAGGAAGGGAATGTGTGTGTCTGTATGTGTGACTCACAAACATGGGCACACACAAGTTGTGTGTGTTTGCGTGTGTGTGTGTGTGAGTCACACATGTGCACGCACACACACACACACACACACACACACACACACACACACACGGAAACCCCCAGCCCGAGCCGCCTGTCTGTTTGTGTTTGTGCATTTTTGTGTGCGCGCGTTAAAACAAAACAAACATCAACAAAAAACCCCTTTTCCAAACCTTCACTTTTTACAGCGGGGACGATCTTTCAAGCTTCCGTTATATTTTAAAATGCACGCCTTTCTCTTTATTTATTCATTACATTGTATTTTTTATTTTTTATTTGAATGATTTATTACAATGTTTATTTTCTCTCCGCAGAGGATTTCCTCCGGGACTCATTAAGTTCTTGCTCTTTTTTAAGGGTCGGTGACCTCCAGAACTCGATGGAGACGTCGCCTGGAGCGGGGACGGAAGGAAATAAAGAAAACGGCCTCATTAAAGTTAAAAATAAATGTACACATTGGCGGGGTTAAGAAAATACACACTTTCCTTTCAATTAAAAAAGAAAAGTTCCATCAAACATTTGATTCTCAAAACGGCGGGAATAAGAACGAGCCCGTGAAAAAGTCCTGAAAGTCACTGAGGGGGAAATAAAAAAGTTCCAGTGATTTTGATAAACGCTTTTTTAAACATTTTGCACCATATTAAGAAAACTGCGAACAGATGTTCCACAACATTTAGTAAACCTGTTGGGAACTTTTTCCAACATGTGTACTCAACCTGCCAAGAACTTTTAAACATGTTCGATGAACCTGTTAAAGCCTTCTTGCATCGCATTTAGTAAACGTGCAAAGAACCTTTTTACATATTTAAGTAAATGTGTAAAGAACTTTTTAACGTGTTCAGTAAATATATAAAGAACTTTTTAACGTGTTTATTAAACATGTGAAGAACTTTTTGCATCGTATTTAGTAAACGTGAAAAGAACCTTTAACATGTTTGGTAAACATGTAAAGAACCTTTTAACGTGTTTAGTAAACGTATATAGAACTTTTTAATGTGCTTAGTAAATATGTAAAGCACTTTTTGTATCGCATTGAGTAAACAGGAAAAGAACTTTTTAACATGTTTAAGTAAACGTGCAAAGAACTTTTTAACATGTTTACTAAACGTGTAAAGAACCTTTTGCATTGCGTTTAGTAAACGTGTACAGAACCTATAAACATGTTTAAGTAAACGTGTAAAGAACTTTTTAACGTGTTTGGTAAATGTGAAAAGAACCTTTTAACATGTTTGGTAAGTAAACGTGTAAAGAACTTTTTGCATCGTGTTTAGTAAACGTTAAAATAACTTTTTAATATGTTTGGTAAACGTGAAAAGAACCTTTTAACATGTTTAGTACACGTGTAAAGAACTTTTTGCATCGTGTTTGGTAAACGAGAAAAGAACTTTTTAACGTGTTTGGTAAATGTGAAAAGAACTTTTTAACATGTTTAGTAAACATGTAAAGAACCTTTTAACATGTTTGGTAAAGCTGTCAGGGACTTTTAACAGCATGTTTAGCAAAGCTATTGGGAACTTTTTCGGCATGCTGAGCAAAATTATAAAGCGTTTTTTAACGTGTTTAGTAAATCGGTTATGAACTTTATACAGCGTGTTTCGTAAACGTGTAAAGAACTTTTTCTTACATGTTGCGAAGCAATGTTGAGTAAACTTCTGATGAGTCTATTACACTTTGTCCACCGCATTTAGTAAACATGGAAAGAACGTTTTAATATGTTTACTTTTGCGTCACGCTTCAAAAACATGTAAAAGAACTGTTTCCATGTGCGTAGTAAACATGCTATAGACATTTAAAATTAACTAGTAAAAACTTTTTGCTCCGTGAACCCTGTTACTAACATTTTGCAGATTTTCCAAAACCTCAAACAAACTTTTCACAGCATGTTTAGTAAACTTGTAAGGAACTTTTAAACATGTTAATTAAAAATGCATTCAATAAATAAATTCAATAAAAATACGAATAACAACAAGGAAGAAAAGAAGTGACCTGCATTGGAGTCTCAAAAAAAAAAGGTAAATAAGTAAGTAAATGAATGTTTGTGATAAATATTGTTGCATTCAAGGACGCCAACGCTGCTCGGGAGAAAGCGACGTCCACGATGGGAACTCGATGGAGGCGACTTCACCTGCAGTCCTGGAATGCACCAGAGGAGGGACGCAGACTGCAGCTGCCTCAGCAAGTTGTGTGTGTGTGTGTGTGTGTGTGTGTGTGTGTGTGTGTGTGTGTGTGTGTATTTATTTTCCGCCAATAACTGCTGCAATTAGCTGTGTAATTTCCCCTGGTTTGTGTTGCCGCGCCTACGATGTGTGTGTGTGTGTGTGTGTGGGGGGGTTCTTGCCGCAGGGTTTTTTGTTTAATTTCCATTTTTCACACACTGATAAACTGCTCTGATGAGGTTTAAAGTGACGAAAAAGAACGAGAGGAGATGGCAGGTATTATCCACACACTTGCTTGGAATGAAAACAAAACAAAACAAAACGAATAAAATAAAATAAATAAAACAAAAAAAAAAAACAGAATAAAACAAAATAAAATAAAATAAAATAAAATAAAATAAAATAAAGGCGTCTGAATGGCGCAGGTATTAGTGCTTCTGCCTCATGTTAAGAAGGTCTCTGGTTCTTAGACGCTTCATTGGAGACCTTAAATAGTCCAGAATAAGATAAAATAAAATAAAAAGAAATAAAACTCAGCTGAAGCAACCCCAAAACCCCAAGAAAAGGATGAATAGTATAGATAATCAATGAGTGAATATGCAGTAAAATAGAATAAGATTGAATAAAATAAAGTAAAAGAAAAACATTAATTCACCCTCTCATTCACATGCCCTATACAGACCATACAACCAGACAGTAATAAACATTATAATAAAAATAACAACAACAAAAACAATAATAATAATGGTTATAATCAAGTAATTAAAGAAAAAAAAAACAACATAAAATTTAATGGTACTAAAATGGAAAATACAACACGAAAGAAAAGTCAAAAATTGAAAAATCAGTAGAAAAAATCCTTCAGAGTTGCTGGGAATGAACTGGTGTGAAGATCGGGAAGATAGAATTTAAGAGACGGAGGAAAGGAGGCAAATTCCTCAATAGACGGAGGAGAAGATGGCGCCACTCGTGGACGGCGGCAGGGGTCGGAGATAGAAGGCCAGATTAGCGACAAGGATCCGACACCCCGCCGGGCGGGAGTGATGAGCCGGAACCGACAAAAGGCCCGAAACAACGCAAGCTGAGAGACGGGGCAACCTGAGGAAATGACACTGACACTTGCCGAGATTAGAAAGAGATAAGATCTGCAACGCAGGAAGGGATCGGTGTCTCGACTGAACGGCCAAATTACATCAAGGCATTTTCAAGACAATCTCCCAGGGAAGAGAAATTACAAACAAACAAAAAAAAAAAAAAAAAAAAAAAAAAATCAATTAAATGTTTAAAACAATCTGGAAATAATCCATGAGGGATTAAGTAAATATTTAAAAATGACATAAAATCCAAACATCATCAAGGCACTGTTGCAGTAATCTGCCAGGGATTAGCTAAGAAAAATGACCAAAAAAACAGGGAAAAAAAACAAAAAATACATGAAATAATATGGATATAATCCATGAAGGATCAAGTAAAATATCACTGAAAAATCGCTGGTATAAAAAAATTAAATACATCCAAACATTATCAAGGCACTGTCGCAGTAATCTGCCAGGGATTAGCTAAGAAAAATGACCAAAAAACAAGGAAATAAAGCAAAAAGTTCTTGAAATAAAATGGAAACAATCCATGAAGGATTAAGTTAATATCACTGAAAAATGGCATAAAAAATTAAATACATCCAAACAACATCAGGGCACTATTGTGATAATCTGCCTGGGATTAAGTAAGAAAAATGACAAAACAAAAAACAAAGGATACTTGAAATTATCTGGAAATAATCCATGAGGGATTTGGTAAATATAATTTTAAATTGCTTGAAAATGAAAAAAGAATACTTTAAATAATCTGAAGATAATCTGTGAGGGGCAAATTAAATTTCAAGGAGAAGTTAGGATAGTCAGGAAACACTTTAAATAATCTGCCAGGCATGAAGTTAGGAAAAATTACAACAAAAAAAAAAATCAAGGACTACTTGAAATTATCTGGTAATAAAGAATCCATGCAGTTTTATGCAAAAATTAGGAAGCATTTTGAATAATCTGACAATAATGTGCAAGAAGTGAAGTAAATATCACTGAAAATTGCATAAAAATCAAGAAATACTTGAAATAATCTGGAAGCAATCTGGAAGGGATTATGTAAACATAATATAAACACAACAAAAATAAAGGAATGCCTGATATAATCTCAGGTAATATCATCAAAGGAACAAGAAATGCCTGAAATAATCTGGAAATAATTTGTGAGCGATTAAGTAAATGGTAATTTAAATATCAAGAAAAAAACAGGCAAAACATACTTGAAATCACCTTGAAATAATCTGCCAGGGATTATTCAAGAAAACAGGAATGGAAATATACAAGAAATTGATCAAGAAATAATCCCAAAATAATCTGAGGGGATTAATGAAATAGATGAATTGAAAAATTGAAACATCAGGCCCCCCCCCAATAATCAAGAAATAATCTGAAAATAGAGAAGAAAATACTGGAAATGTACAAGAAAAAAAAACTCAAAATAATCTGTAGGGATTAAATTATTATCATTGAAAAAATCATGAAAAAACGAGAGTATTAGAAAAAAAAATTAAAGATTATAAAATAATCACAGATTTTTTTTTAATAACATCAGCAAAGATTTACTAAATCATTTGAGTTGAAAAAAAAATCAAAATTAAAATAAAAGTCAAAGAAATTACTGAAACACATTATTATTTCATACAAAAAAAAAATCAATGAAAAAACTGTGAATTCCTTTGATGCCAAAAAGAAAAAAAAATGATTGCAGAAAAATAGAGGTTTAGTTTACCTGAGGAGGAGGAGGAGGAGACGTGAACGAGCACGGCGTGAACGCGCAAACGGATGTAGAAGAGGAAGAAAAAGAGGAAGAAAAAGAGGAAGAAGGTGATGAGAGAGGAAGAGGAGGAAGAAGAAACACTTGTATCGTGACTCAACGGGCGGGTTCCTCTCGCGATAATAAAAAAAAAAAAAACTCACACGTTTCCACGTTTGCGGGGCGGAATCTGCATCCCGCAAACACACGCACACGCACGCACTATTGAGACATCAACACGGCGTCCGCGACATGTGAGCGACTCGGACCGGAAATGGACGGAACCCGCTGCGTCTCACGACAACCCACGCCACACACACACACACACGCACACACACACACACGCACACACACACACGCACACTCCACCCGGTAACTTTCACTCCTGATTTTTTACGCGTGCACGCCACACACACACACACACACACACACACATACACACACACGCACATTTCGAAGGATGAAGAAAGAAGAAGCGTCATCGTCAGACTTACTGCGACACCGCGCGCACGCGATCCGCGCGTGGGTAAAGTCGAGGCGACGCGCGCGCACCTGCTTTGCTCCGACACGCACGCGCACACTCACCGTGTTCGCGCGCGAAGGAAAAAAAAAAAAAAAACCCCGCCAGCAGCCGGGAAGCCTCGCGCCACCGGAGGCTCGTGCGGTCGGTGTGAGTCCTCTTTCTCTCTCTCTTTTTTTTTTCTCTCTCTCTCTTTTCTCTCTCTCTCTCTCTCTCTCTCTCTCTCCGCCGCCCCCCTCCCTCCATCCCTCTCTCCCTCCGTCCAGTGACTGCGGTGAATGCTGACAGTAGAGAGGGAGGGATGGAGACTCACTTACTCTTATATTCATTTATCTTTTAATTCTTCTTTAACCATTTCAAGTCCTCATCGAAGAGGAAATGTGCGCATATATATATATATATATATATATATATATATATATAAATGCATTTTTATATATCTACATGTATGTATATACAATATTGTGATAAAGTTCATTATCTTGTGTCATGCAATTACAAAAATAAAAATCGTCATATATTCTGGATTCATTAGAAATCAATTGAAATATTGCTGATTGCGGCTTACATCTTAAGAAAACTCAAAAATCCTATCTCAAATTATTATTATAATTATTATTATTATTATATAATGATTTTTTTGTTTTTTTAATTGCATTACAGAGGATAAAGAACTTTATCACAAAATTCTAATTTTCTAAGACAGTCCTGTATATCCATGGACATGTATTTATACATACATATGCAAACATATGTGTATGTATACACACATAGGTATATATATATGTACATATATGCTGTTTGTATGTACCTAAACATACATATGTCTATTTCTATATATCTGTAATATTTCCAGCAGATTTTTGTGCCGTTTAATTATTATTTTTTAAATCCGATGTCAATTTATGTTGAATTATTTGATTTTTATTTATTTTAATTGAATATAATTCATATTTATTTTTATATGTTGTTTGATTTTATTTTCAATTTAATTTAACTTCATAAAAATTATTTTTATTTTGTATATTATATTCCTATTTTTATTATATTTACTTTAATATAATTGAATTCTATTTTATTTCATTGTACTTCATTTTACTTATATATCTTATTTTATTGAATATAATTTCATTTTATGTATTTTAATTTTGTTTAATTTTATTTGACTATTTTCCCTTTCATTTCACTTTAGTGAATTTATTTAAATTTTACTGTATATTACCTTAAATTTAAATTAATTAATCTTAATTTTAAATTCAATTTACTTCAGCATAATTCTTTTTATTTTATTAATTGTTGTTGCTCTTTATGTCGGTGGGTGGCCCCTCTTCCGAGCTGACCCCCCCGAGATTAATACTTAGCGTTAGCATTAGCGTAATAGGGATTTGTAAGCTACAACGTTATACCGTTGACGATACAAAATATAAGAAAAAAAAAGGACATCAAAGAGACGTCAGCTTCACGCTCCGAAGCTTGTAAAGATCACGGATTGTTACCACGGCAACGCAGACCGTTATCGTTACGACCGCTATTTACGCGGGAGCAGGGGTCATTGGCGCGGTGACAACTTGACACCGATTGATGGCGCGCAGAGATGAAAGGAGCAACTTGACAAAGATCAAAGAGTCAACACCTTCAAACGGCCAAAGATCAAAGGCTGCCAATGGAAAATTGACAAACCGCTTCAAAGGCGACAGCGTTGTCTAAGATTAAGTAAAAAGAAAAAAAAACTTTTTACATCAATGGTGAGCTTTACGGGCTTGTCATCGCCACGGTAACGTGGGGGTTCTTGCAAAATGGATGGTTTAGAGATTAGATTTAATCCAGATTTTTCCGCAGGAGTGTGTGTGTGTGGAGGGGGTGTAAAATGAACGCAGAGGGCTGGTAACCTCCTCCTTCATCCTCCTCTTCCTCCCAGCCACCTCACTTTGTCTCCCGTGGTCCGTGTCCTCTGCTCTATTTTTAGCCGGCCGGTGAAAGAATCCTATATTTTTAGTAACGATATCAATAGTCTGCAGCACACGCTGACCTCGGGGCGTGGGGGGGGGGGGATGATATCATCTCACCGCGACAGTGAGTGATGAGCTTCAGCATCGCACGGGCAGAAAATATCAAGGTCGGAGCGCCAAGACCGAGCGGAAGGAGCGAGTTTCCTCCGCGCCATTCGGCTGTTTAGCCTTAAAAATAAGACTCCCATACTTCGAGACCTGGACGCTTGGACGAGACGACCCAGTGGAGACATCGGACACCGTTCTACCCCTGCAACACCGATCCAATCGTTATTACATGCTTGTTACATGCTTATTACACGTTTATTACACCTCACTTTTGCACTGAACTTTTCTTATAGCTGCAGATATGTGTGTGAGTGTGTGTTGGTGTGCGCGCACACACACACACAGATACACACACACACACACACACACACACAATTGATTTTTCACGATTAAAACGAGGTTTCTTTTTATTTGCGACGACGTCAAAGGGTAAAACGCTGATTGAAAAGAGAGAGTTTAAGGGCAGATGAAGAAGAAGAAGAGGAGGGACGCGAGGAGGAGGACAGAGGTCGAGCGAGGGAGAGAGTGAGTAAGAGGAGGAGGAGAGGGAGGGAGGGAGCGAGGGAGGGAGGGAGGGGCGAAAGAAGGTGAGGAAAGAGAAGGATGAGGAGGAAGAGGGAGATGTTCAGTAAATGAGATTTTAATGTGAAGGTCATCTTGTTATAACTCGGATCTCCTGGGGGAGCCAGTCCCACAGTGGAGTGTGTGTGTGTGTGTGTGTGAGTGTGTGTGTGTGTAGGGGTTGAATGGGAAACTGAGAGGTGGTTTTGCTGGATTGACAACTATAGAACCAGAGCAAATACACACATCAGCATCTTATGTGTGTGTATGTGTGTGTGTGTGTGTGTGTGTGTGTGTATGGGGGGGATTTGTTTCTTAACCCTGCATAAAAAAAAAAAAACAGATAGGCACACGTAGTAAACGTGTAATAAATGTATAATAAACATGTAGTGGCCACGTTCGGTGCTCTATCATCGCAACCGATCGATAGGCGCTTTATAGGGAAACAAACGTATGGAGTCGGGAACAATCAAAACGGCGATTTGTTACGAGACGAGCGCGCGGAGACTCGAGGCCCGGGCGGCATGGAGGACGACAGCGCCGCTTCTATTTATTTCCACGTATTGAACCGTCCAGCGAGTGCGACTGTTAATTACAGCTGATCGATGCCAGCGGGCGTTTACGCAGCAGCTTCAGCGCCGCACTCTGCGGCCTCGTCGTCGTGGTCGGTTTCGCCGCCGGCGGCCCGCGTCTCCGTCGCCACGTGTTTCCTAGTGGTGGATTTTGGATTTATGAAAAATGCAGTTTTACATTAAAAATATTTGGACGGACGTCTTTTATTGATCAATATTTTTCATAATAGATGTTCATAATTTAGACCCCTTCCTTAAAAAGTTGTGTATATGTGTGTGTGTGTGTGTTTGTGTACATACTTATGATAAATATACATAAGCAGTTGCATTACGGTTTTGCATTTATGTATGTACAGATATGTTTATATATTTATATAAAAAAAACATTCTTTAAAACCTCCCACTTTTATATATACATATATGCATATACACACATGCATACACACACATATATATATATACTAAATATATATACAGAGCTACATAGTCCTACATAATCCCGGTTCATATGCAAATAAAAATTTCATAACTACATACGCACACATATACACTTTATTTGCTGTTATTTTCGTAACTTCGACCCACTCTTAAAAATCTTCCAATGTTTTTATGTACATACATATCGATCTGTCTATCTATCGATATATGTAAAACACTCAATATAATTTGAACATAACAGTAATTGATATATATGTATGTATATGTATGTATACCTGTATATTATGTATATTTTGCTGATAACTTACTCAAATAATAACATATTTTTATCATACATATACAATATTATGTATCATGAATGATGCAATATTACATATATGTGTTATATTGTATCATTCATAGCATTTAGCTCGCCGTCCCCAGCGTCTGCATGTAACTGATATTTTATGACAGCGTCAGCGTCACTGCCCCACGCTGGGGGAGGAGGACGGGGGTGTTCGGCCTACATACGCCGCCACAGTGCCGTTTCGGTGTTGCTCGGTCGCGCAGGGTCACCGGCGTGACGTCCGCCGGCGGGGCAGGGACCCAGGAAAGGAGAAAAAAAATCTCAACCCACTCCAAACGTCATCCTGGTAACACACACACACACACACACACGACACTAAAACCATGGTAGCCCAACGGTCTGGCTAGCACCTAGCGTAGCATCCTTGCCACCATCAGTGCGTGTCCTCTGAGTCTCCTACTCTTAAATATCAAAGCTATAATCACATCTTCCCAGCTATTAGCATGTAGCTGTTTGCGCTATTCTTAATATTAGCTGCTCTATCTTCGCTACCGACCGGTGGAGGCAGAAGGCCGCCCACACTGAGGTGGGATCTGGCCGCCGTTTCTACTCGCCACTGCCGCCAAGTGTGGTGCTTCTGCATCGGAGTTTGGTCCAGATCTGCGAGAAGGTTTCTGGTTGAGTCTCCATGTTCTCCCCCGTGTCTGCGTGGGGTTCCTCAGGGTTTTCCGGGTTCCTCACACAGTCCAAAACACATGCAGGACGTTCATGGAGACCCTGAATTGCCGAGACGTGGCATGAATGACATGAGATGAAAAACATTAATCCTTATGTGTGAATGAACGAGTGAATGTCTTTATGTGATATGTGAATGACAGGGTGAATGTTTTGTCTATATAGAACCTATGAATGAATGAGTGAATGGTTTCATGTCTCTATATGTGTGTGTGTGTGTGTGTGTGTGTGAACGGGTGACACAGCCGACACACACGAGACGTTAGAGGAACTTCCGTCGTTTCACCTTTCGCCACTTTTTTATTGACGCACATTTCGGATGTCCTGACGGAGGGAGGCTGGTTCAAGTCCGCGGGTTAAATACAAATTAAAAACATGACAATAAATCACAGGTAAAATAATAAAACTAACAAAAAACACAATAATAATAATAACAGAGAATGAGATGTAACCTCAACCAAGATTGTTAAAATATGGCTTTTCACACTAATGATAATAGAGGGACCATAATTTAAATAAAGCTAAACATACATATATATATATTTATATATACACTATATATATGTATTTTGGGAGTATCTATTGTGTCATAGAATCATACTCTGAAACACAGCATGCATCCAGTTTAACTTAATCAGAGTCAAACTACGGAATTCTTATATCCAGAAGATCAATTTCCTAGAAAAACAAAGTGAGTGTGTGTGTGTGTGTGTGTGGTGTGTGTGTTGCTACGAAGGTGTGTGTGTGTGTGTGTGTGTGTATCAGCATGGTTGGTGTAAACGTCTGGTTTCACGCTCCGATTCTCTCACAGTATAAAACTACTATTGGTCTGGGTGGACGTGACAGGGGGCCAGGGGTGGTGTTGGGTCATGTGACCAAGAAGTGTGGCGTGCGCCGGCTCAAACGGCGGTGAGCGGCGAGGGGGTGAACTCCGGGTTGAGGAAGGAGAAGCCCTCGAAGTCCTCCTGGTTGATGGCGGCAAGCACGTCGGGGTCGGACGGCGTGAGCGCTGACGGCGCCGCCGTGAAGAACTTGTCGAAATTCTCGCCTTTCTTGCCACCCTAAAGCGGGGAGAGGCGGCGCTGAACACGTGGCAGGAAAGTCGAGGGGATGAAGGGATGTGGCGAAAGAGGGGAAATGGCGTGGGAAATGCGCCAGAAACTCAAAACGAGCCAGACGTTGAATTACTTTTACAGGAAGTAAACAGGAACTTTTACAGGAACTAAACAGGAACTCAAATCTTTGTAGTTAAGACCTTAAAACAGTTAAGACAATTTATATTTCATTGTATTTCTTATTCTTCCTCCTTCCTACTGTTATCTATTACTGTTATGTTTTTGCTTGAAACTCTGGCGCAACAATTTCCTTCGGGATAAATAAAGTTGTTCTCATCTCATCTTCCCTTTGAATTAGCAGGAAATGATGTGAAGATTAGCAACATGCTAATGTAACAGATTGGATTATTTCACGCAGGTCTGTTTTCAAAATTGTCTGTTTTTTGTTGAACTGGGGAATGGACTACAGGTGCTGGTGGAACACTGAAACTACAAATATGGCAGCCAGAGAACCTGGACCTGAAGAAACAGAAGATGACATCATTTTTGTGGCTGAGGTTCGAAACATGAGGATTCTGGAGTTCCTGCTCTTTACAATGTAGCTCAGCCAAGTTAGCATAGCTTCACCATGGTCAACTAGCTTAATGTAGCGACAGCTTAGCTGTAAAGGGCTTGGCTCATTTCTGTTAACCTTAATGGTAAGCAGACAATCACTTTTGTCACTCTGATGTTTAGCCTCTTTAGCTTAGCTACCATAATGTTTAGCTAGCTCAGCTTTTGGCACATGAAATCAGCCGGATTGGTGTCCACCTAATGCTAGCTAACCAGGCGGAGTCACGTTAGCCGCCTCCGTGTCGTTCCATTACTGTGGCTTTTGTCGTTACCGTGACGGCGAAGGCTTTCTTGGAAACATCTTTTTTTTTTCAAATCATCTCTGACTGTGGTTCCCATCGCCAACGGCAAGGGGAAGCAACCTTCAACAACTTCCTGTCTGCCAATATGAATCTCGTTTTGGCTAATGGGCCCGACCTCTGACCTCCCGCTAGCTCGCCTTGTAGCTCGTTATCGGCTAACGAGAGCCGGGCTCACGGACATAACGGGTTCAAGGTCATGCCCATTAAGACCAACCGTCTCTTCTCAGTATGGCCTCTAGGGGAAGTTATGTGTCATGGAGGAAGGTGGAGCGACATGTGAAGACTACGGTTGGCGGCGGTTGAACTGACGGTTCTGGGAACGAAAGGCGGCGGGATCTCCAGCCTCTCCAGTCGATCCCAGTCGATCCAGCGGAAGAAGAGGTGCTCCCTGATGTCCCGCTCGGCGTCCTCGCCGCCGCCAAGGCGCTTGGCCGGGTGTTTGGTCAGCAGCTGGAGGGGGGAGGAGCCAAAGAAGAGGATTATGGATAGAGGGGCTGAAGAAGAGGAACGGGTGCAGAAACGTTACGTGGCCAAAAAAATAGATTTGCTTCTAAGATAGTTTGCTATCATTTACATCCAGATTTGAGAGGCGGGGGCTTAAACAGTACAGGTCAGTAGCTGCCATTCAGCTAGTTGGGTTGTTTGTCCCTTGGGAGCTAGATGCTCGCGGCTGGTACCTGCAAGAAAATAGTTGTTTGGCTAATTAAGCTAATTCCACAAGTCTTTAAGCTGCAGTTTAGCTAGTTGGGTGGTTTCTCCATTAGGAGCTAGCAGCAGGATGACCAAGAACACAGTTGTTTGGCTAGTTAAGCTATTTCCATGAACCAGTAGCTGCTGTTAAGCTAGTTGGTCTGTTTGTTTCTTTTGAGCTAGCTGCTAGCAGCTAGCAGCAGGATGACTGAGAACATAGTTGTTTGGCTATTGAAGCTATTTCCATGAACCAGTAGCTGCTGTTGGGCTAGTTGGGTTGTTTGTCCCTTTGGAGCTAGCTGCTAGCGGCTAGCAGCAGGATGGCTGAGAACACAGTTGTATGGATAATTAAGCTAATTCCACAAGCCCACAGCAGCTGTTGAGCTAGTTGTTTCTCCATTAAGATCTAGCTCCTAGCCCCTAATTGCTGGTTTTAGCCACATAATACTGAGTATTCCCTGAGTGTTCCCCAAAGTGCTAGAGGTTTGTCAGTGAAGTAAGCAGTAATAGCGACCTGTGACCTGCGACCTTGCTCCCAAGAGCCACCAGGAGCCAGTAGCCACTTACTCCTTTACAGATGGCGACAGCTTCGCGGGAGAGGCTCTTGGGGTAGGAGACGCTCTGCTCCATAATGGACTGAAACAGCTCCTCCTCGTCGATGCCGTCGAACGGCGGCTGGAAACCAGGAAGAGAAACATCTCAGCAGCTTCCTCTTGAACGGAGACCCAACTTTCAAACATCATAAAAGAGTGGAAGAGGAAAAAAAGAAGGAAGATCTGCAAAGTTCTGGTCAGCTTACACATGGACCATTGCATCATGTTGTTAGCATTAGCTGCTTAGCTTTTAGCGTCTGCATTCAAAGTCAACCTGGCCCGCTGTAGTTTCCTCCCAAACAGCCGGAGCAAATGGTGACCAAGTTTAAAAAAAAACAAAAAAACAAATCTGGCTGGTTGGTTTAATCCACTCTCCCCCCAGCCCTGAATTGGACGGACCCGCTTTCCACCCAGCGTCAAGGTGACCTTCGAATCTTGGCTACCGCAAGGAGTCACATTTTTCTGCAGACCTACAAGAGTCTTCAGTGAAAACAAACAAATAAACAAACAAACAAACAAACAAGCCCCGCCCCCCCAGACTTTCCCCATGAATGCACTGAGAGTTTATGAGCGGAGCTTGTCGTTTACCTGTCCAGCCAACATCTCGTAGAGCAGGACCCCGTACGACCACCAGTCCACAGCCTTGTTGTAGGGCTGGTAGGCCACGATCTGGAAGGAGGAAGGGGAAGAGCAGGAAGAGGAAGAGGAGAAGAGCGAGGAAGAAAAGGAGACGGAGGAAAAGAAGGAGGAGAAAGAGTCATACATCATCTCCCTACTCCCCCCCAAAAAAACCCCAAAAAACAGGCAGGGAGAAGGGAAATGTATGCCTAATTTCGGCACTGCCAACATTGCGAATGTGTGTGTAGCCGGTATGTGTTTACCAGTGTGTGTGTGTGTGTGTGTGTGTGTGTGTGTGTGTGTGTGTGTGTGTGTAGGGAGGGGGGGGCCCTTGGGGGGTAGATATATTGTATCTCATTCAAAATGGCAGACGCAGGAGAATCAATGTTTGTTTATGTAAGAGAGTCGATAAGCAGCTGTTCCACGGCGACCAAGACCACACTCCCTCTATCTATCACACTATCACTCCATCGCTCTCTCTACCTATCACTCCATCACTCTATCATTCTGTCGCTTTATCACTCCACAGCTCTATGTCTATCACTTGTCCTTCAACCACTCTGTCCATCCCTCCATTGCTCTATCACTCTATTCTTACCTCTACCATGCTTCTCTCGCTTTCCCTCTCTCTCTATCACACCTTCTATCACTCTCTCTTTCTGGCATTTTTTCCACTCAGAATTGGAAAAAAGTGGAGAAAAACAACCACTAAATCCCCCATGGGGAGGTTTAAGGGGTCAGGGGTCTAAGGGGATAGGGTTCTCAGTGGTCAGGGTTCTCAAAGGTAAGGCTCTAAGAGGTTTCTATGACATCAGAATTGTAAAAGGTCAAGGTAGTAAGATGTCAGAGTTAAGGGTTCTAAGCAATCAGGGCCTTCAGGGGTCAGGGGTCAAAGAGGACAAATATTTAGGACAGCAGGGTTCTAGTATTACGGTTCTAAGAGGTCAAGGTAGTTGGATATCAGGGCTCTAAAAAGTCAAGATTCTATTATGTGGGAGTTCTAATTGGACAGGGGTCAGGGTTCCAAAGGGTAGGGTTTCTAAGAGGTCAGAGTTCTAAAAGGATACATTTTTAAGAGCTCAGGGTCTGCAGGGGTCAGGACTCAAAGAGGTCGTGAGTCAAGGTTCTAAGAGGACAGGGTTCTAAAGAGACAGGGGTCAGAGGTCATAGAGGGCAGAGTTCTCAGAGGTTAGGGTTCTAAAAGGTCAGAGTGCCGAAGAGATGAGTGGTCTAAGAGGTCATGGTTTTCAGAGGTCAGGAGTGCGGGTTCCTCTACGAAGCCAGGACTCTACAAGGCAAGGGTTCTGCAAAGAACAGGGTTCTGGGTTCTCAGGGTTCCGCGTACCTCGGGGGCGATGTAGTCCGGCGTCCCGCAGAAGGTGCGGGTGGTATCGCCCTCAAACATGGCTTCCCTGCACATCCCGAAGTCTGCGATCTTGATGTGTCCGCTGCTGTCCAGCAGCACGTTGTCCAGCTTCAGGTCCCTGCCGGAGATGCCGCACACCGGTCACATGATCTGCGGCGCCGCGGCAACCGCCTCCGCCCCTCCCCCCCCCCGTCCCACCTCCCTCACCTGTAGATGATGCCTTTGCTGTGGAGGAAGAAGAGGCCGACTGCGATCTCTGCGGCGTAGAACCTGAAAAAAAATGGCTGCTTTATTAAAATCTGAAAAGAAAAAAGGAAAAAATGTCCTAAGCTCGCGGCGAGTCAGGCGCAGGAAGACGAGACGGAGGGGACGGCGAGGTGGAGAGGATGATGAAAGAGGGAGCAACAGAACAGATGAAGAAGAGGGGAGGGGTTAGCTTTGGCTTATTGATCAAAGATTATTGATTGGATGGAAGAGGAGGTTCGGGAGATCATCATTGAAAATATTTGATGAAACTGAGAAAATGAAGACTTGTTTTTCATGTATTATTTTATAAAAAAAATCACAAGAATTTGAGATTTATTTTTTTTAAATAATAAATACTGAAATAAATACATAAAATGATTATTAAATAAATCGTTGCTGTGAAAACAAAGCAGGAAAAAATAACCCTGAAACTAATAGTGGTGACAACCGGGCTGAGGGTCAAAGGTCAAAGAGGGAACTCACGCTGCGTGAGGCTCCTTGAACTTCCCCACGATCTGGATGTGGAACATCAGGTCTCCTCCGTTCACGTACTCCATCACGTAGTACAGACGTTCCTGCACACACACACACACACACACACGTGCCAATCATCGTTGGGCCGAAGAGGCGGAGCTTAACCGAGAGGGGTCAGCTGTCAATCACACCTACGGACTATTTGATGAGTGTTTTTGGACGGAGAACCCAGACAGAACCCAGGTAGGAGAACATGGAGAACATGGAGAGAACCCAGGTAGGAGGACATAAAAATCCTGGATGGGACCAAGGCAGGAGAACATGGAGCAAATTCAAGTAGGAGAACATAAAGAACCTTGAGAGGATCCAGATATGGAGAACCCTCAACGGGAGAACCCGTCTTTCACACCGAGATGACTCAAAGCGGGCGGTGGTGGAGAAGGTGTGTAGGTGGAAATCACCCACCTGGGTCTGGAAGGCGCAGTAGAGCGAGGTGAGGAAGTGCGGGCGCGCCGGCAGCGCCAGAACACGCCGCTCCACCAGGGCGCTCTCCGTGTCCTCATCCTGGAACAGGACGTCCTTCTTCAGGACCTTCACGGCGAACAGACGCTCCGTTCCACGTTCCTCCGCCAGCAGAACCTGAGACGCACCAGAGGAACCCGTGGAACACCTGAGGAACAACCGCTACCTCCACTTCCATCTTCGCCTCCAAACACTCTGGACCACAACAACTGGCTCCGTCCGATTAATATTTAAAAAAAAAGTAAAACCTCAAAGAACCAAAAGATATGAATGATAATAAATCAATTTAAAAAAATGACAATTAAAATCCAGTGATTTATTTTGGCAAAAATTAATGAAGAAAATTGCAAGAACTTCACCAAAATTGCATAACGGAGAAAGAGAATATTTTTCGTATTAACAGGAAATTAATCTAAGACATTTTTATGTACTTGTGACAAAGTAAAAATACGTTCATTAAAATGAATGTAAAACTTAAAAAAAAAAAAAAAAAAATTAAGGAAGGAAATTTGTTTAAAATGGTGAAGAAATATTCAAGACATTCACAAAATTTTGTATCATCAAGAAAAATATAACACAACCATACACACATATGGAAATGAAAAAGGCATTAGCAGGATATTGATTAAAAATACATTTTATGTACATGGGCTCCTACTTGCGACAACATAATAATACATTTATTAAAGTGAATTGAAAAAAATATAAAAAATTATCGCAATAAAATTTGTATGTAAATATTGCGAAGAAATTTGCAAAAAATTCACATGAAAATTGTATCATCAAGTTTCTCTATTAAATAGCCAGGAAATGATCGAGGCATTACCAGGAAATTTGTCTAAATAAATCAAATAAACCTAATAAGATATATATATATATATATAATATATGTGTATATGAAGAAATTTGCAAGAAAATCTCAAAAATTTTTATTATGTAAAGAGAATCAAGTTTGTTTTTTTAACCCGATTACTTGAAGGTAAATCTGGTGACCGACTAAAAACTGCAAGGCCATATAAATCCCACTCATTTAAGTTGGAATTAAGGAAAATAAATATTATGAATGTTTTTTTTTGTTTATCAGTATTCTTCATTGCATTACTGAAAAATGCATTTAAACGGGCATAGAAGGTTAATTTAAAAACCATTTTAATCCTTAAATTTTACCAAAACAAAAAAAATCCCAACTTGTAATAATAAATAAGTCACAGAAGTGTAGTACTCTGACATTCAAGTTGTAATAATGTAGTAATTATATTGTAATACAACTTGATGAAAGAAAAATTGTTAAATCAAAATTTAAAAAAAAAATCTAAAACTTGTTTGAGATCTTCCTGGTTTTAGAAGGTCTTTATAGTAAAATAAATATAATAAGTGTGATAAGGTGTTAAGAAGTCAAAATCGTGATAAACTGATAATAGTTGAACTCTCAGACAAGAGAAAAAAAACAACATATTGCAGTATAACATGGGGAAATGTGCAGTTTTAGATCCCCAACAAAAGAAAAGTGTGGAGTAAAAAAATTATGAGGTGTAATAAAGTAGTAATAAAGCTGTAATAGAACAACAACAAAAAAAAACATAATTAGCAGAATGAAGTACCTGACACTGATAGGTCAAATACTTAAAGTATAAAAAATGTTTTGGTCATTACATCTGTTTATATCTCTTCACCCCCCCCCACAGCCCTGGGGTCTGTCGCTACTTTTTTTTTTTTCGCTCCTCTTTTTTTCTCGTCTTACGTAAGACGAGCCTCTTCCTCGGATGACAGTTATGAAACATCACGGGGGGGGTGTGGAGGAGGAAGGAGAAACAGGAGACTGCGGAGGGGTGGAAGGAAAGGGGGGATGGCGGGAGGGTTGAGGACGAAAACGGCAAATGGACGCGGGAAAGCTAGCTATTAACCTGCCGCGATGGACGGCGCGTGCACGAGCACGTGCACATGTGAGTAAGCGCCAGGCTGACAGGGACGAGTGCCTTCGCCGACGGAAACAACTGAACTGACAAGAAACCGTGCGGACGGCTGGATTTATTCACGTCCTATTACACCTTTATTACCATGTTATTACAACTTAGTCGTTTCTGGATTATAACTTTATTAACGTGTTATTACCATTTCCTCCCATTTGTTTCACTTCAGGACTGCTAAAAATCAGATTCATATTTTTTTCAGTCACGTTTGTAACGTAACACCAGTGTAAGTCTCTATGCCGATGATGCTGAGATATCACTTAATCTGACACAACAATAGCCTGATTTTCACAATGCAATGTTTTTATTCACCTGTTGCCACGATATAGTTTTCATCCAGACAGACTACTGTATTTTTTTGCGTTACTCAGATGCGATATTGATAAATATATTTATGTGCTACATGAGTATTTAGCGGGAATCGGCGGCCAGTACCTTCCCGAAGCTTCCTTTCCCCAGAACCATCAGGAAGTTGAAGTCGTGCACGGCCACCTTGACCTTGCACGGGCCCGGGGCGTGGGCGTGGACGGGGGGTCCGGGGGCCACGGGGGCCGGCGGGGGCAGGGCCGCCGCGGGGAACGGCTCCGATATGGGCGGGGAAATGGCCGGAGGCAGGGAGGGCGAGGTCGCCCCGTCAGGCTGAGGTTCCTGCAAAGATAACATCACCGGGGGGGTTTAGCTCACGCGTTTGTCGGCTAAACCGTTAGCCTGATAGCCGCAGGGCTGGAGCCAATTACAGCTGACGTGGGGGCGAGAGGCGGGGTTTAACCAGGAGTGTATTTCCTGTTCGTGGAGCTGAAGCTAAATGAGGCTAAAATAAACTAAACTTGTAATTAAGTCAGCAGGGTAGTTGCTACAAATGCAGCACGAGACAAACAAAACAAACAAACGAAAAAAACAAAAAACAGGAAGAAATGAAATCTAAGAAAATTGAATAGAGGTTTACCAGAATGTTAGTGTGGAATTTAAAGAGTTAGCATGAAATTTATGTGATGTTAGCATTCAAATGTTAACAAGAGTTGGCATGAATTTCAAATCATGTTAGAATGAAATTTAAAGGATTTAGTTAGCGTGAAAATGAACAATTGGCTAAATTTTATGTGAAGTAAGAAAATGCATTAAATGTAACAAATGTTAGCATGAAAATTGAAAAGATATAACTATATATAAGAAATGCTAGCATGACAATGAGTAATAGCTAGCATGAAAAACAGAAGTTAGCATGAAATATAAGTTGTTAGTGACAATATGAACAAAAGTTATCATGGAAATAAGCAACAAATGGCATTGAATTTTAGAAACATTAGCATGAAAATAAAAAAAATAAGCATGAAATCTAACATTTTTGCATGAAATAAAATTAGTAAGTGAGAAAAGGGACAAGAGTTAGCATTTAAATGAACACTACTTAGCATAAAGGTTTCGAGAAGCTCGCATGAAAATGATCACTTTGTATGAAATTGAACATATTAGCATGATATGTAATGTTTTATGTCCAATTTGAGCCTGAAAACAAGCAGGAGTTAGCATGAAATGGATTGGGTTAATGGGAAACAAGAGTTAGCATGAACAATTTTAGAAATGTTTACCAGAAATTTTACTCATTAGCATGAAATTTAACCAGTGTTAAGCAGATGTGTTAGCGAGTTATTCCCCACAACAAACTACCAAGAAA
Organism: Fistularia commersonii; assembly: GCF_037954325.1. NCBI lineage: Eukaryota > Metazoa > Chordata > Actinopteri > Syngnathiformes > Fistulariidae > Fistularia > Fistularia commersonii. The sequence goes on along the minus strand of NC_141294.1, from coordinate 18,453,686 downwards.
TCCAAATGAGCATAAAGTTTTGACCAAATTCGAAATTCAGGGAAGCATCTGGAGGTCCTGCGGGTCTGGGTCAGGTACCTGCAGGTCTGGGTCCGGGACCGGGATGTTGTAATACTCCCCCTCGTCCTGGGCCAGCAGTTTGAACCAGCCGCTGATGGGACGCCGGAAGATCTCGCTCACGCCGAACGACAGCGCTCCCATGAAGTCGTTGCGGGACGTGCGGTCCCAGTCCCAGATCTCCACCGAGAGACGGCGGTCCCACTGGTGGCCCCGCACCGAACTGGGGGGGCCCAGGACGGGTTGGGGTGGTAAGAAAAATAATCACATTATCATTATTATTTGTAGTAGTTTTTGACACATTAATAACATGGTATTATGTGAAAAATACATGCAAAAAAAACTCCGCTTGTCGTCCTATTCAAGAACATTCGTTCTTGAATGGGATATATATTTCAATATATATATATTTCATAATATATATTTCATTTTCAGTCTTCTTTGGTATCATGTTAGCACTAGCTTAGCATGGCTGCCAAACAGTGAGTTAAAATGAATAGATACATAATGTAATGAAAAAGTGTGTGTGTGTGTGTTCAATTTGAACTTTGCTTCGATTCCCGCGAACAAGACAGAAAAGAAGGACCGTCCTCATACGAGGACAGGAGGTCACGAGAGCTAGATGTGTCCAATTTGGCTAGAAATATAGATACTGATGTATCGCGGGTTATCGATCGTCTCTTTCAGCTCGTCCAATCACAGAGCCGGAGGGGCCGGGGCGGCGGCACTCACAAGGTGAAGCTCTCGTTCCAGACGGGGTTGAGCGTGGAGCGGATGGTCTTGGTTTTCTGTTTGCTGTGGCTCTTGGGGTCGGGGATCAGCTTGAGCTTGACGTACGGGTCCGAGAGGCCGTTCGGGTCCATCGGCATCAGGTTACGAGCTTCGCGAACTGCGGGAGGTCGAAACACCAAACGTAAAATAAAAAAAAAAAAAAAAAAAAAGAAATCATATATAACGATATAGAAGCGATTAATTTTGGTTCCTGAACGTCTCACCCGTGACAAAGACGTCCTCCTTTTCCCCCCGGATGGTCAGGTGGATCCGACCCCTCTTCTCCGTGTGGTCCTGGCCGCACAGGCTGGGGACGCTGGTCTCGCACCGCCGGTGGACGTTCATGTCGCAGCCTCGCCGTTTCACAGGGACACAGACAAGGTCAGCGATGCTAACAGCGCGGTGCTAGCGCGCATCACTAGCGCACAAGTCCTTGACGTTCAGCTTCTGAATTTGAGCCGGCTCAGCTGGACGGATCATTCTGGGTTGTTTGGTTACCAAAGCACATGGGATTACGATGAAGACATAGTAATTAATGGCTTATTACTCGTTATAAACATGTTATTACACGTGTAATCACATATGACGAGAACCAACTCTTTAAAGGTCCTTAGACTTCAATTCACCCACAGTATGAGGATGTGTTTTTTTTTTTTTTATTAAAAAAGTACTTTGTGTTTGCAAAAAGCACTTCATGTTTAAATACACATGTGTACTTTTACTTTGTCGCAATGTACTGCTCGTGTACCTGTAAACACAAATCTAGTCATTCCAAACAGCGATGGCAGATTAAGGTAATGAACATGACACAGCGTCTCACTCACACACACACACACACACACTCACACACACACACATATACATACAGGCACATTTCATGCCCTGGTGAATGAGGCCGTAGAGCAGCGACCCGCAGTGATCGCAGAACGTTGGACTGGAGTAGGTGTGGATCTTGAAGGTGTGGTGGCTCTTCAGGTCCTGGAACACACACACACACACACACACACACACACACACACACACACACACACACAAATATTAAGAACACACAGAACACTATGTAAATGTGCACATACATACAAAAAAGACAACTATTTGTTTTACATGCAAGGACAAACATGAACACACACACACACACAAACACACACACACACACACACGCACACACACGCACACATACACACGCACACACACGTATATGCACAAACATACAGGATGTGATTGGTGGAGAAATAATTGGGGATTGAATTATGCATCGTTAAAAAGGCAGTGTGTGTGGATGTGTGTTTGTGTGTGTGTGTGTGTGTGTGTGTGTGTAAAACTGTGATGAATCATTTTTATCTTCATCTTTACAGCCCCCAGCCTTCTACTCACCTTCCTTCTTCCTCCTTTCACCTCAGACACACACATACACACACACACATACACAACACACACATACACACACACACAAGCACACACATAGTCAAAGAGTGACACATAAGTGCTCAGTCATACCCAGAAAAATAAGTCTCTCTCTCTCTCTCACACACACGCACACACACATACACACAAGCACACACATGCACACACACACACACATATGTTCAGTCAGAGTAACATGCATACTCCATCACACACACACACACACACACACACACACACACACACACACATGTACAAGCGTGCACGCATACACACATACACACACACAGTCAGAGAGTGACACACAAGTGCTCAGTCATACCCTGAAAAGTGGTTGGGTCTCACACACACACACACACACACAAACACACATTCAGTCAGAGTAACATTCATACTCCATCACACACACACACACACACACACACATATATATATGCTGTCTAGGGCAAAGAAGGGAACACAAGTGCTCAGTCATACCCAGACACACACACACACACACACACACTCTCCCCTTGACCTCATTCAGTGCTGTTTGGTCTGCAGGAAGAAAAAACAACAAATCTCCCAGAAATCCTGAAAATTGAGGCAGCAGCTAATCCTCTCTTATCTGCACCTCCACCTTCAGCGCGACCCTGTCACCACCATGATCTCCTGTCACCGGAGTTTGGACGTCAAAGGTGGGCGAAGAATTTATCCGCATGGAGGTTGGAGGTGTAGATGAAGGGATGAATATGTGATGCTCACGTCCGGTCTCGGCGCCGCCACGGAGCCGGGACAGGTGAAGGTCACGAACTCGTGGCATCGCTTGTGGACCACGAAGCTGCAAACTGTGGCGTGAATCACAAGAGAAGACGACGTTGGACGAGGGAGGTCGGGGAGGGTTCTGGACGGAGAACCTCGGACGGAGAACGTTCTCTCACCTTGACACTGGAACCCCTGCTTGCCAATGCCCCTGAGGAGAGAAGACGCAAGAGCTGAGAAGACGTTATTATTTTGAGGGTCGCGTCCTGGTCAGGTGAGCAGAAGCTCTGCAGACGCCACGTCCTCATATGGGAATGCTAATTAGCATGGCCCTGTGTAAATTGTTTAAGAATTCCAAAATGAAAATAGATTGTCCTCGAATCACGAGGTCACGTGTTCGGAACTTGGTTCTACCTCGCCAGGACTCAACCTCGTGCGTGCTGTCATTCGTATGACATGAATTTCTTCGATAGCGCTAATTGGGTAGTTCCCATTTGAGGCATTCCTGATCCTGTTGGCTAACCTTACATCAGCTGTGTCGAGAGCTGGGTGTTAGCTAAGCGCTAATATCCTTGTCAAACCAGTGCAAATATTGGTGGATGTTTGCTCAGTGCAAGTATTCGAGGGTGTTAGCGCAGCGCTGCTATTCCTTTAAGTTAGCCCAGTGCTACTAGTCCCTGATGTTAGTCCACTGCTGCCAGTCCACAAAATAAGTCTACTGCTAGTCTACTACAACTATTCCATGGTATTAGCTTAGGGTCACTGGTCCTGAGGGCTTGCCGACTGCTACTATTCCTTGATGTTAGCCCAGTGCTACTATTCTACGATGTTATCTCAGTGCTATTATTCCTTCATATTAGCCCAGTGCTACTCCAACAGAGAGATAGCTTAGTGTCACTAGATCTGAGTGCTAGCCAAGAGCCACTATTCTTTCATGTTAGCACAGTGCTAATATCCCTGGATGTTACCCTTGTATGGTGATTCCAGGATGTTAGCCCAGTGTTACTTTTCCTTGATGTTAACCCGGTGCAACTATTCCAGGATGTTAGCCTGGTGCTACTATTCCAGCTCTGTGCTAATTCCCCTGTATGTTAGCTCAACGCTAATGTTCCAGGATGTTAGCTCAGCGCTAATATCCAGGATGTTAGCTCAGCTCTAATACCCCTGGATGTTAGCTCAGCACTAATACCCCTGGATGTTAGCTCAGCGCTAATATGCAGGATGTTAGCTCAGCGCTGATATCCAAGATGTTAGCTCAGCGCTAATATCGCTGGTTGTTAGATCAGACCCAATTAATCCCCCCGTCCTCATACGAGGACATCGATCGGGAAGCCGCTTTGTGTTCAAAGGAAGAGCTCAGCTTTATGAAACCTATCACACACACACACACACACACACACACACACACACACACACACACACACACACACACACACACACACACACACACACACACACACACAGGGATGAGGAGAATTGTTCTGCGGCGTTGGCTCCTACCCAGCAACTCCTCAGAGCTTTAATTGAATAATTAAAGACATTGATTGGCCGAAGGCTCAACTCAGCATCTCGCCTGCTGTGAATCAACGTCGGACCACGTGTGTGTGTGTGTGTGTGTGTGTGTGTGTGTGTGTGTGTGTATGTGTGTGTGTGTGTGTGTGTGTGTGTGTGTGTGTGTGTGTGTGTGTGTAGGGAGGGGGGGGCCCTTGGGGGTTTCTGAACCCGATACATTAATTCTTTCATCCGATTACTTTTCTCTTCCCGGCCAATCTAATCGAAAGATTTGTCAATAATCTGCCGGATTCCCCCGCATCAATTTCCGATTATTATTTTCCGGCCCTCTTGACTTGTTTGTGAAAGTTGGGCAGATTTTTAAAGGTAATTTTCCCGTAAATATACATCACGTGATTTCCCGCTCACGTTTTTTAAGAGGAGACGATCCAATAAGGACTTGTAATCGGACCGATCGATCGTATTAATCGCCTTTCTGTGTTTCCCCCCTGATGTTTCCCTTTTCTCGCTGCCATTGTCAGGTGATGTCAGTGGCCGGCGGGTTCACAAGGAACAGACCATAATCACTGATCTACAATCAGGTCACCATCTGGCTGAGGAATAATTAAAGGCGGCGTGGTTGTAGGTCACATGATCTCCCTGCGAGCCGCCATTCGCCGCCGCTCAACCCCCAGCAGCCGGCGTGCAGCTCCGCCGTTTGGCCTATGGAGGGCAGCGGCGAGCCGGGCATCGCACCGTGCAGCAGCATCCGCCGCCTCTCCAGCGTCGCCGCGGTTACGGTTAACCCTCTCTGCTGGAGAGCCGTGTTGACGAGGAGGGATTTTTTTATTTCTTATTTTTAGTATAAATAAACACGGCGGCTTGATTGATATGTGGGAGCTCTGCTCCTCTGTGCATCAAGGTAATTAAAAGAAAAAAGAAAAAAATGGGGCAAATAATAAAATATAATAGCTGATTAGGATTATTAATTTATATATAATTTACTGTAATGACATCATTATTATACTGTAATAACAGCAAGACTATGAACAGGATGCACCCAACCTCCTTTTCAATACGCGGCTGCAATTTTAAACTGTATTAAATATAAATCCATGACCATATCTATATTTCTCCAAGTTTGTGTTTCTGAGTCGGGACCCTAAAAGGTTAATAAGCAATAATGACGACGATAAATTCTTTTTGTTCCAATAAAATAAAGGCGCGGAAACTGAAATAATTGCAGATTAACTGAAAACATGAAGTTTTAGGACGAAAGGAAGAGGGAGGGTGCGTCGTCATGGCAACGCCAGCAAAACAACCAGCGGTGACGGTCTGGTAATCCCGCGTGGGGAATCTGCCGCCATCGAAAAAGGCCTCTGATTTCAGACTTGTAATCCTCAGGTTGGAGGGGATGTGATTTTCTTAATCTGACGTCTCCGCCCCCCCGCTTCCCCCGGCCCACCCTCGCCGCCATCATGGCCGCCGTGGAGGGAGGGGAGAAACGGCGGCTGGTCGGAGGGGAGTGAGGGAGCGGGCCTGCAGGCTGCTGGCAGATTCGCCACCCGCTGACTCCCCCTCGACTCCCCCCGCCGCCATATGTCCTGGCGCTCGGTCCGACGGCGGTCACACAAAATAAGGATTCCACTCCAAACTTGTCAGTTGTTTCGTCAGGATTATTATTATTGCCTAATAATAATAGTAATAAATAGTTATGAATTATTTTTGATTTTTCTTTTTTTTTTTTTTTTTTTTTTTAATTTTAATTTTCCTTCCTGCTGGATTGTGATGATTTGACTAAAAAAAAAAGGGAAAAAAATTTGGAAAAAAAAAAAAAAAAGTCCAGCCCGCTCCTCCTTCCTTTAGGATGATTTCTTTATCGTTACATTATTTTAAAATCATTTGCGGGGAAATTAAAACTGTCTCCCAAATTTGAGGTAATTTTTTTTTTTTTTTTTTTTTTTTAAGAGGGAAACTTCCTTCCTCCTGCAGAAGTGGGCCGCTGCGTTACCATGGTAACTAGACACCTGCATCACTGGCTCCGCCCCGCTTGAAAGAGGCGATTACATGTAAAAAAAACTAAGTAATAACTGGGTTAATGGCGGCTCAGGCCCACCTTGGGAGCAGAGGTCACATGACACCCTTTCAAAATAAAAGCAGGAAGTCAAAATTCAGGCTTTTATTTTGAAAGGCCGCGTTCGCCATCCCCCCCCCCCAACCTGCTTTCGGTGACCATTACAGATTGGGGCGCTGAAGGTTCCTTCTTTTTTTTTTTTTTTTTTTTCGGACTGAGGCGGCAGCGGGACGGCTGCGGGGGCACGCACGCCCACGTGCACACATTACCAGATGAAGTCGGTGCAGTGGCTGCAGAAGGTGGGCTGCTTGAAGAATCGGGCCGTGAACTGATGGTCCTTCACCTCCACGATCCGCTTGTGCTTCAGGGCCCCTTTCCTCTGGAACACCGGCACACGGGGCGGCGGGGAGAGCGGCGAGGGCAGTGGCGAGGGCCCGCCGGGGGACGGCGCCGCCGGCGGGGTGGCCAGCGTCAGCGGGGCCAGGGACGGGGGCGGGGAGACCGGGGTTGACATGGCGGCGCCTGCAGGGGAGACGGGAGGGGGTGAACAGGTCAGGCCAGGGGGAGATGGATGGATGGATGGATGGATGGATGGATGGATGGATGGATGGATGGATGGATGGATGGAGAGGAGGAGTGATGAAGGAGAAACGGAGGTGAGTTCATATATGGAGACAAAAGTCTCCCAGTGGACATTTAGTGCAAGTGTCCCACATTCTGCCCACAGTCTGGCCCCCTTACATCCCCGGCAGCTATGAATAACACACACACACACACACGCACACACACACACACACACACGCATGCATGCACGCACCCCACCCCTCCACCCCCCCATCCCGGTCGTCATATCAACTGTTGCCATGTCAACAACACCCCACCACCTGCTCCTCCAGTAGCGGAGCCTGAATCCTCTGCCGACTTCCTGCCCTTGTTACTCTGTTCATCCTGATTCCCATAAAAGAAAGAAAAAATAGAAAAAAGAAGAAGAAAGAAACTGGAACAAAGAAAGGAGACTCAAAGGTTTAGAAGGAAAAGGAAAATTGGTAAAAAAAAAAAACCAACACAAAAAAAAAAGAAGTGAAATCCTCAGGAAATTAGAGGCAAAAACCTTTTTTTTTTAAAAAAAGTCCCCAATTCTTTTACATTGGATGGAAAACTGTGAAAAAAAAAAAAAAAAAAGTATATATATCAAAAATTTAATTACACCGAAAAATGAATATTCTGAATAAATGGACAGGAAGGTCATAATAAATTTCGGCAGTATGCTCCCGAAACCTCGGCGTGAAAGTTCCTGGAGGTCCCCGGGGGAGTAATAACACAGGGATAAACCCCTTGTTACAACTTCCTGTCAAACTCCGCAAATTTGAAAAAACGCGACGGATTTCAACCGGAATCGAATCACCGACGGAATGAGAGACGCTCCGAGGGGCCGGACGGAGGAGGACACTCGGTCTAATGCCACCCGGCTGACAACGCTGACCTTCAGCGGGCCAGATGGAACAGACAAGGGCCTGGATTCCACCGAAACCAAAACGAGGCTGAGCAAAGAAAAATTACAATACAAAAATAGTGCAAAATAAATAAGAACTAGAGAAGGGTATTTCTTAACAGATGTTAAGATTTTACGGCATGAATAAATAAATGAAAAAATAAAATGAACATGTGACCCCCACCTTATTCCAAAAAAATAGATATAAAATAAAGGGGGGGGGGATATTAAAATAAGAACAATGCAATGATTGGCATGACAATAATAGCAATGATAATATTATTAATTATAAAACTAGGGGGAAAAAAGGCTAAAATGAGAAAAAGATGTTGAAAAAAACATTTTTTCACCACTAAAACTATATTTGTTGGGGTTTAACAACAAAATAAAGGAAATATATGTGCTAGTTAATTCACTGAAAAAGAAATGAACCCATGAATCCTTGAACACATTTAAACTGAAAGTTGAGATTCTATTTAAAAAAATAAAGGAGAATAAAATAAAGATATAGAAAAAAATGCAGTCATTAATATGATTATTCAACAGTACAACTATTATTATTATTATTATTAATAATAATAATAATAATAATAATAATGCCTTAGAAGGAGGCATCAGGGAAAAAAAAAGCCCATAGAACTAAATTCGGAAAATTACAATTTCAACTAAAAAAAAAGTTTGACAAGATGGAAAGGAGGTTAAGGAGGGAAACCCTGGAGGGAAAAGACAAGGAGAAGTTTTTTGAAACGGGGAAAGAAAGAGAAGAGAAAGGCTGGGACTTTACCTGGGCGGGCGAGGATTCGGTCGGGGGGGGAAACGAAAAAAGGAGGGAGGAAGAGGAAGAGGAGGAGGAGGACGGTCTTCACGCTGCTGGGCGTCACACCTGCGGACGCGATGGGGGGGAAAGGAAATGTTTTTAAAAAAAAAAAGGAAAAATAGTTTGTTTAAAAAAAAAAAAGAGGGATGAGAGGAAAGGAAAGCTTTTCTTTTGAACGAGAGGAAGAGGAGGAGGAGGCGGGAGACGAGAAGCGAGCTTTTCTAGCAGGCAAAAGAAAGGAGGAAGAGGAGGAAGACGTGGGTTCTCTCTTTCCAATATTCTGGTTTTACCGAGAGAAAGAGAGAGAGAGAGAGAGAGAGGGAAAGAGGGAGGGAGAGAGAGAGGGAGGCGGCGATTCATTTTGAAATCTGGGTTACTTTCTCTCAGGAGAGGCCGAGGGAGGTGCGAGGAGAGGAAGGAGGACGGAGGAGACACTGGCTGCCATCTTGGCCGTCGATGGATGGGAGGAAGAGGAGGAGGAGGAGGAGAAAGAGGAGGAAGAAAAGGAGGAGGCAGAAGAAGAGGACGGACAGGAAATGGAAGAGGAGGAGGAGGAAGAGGAGGAGGAGAAGCAGCTCCTCCTGCACCGGCTCCAAGTTCCAGTCAGCTGTGAGTGGAAGCAGGTCAACAGAGCCTGATGGAAAGGGTGTTTGTCAATCACACACACACACACACACACACACACACACCTGGTCTCAGCACCTAGTGTTTATACCAAAAGCGGTGCACAAGAGTTCCACATTTACACACGGGCACACACAAAACAAAAATAAACACACGCACACAAACTAAGGGTCCCTGAGTCAACATACCAAAAATGGGCCTGAGAAATGTTTCTGTAAGCGACACACACACACACACACACACACACACACACCTTCTCCTTTCGGCTTTTCCCTTCTGGGGTCGCCACAGCAAATCAACTTTCTCCATCTAACCCTATTCTCTGTATCCTCCTCTCTCACGCCAACTACCTTCATATCCTCTCTCACTACGTCCATAAATCTTCTCTTTGGTCTTCCTCAAGACCTCCTGCCTGGCAGCTCCAATTCCAGCATCCGTCAACCAATATATTTACTATCCCTCCTCTGTGCATGACCCAACCACCCCAACCTGCTTGAACCCGTCTCTTCACCTCTTTTCCACACACTCCTTTGCTCTGGACTGTTGACCCCAAGTATCTGGAATCCTCCAACTTCTTGATCTCCACTTCCTGTAGCCTCAACGTTCCACCCGAGTTCCTCTCATTCACACACATATACTCTGTCATGTTGCGACTAACTTTCATTCCTCTCCTTTCCGGCACATACCTCCACCCCACAAGATTTTCCTCAACCTGTTCTCTGCTCTCATTACAGATCACATGTCATCTGCAAACATCATGGTCCATGGAGATTCCTGTCTTACAAGAAGGGGCTCAGAGCTGATCCCTGATGGAGTCCCACCTCCACCTTGAACTTCTCGGTTACCCCTACAGCATACCGTGCCAGTGTCTCACAGCTAGCATACATGTCCTGCACCAGTAACATACTTCTCTGCCACTCCAGACTTCCTCACACAATACCAGCTCCTCTCTTGGCACCCTGTCATATGCTTTTTCTAGGTCTACAAAAACACAATGCAGCTCCCTCTGGCCTTTTCTGAACTTCTCTATTAGCATTCTCAAAGCAAATACTGTATCTGTAGTACTCTTTCTAGACATGAAGCCATGCTGCTGTTTACAAATGCTGACTTCTGCTCTCAGTCTAGTTTCCACTACGCTTTCCCATAACTTCATTGCATGGCTCATCAACTTTATGCCTCTATAGCAATTCTGCACATCTTCCTTTTACTTAAAAATGGGCACCATCACACTTTGTCTCCATCCTTCAAGCATCTTCTCACTCTCTAAGATCCTGTTGAATAATCTAGTCAGAAACTCTACCGCTGCCTCTCCTAGACACTTGTCAGGTCAATAAGAATTTGATTCCCCTGTGATTTTGCAAGTTCTCCCACTTGGAAATAATGGAGAGGTCTAAAATTTTCATTGTTGGTGCATTTCCACTGTGAAAGACAGAATCTAAAAAGAAAGACCGGAAATCATGTCGAATGATTTTTTTAACAATTTATTTGTAAATTACAGGGTCAAATTAGTATTTGATCCCTTGCTTATCAGCTAGATTTCCCAGCCCTCAAAGACCTTCTTAAAGACACTTGTGCACCCAAAAGTGTAGCAGCCAACATGAGTAAAACCAAACAGCTGCCAAAAGACAAAAGAGACAAAATTGTTGACCTTCAAAAACCTGGAAAAGGGCTACAGAGAAATTGCCAAGCAGCTTGGTGAAAAAAGAACTACAGTTGGAGCCACTGTCAGAAAACTGGAAAAGGCTAATGATGACTGTCAATGTCCCTTGGACTGGGGCCCCCCTGGAAGATCTCTCCTCATGGGGTATCAATGATGCTAAGAAAGGTGAAGAATCAGCTCAGAACTACACGGGAGGAGCTGGTCAATGACCCGAAGACAGTCGGGACCACCGTTACCAAGGCTACTACCAGTAATACATGTTTTTAAAATCATGCATAGCACGGAAGGTTCCCCTGCTTAAGTCAGTCCATGTCAAGGCCCGTCTGAAGTTTGCCAGGAACCATCTGGATGATCCAGGAGAGTCATGGGGGAAAGTTTTGTGGTCAGATGAGACCAAAATAGAACTTTTTGGTCTCTTACTTTGGTCCCTTTACTTTTCAGCAAAGGGTCCAGGATGACAGCACTGTATGAAGGAGAGGATGAGTGGGGCCATGTATTGGGAGTTATTGGGCAAAAAATCTCCTTCCTTCTGTCAGAGCATTGAAGATGGGTCATGGCTGGGTCTTCCAACATGACAACGACCCGAAGCACAAGGTCAGGAAAACCAAGGAGTGGCTCTGTAAGAAGCGTTCTGGAGCGGTTCAAGTTCTGGAGCATACAAGTCATCATACGCCCTTTGTTTTGCCTTTGCTACCTCTATCTTTACCTTACGCTGTATCTCCCTGTACTCCTGTCTGTTATCTTCAGTCCCCTCAGTGCCCCACTTCTTCTTTGCTAACCGCTTTCTCTGTATTTACTCCTGCATTTCTTCATTCCACCACCAAGTCTCATTATCAACTTTCCTTCCAGATGACACACCAAGTATTCTCCTACCTGTCTCCCTGATAACACTAGCTGTGGTTGTCCAATCATGTGGAAGCTCTCCCTGACCACCCAGAGCCTTTCTCAACTTTTCCCTGAAAACCATACAATACTCCTCCCTTTTCAGCTTCCACCACTTTGTCCTCTGCTCTGCCTTTGTCCTCTTGATTTTCCTTGTCACCAGAGTCATACTACAAACCACCATCCTATGCTGTCTGGCTACACTCTCACCTACAACCACTTTGCAGTCACTGATCTCTTTCAGGTTACCTCGTCTATACAAGATGTAGTCTACCTGCGTGCTCCTACCTCCGCTCTTATAAGTTACCCTATGTACCTGTTTTTCCTGGAAAAAGGTGTTCACTACAGCCATGTCCATCTTTTTTGCAAAATCTACCACCATCTGTCCCTCTGTGTTCCTATCCTGTATGCAGAGTCTGCCCATCACCTTCTTCATCCCCTCTATTTCTTTCACCAACATGTCCATTGAAGTCTGCACCTATTATCACTCTCTCATCTCTGGGAATATTCTGCATCACTTCATCTATCTCATTCCAGAACTTCTCCTTCTCCTCAAACTCACATCCCACCTGCAGGGCATAGCCACTAACAACATTGAGCACCACACCTTCAATTTCCAATTTCAGACTCACAAGTCTAAACTCTTCCTTTAAGATAACTCCTACTCCATTTCCCTTTTTGTCAGTACCATGATAGTACAACTTGAAACCTGCTCCTAAGCTTCTAGCCTTATTACCTTTCCACCTGGTGTCCTGGACACACAGTATACCCACCTTCCTTCTCTGCATCATGTTGACCAACTCTACCTTTTCCTGTCAGAGTCCCGATATTCAAAGTCCCTACTCTCAGTCCCAGACTTTTGTCTTTCCTCTTCTGTCTCTGCTTGCGAACCGGCCTTCCTCCTCTCCTTCTTTGACCTACAGTAGTCCAGTTTCCATTGGTTCCCTGTAGGTCATCGACACCAATGGCGGTCGTTGTTAAACCAGGGCCTCGACCGATCTGGTATGATCTGGTTGTTATGATTGATTCGCATGTCTGGTTTTGGGAAAAGTTTCTTGCCGGATGCCCTTCCCGGGCTTGGGACCGGCTCAGGGAGACACTGGCCCGTGCCACCCTGAGGCTGCATTACACACACACACACACACACACACACACACACACACACACACACACCTGAATGAAACTGACTTGAAATCCATCCATCTTCTGCCACTTATCTGGGATGCTGGAGCTATTCCAGCTGTTATCAGGCGAGAGGCGGATTCGCCCTGGACTGGTCGCCAGTCCATAGCAGGGCCACATATACAGACTACATATTCACTCACTTAGGACAATTTTCCCAATTTTTCCAATTTACTAGCTGCATGTTTTTGGACTGTGGGAAGAAGCAGGAGAACTTCGCCGAAGCGCGAACTACTGCGCTGCCGTGCTGCCGTCCTGACTTGAAATAATTGTGCTTTTTATTACAGATAATAAATCCTTGTCCAGACATTAAACAGGGCCCGACAAGACAAGTGGTCCCCACAAGGGGAGTGTTTATACCTGGGATGGTACAGAAGAGGAGTGTTTATGCCCCCTAACACACACACACACACACACGCTAGACCACGTTTTGTCCTAAAATGGAACAAACACGAATTGTCCAAACACACATACGCACGGTACGCACGGTACACACCATACACACACATACACACACACACACACACACACACACACAGTCATTTTGGACAACATTGTTTTGACCACTTGAACCCACAAGGCTCATTTTTGGGGATACATACACATGGACAGTGACTCAGTGTGTGTGTGTGGACAGTCCAGAAAGTGTGTGTGTGCGTGTGTGTGTGTGTGTGTGTGTGTGTGTGTGTGTGTGTGTGCAGAGGGACGGAGAGACAGAGCGAAGGGTTGAAGGTCTAAT